>NW_027175932.1:5361903-5726903 GCF_023055335.1 Clinocottus analis
TGTGTGTGTGTGTGTTTAGATGTCCCATATCTGTGTGTTTCTGTGAAAGCAAATGGATTAAAGAAACAAAAAAACTAAAACAAAGAGCCCTAAGGACGGGACAGGGGACATCTGGAGGTAAGAGGTTCTGCTGAGGAAGACTCATACGGGACAGACGAGAAGCTCTGTGGTCCAAAGTGAGTTACGTCAAGTTAGTGAAGGGGACATGTAACTAAGTTACTTATTATATTTACAATTCATCAGAATGAGGCACAGTTGGTACTAGTGTGTTTGGCTAAAAGCCGCCAAGAAAAACTGAGTGTACTCTTTTAACTAAATAAATAAGCAATGGCCAGCCTAGAATTATTTTTTTTTTCTGTCACCCTCCCACTTCTTCCTCGTCCTGTGGCTCTCACGCTCCCTCTGGCTCCTCACTCCTTCTCCTCCTCACTACCACCTCCTTTAAAAAAAAAAAAAAAAAAAGCTTTATTTCCATGCTACGTCAAATAAAGATAGAGTTTAGTCCGAGCCTTAAATTGCTCCCTGTGGTATTGTAGAGCAAAGCGTGTCCCAGTGATAAGTGATGACAATTTGTTCAGGCCTCATCTCTCCGCTCCCGGAGGAGAGCCTTTAATGGATTCGTCCTGCTGCTTTCCGTGACATCAGTAACAAGAAGTCTCAAGACCTCATAGCGGAAACATAGATTTTTCCCCCCCCGACGCTGCACATACTGAACTGTGAACTAACAAGGACAGATCACGTTCAGTATTGCAGTCGCCCACCAGCTGCGACTGCAGGAAGTCAAATGTCGTGTCCAACCCATCAGGCAATGTATGCCTGTGTAGATAAATAACGAGGAAGAGGAACAACATAGATGATTGAGATGCAGAGTGTGTCCTTATTCCCTGTCTGTTTTATGCGTTTGCCCCGTGTAGAATTGACATATCCATTATGGGATGTGCAGGTCAGGCTCCGCTGATGAGCCCTGAGCAACAATATCAAAGGCGCGGCAAAGCAGTGTCCTCTAAACTCAGCCAAATACTGGAACAAATCACATTTTCGCCGCAAACAGATCCATCTCTGTGGCAATGTGTTCGCCGCTTGCTCGAGGTCACCGTGATAAAAAGAAATGAGAAGTGCGGTCAGCTCTATTTGTCAGACGGGGCGTCATGGCCCGAGGGACAATTGGGGGGGGGGGGGGGGGGGGGATTGTGCGCATGTGTTTGTGTGTCTGTTTCAGCAGAGCAACACAGATTCATATTACCAATACTGAGATTAAATTTCAGTAAAAGGTTTTTTTTTAGGGTTGGAATAAACAAACACATTAGATATATACAAACGCATCACAATTCTTCTTTCACCGGTGAAATTAGGGAAATGACACAATAATGAGTGAACAGAGAGTAAAGGGAGATGGTGCTAAAGGGTTGTTGGAGAATACATGGGGCAAATGGTAATGTGACCATGCATTTAGTGTATAATCACAGGTATTTGTGTAGTTGTGGTTCATATATTAATGGGTTTGGTGCAGAATTCATAACGGTAACAGGTTGGTTACACCTGCTGAGCTTTTTAACTCTGGTTCAACCTGTTTGAGGCCATTTTAATTGGTGCAACACTGAGGGGTCTCCAACATCTCCAATGTAATTGTTTCAGACGTTATTGCATTTTCGAAGACGCCCAGCTATGACTTTCAAAATATCACTTGGTTAGTTTAATGATTCATGGGTCGAAAAGACAAGGGAACTGAATATGGAAGCAAAGATACAAATTATTCCCCCGTGAGGCATGTAGATGCTTTCAGAAAGGAATCAAACAGGATTCTCGCAGTAACTGATGAGGGGGACGGCGGTGGGAGGAGGTGAGGAGAGGGAGAGCGGCGTGGTGCCGTGCCAAGCGATGCCCTGCAGTGTTCCCTGTCATCAGTGAGCTGGTGGCTGAAACTGCCTGTGCATTTGAAAGTAATTACTTGGTGGGGGCTGAAGTGATGAGAACCTGTAATCATACTATCACGAGGGGCCCTGGACTCGATGATACTTGGACACTCAGTACTGACTTGAGCTCAAAGGCATTCATTTTGCAGGCAGCTGTACAACGTGCATCTGTTAGCACCTAAATACAGATGTATGTTGTAGCGACAGGTTGAGAGTTAAAGTTGAAAAAACAAATCTATTCCAGTGATGTTAATATAAGTGTGTGTTCAAAGGAATGAGGATGTGTGCAGACTGTCTGACACATAGGTGAACATTTGGGAATGCCACATGGAGTAAAGGCTTGAGTGTAGCTCTCGTGAGTATGTGTGAAAACCCCCCAAGGCCATATGAAGATGTAGAGACACACTCATAGCGGCTTTGGCCAAGGGGAAGGCATATATGAAACCAGCTCACACACATACGTAGCCCTCACATTTTTTTTTTCTGTAGCATGACAAAGGTGTCGAGTCGTGAAGGTGACCCCCTTCAAGTCACGTCAACTGGCTTGAGATCGGGGGCAATCGTTCCCAGTCGAGCCTTTTTTAAACCTCATTGGGAGCACCAGGTTGCAAAGTTCCCACTTGTTGATATTGCTTGCCATTATCGGGAATTAATTCTTCAATACTGAAGGTGACAAGACGGAAATCTATCTCATTACTGGATAGGAAAACACTTTGGTATGGAGTGGAATCGCAATCAGCCCATGAGAACATCCTGGGAAGGCATCCAACCTGCCGCAAGGACACAGGTAGACATAATTACAGTGAGAGGGGAGGGGAAGAAGGAAGGATGAGGAGACAGTGATTGAGACGATGAAAATTCAAGAGTTTGGCAGCGGGCTCCGTCAACAAAACAGGACGTGTATCAAGAGTGCAGAAAAATAAAAATATTTCTACGCTGTGAGCTTTGCCACAGGGGCCGCAACTTCCATACAAACACGCTCACATACACAGTGCCACAGACTCTCAGTCCGTCACAGTGTGTGTGTGTCTCGGGCCGACAGGTGCCACACAGCGTTGATTCAAACGGGCATCAGACGAGCCTCGGATCTCCTGCCAAGACCGCGACGCTCTCCTCTCAACGCATGCACGCCAATCTGCCTAATGAGCAAGACGACACGCATCCGCGGCCACGAGATCCATAGGTGCATGCGATGTGACACACACACACACTCACACACACACATGCACACACATGCCAACTCTCACACTCAAAGTGTTTCTTCCACCCCCCCCCCCCTCTCAACACATTCACACACATAGACAAACTCTGATTCATCGCAAGTGTGCATGCACACACACACACACACACGCACACACACACACACACACAAACACACACACACAGAAACACGATCATGAATCCCAGTCTGACCACCCACACTGGATCAGCAGGGAGAATAGATTCCAATCAGCAGGACTGATGCGGGGGAGAAAAACAGGAGCATATTTGTCTCCACGCAACCTATTAATATGCCTAATAAAGTGGAGCAAGGGATGAGGGGAGGGTGGTGTGAAGGGGCAGAGCTGCAGAGGATGAGGACGCCGAGGAAGAAGAGAGAATGGAGGCGAGGAAGAATGAAAAAAAGAGCAAACATGACGATGTAAGTATGAAGAAGGTTGGAGAAAGGAGCTAAACAAAACAAACCGTGGGGATGGGAAAAGGAGGAAGAGGGAAGAGTGAAGGTTGCCGAGAAAGTCGACCGCAATTAATGGAGAGTTTGAGGATGACACATCTCTCCTTCAGCATCAGTAAAAGCCACAAGGACGCCAGCCCTGTCTAGACGAAGCCCCTAATCAAGTTACCAGTCGTTCCTCCACACAACAAGATAGAAATCCAGGGCGTGTCCAAGTGCGTTTGTCTCCTCCCACGCACACACTGACAAACGCACACACACAGTCGGATACACACTGCCATGGCAACGCCGACGGGGCTGACCATCCGGAGTGGCAACAATGTGGCAGGCCGTCCTTGGAGAGAGAGGGAGGGAGGGGGAGAGAGAGAGAGAGAGAGAGAGAGGGAGAGAGAGAGAGAGAGAGAGAGAGAGCACCAACACAATCCTATGCTGTGCCACTTTGTGTTTGTGACGCAACCCTCCACCACCTGCCTGAGAACTAAGAGAGGTCAAACAGATACCAACATTTTAACACATCTAATGAGATCTTGCTCACATAATTCTGGAAAGCCTTACACAAAGCATGGATGCCACGCAGCAAAACACATAAGAAAGAAAGGAAGGAAGGTAAGAAAAAGACAAAGAACGAAAGAGGCCACATTACAGTTTCGAAAGAGAGCGAAAGACCGACCGATAAATCCCACGAGGAACATACCCCTCCTCCAACACCCGAACCCACCCTCATCGTTAAAAATAACCGAGTGCATTTGGCAAAGACAAAAATGTCTGCACAGTCAGAGGCCTCAGAGGCCTGTCACTCTGCACATTTATAGTCCAACTTATGTGGAGTGACTTGCTGTGTCAGGACATTACAATCATGCGACCGAGTCCACTGCATTTAGCAAACCCAGCGTGACGATCATTAAATAAATTGATATTGAATGCTCAATCAATGCCAAGGAGGCTAATAGCTCAGGCCTGGGCATATATACGGGAATTGTTTTAACTGTTTGATGCCTGCTGGATTTGTGTGTCGTTAAATGTGTTGTGTAACTATAACATTTAATAAGTTTAGTTATGAAGTGTTATATAAAGCAGCTTGAGGGGCGAATGATGTCGTGTTGCTGTACTAGATGATACGAGAAGAGACATTGTGTTTCTTTGGAATGATCGAAATTCCCATTTGGATTATTTTATCAAGTCTCATGTCCATTATCTCAAGCCCTGACCGTGTCCTCTTATTGAAACTATATTTTGTGTGCATGTTTGGTATGAGAGTGTGTTGGCAAAGAAGGACATGAGCTGTATGCTTCTGTGTGTATCAATACCTGTCTGCATCCTTTTGTCCGTGTGTGTGTCCTTGCATTGCATTCATTGGTGTCCTCGATTAAGAGGCTAATTTAGAAGATGTGTTGTGTGTGTGTGTGTGTGTGTGTGTGTGTGTGTGTGTTTGTGCAGGTCGTGGGGAAACGTGCTCTGGTTTGTGTAACTAGTCATTTACCCATACATTAGTGAAAGTATCTGTTTAAGATACTGCTGTTTTCAAATCACTGGAAAAAGTGAAAAATACCTTCCAGGTTTAGATTTGTATTTTGCTGTTTCAAGACTAACTTGTGATGCAAAAGCAATTACCTGATGCGAACATCAATTTCACAGTAATGTCTGTTCCCGTTTGACACAGTAGGATCGTAATGGAAAAAACTCCAATTATTCGGTTCCTGATGACTCAATTTTGTCTGAAAGAGTTTGAGGCTAGCCACATTCGGTAAGCATTCTTTATTATACCAGATTGAATTACTGTAAACTAAATCTGGTTTGACTGGTGGCCTGTCGGGTTTGTTTTGCTGCTTATGTTGAATGCTGGGAGAGGCTCCAGAAGGGAGACATGGACTATCTCTCCATGAAGTTATGGCCCTGTAGGCTATTAATGTTTGATCAGCAGGATGTGAGAGAAGTGTGATCATAACATGTAGTGCCAGCAGTAAGGGAGGCAAAGGGAGTAGGACAAAATAGTAATTGGTTCATTCTCTGGGTATCATGGATATCTGTACCAAATACCATGGCAATATATCCAACAGCTGTTTAGACATTTCTGAACAGCATAAAGAGGAAAGGTGAGGGAATCACCAAAGTTATTATGATGAATCTCCTGGGGACCATGAATGTCCTTAGAAATTTCCATTGCAATCCTCGAGTCTGAACCAAAGCAGTGGCCAACAACGCCATCCTTGTAGCCATGTGGCAAATATTGCTCAAATAAAATTTAAAAAAAATCGCATTATATTTATATGATGAAAACAATGACCAAGACACTTTTGTGAGTTAAGAAAGTGAGAGAAGTCGTGACAAGAAAAGCGTTAATGCAAGTGTGTGATAAACAAGCCAAAATGACTGAAATGCGCAAAGCACCGACAGAAAGACCTGTCGTTGGCCGAGCTAAAACGTTTTTGCTCAACTGTCCGGGTCAGCGGGGTCAGCGGGGTCAGCCGTGAACGGGAGGAAAGGGAGCAGCCGGTGACCAGGGTAAAGAGGGGGCTAGAGTGTGCTGGCCATTGGGTAGTTGGGTTGTTGACATCTGGGCTATATATAGACTAGAATAGCCTAGCCGTGCTAGGGAACTGTATACACTTCAGACAGCACTCGAAGGCTGAGCTCTGCATCATGGGAATGTACTGTCGATACTGGACATAGTGATGACAGCGATAAAGAGAGAGAGAGATGTGAGCTGGTGGTTTCTACGTATTACCATTTATTTAATGAAGGATGTGTGGACGATATGAGAAAGATCATGCAGTTTAATACAATGCCTGTGTTTCAACTTACAGCCTTCATATATATCTGTGGGGATGTGGACAGCGGTGGTGTTGTACGAGACGAGTCGTTTGAAGTCGGGGTCAATCTCAAAGTCATCTGGAAGATATCGGTTCTTCCTTCCCTTTACTTCCTCTGTCTGATTAAGCTGCAGAAAAGGGGGGAAAACACAGCAGAAGTTGGCGTTTCAGTATCATCCTGCAAAGGATTTTATGGTCTGAAGAGGGCTCTGTGTATGTGCGTGCACCCTCGGTTTGTGAACATGCAGTTTTATTTTACTGCGAATGACAAGGTGTCAGTGTTAGTATTCACTTATATGTCACTAGTGACAGATACATATTGAGAAACTGAAAGGTTTTAGGCTGTGAAACATAAACCCAGGCATCCGAAGAGAAAGAGACCGAGGGTAGAGGGGTTGTCAGTCAAATGCAGAGTGACATTAGTGGGGTTCTTTCCTACTGGGATAGTGGAGGGGAATTCGATGCTGATCCCCGTTTATGAGAGCAGACAGATGACGTCTGAGGCCGGGGGAGGCATTCAATGTCTCACGTATACTCGTGTGTGGGGCCCAAAACATCCACTGGTCCTTATAGATAAAAAACATGAATCTGATTCAACATGCACACAAACCAGAGAGGATTATAGATATTGCATCGGTAGTTACATACACACACATACACAGTGACGTCTTTTCACAGATTCCTACAGGCTATCAATAAAATGTGCTAACGGTTTCGTTGCCATGGTTAAGATCTCTGGAGGGCTGGATATGGGTTGCTTGTGGTGTTATATTTGACAATTTGCAACTGTAATTACACAAAAATAGTGAGATGAAGTTTAACTCACGTCATCTTTGGCATTGTAGTAAACCATGTTGTCAACCTGCGAAGAGATTGAAAGACAAACAGGAAAAGATTAGTAATGAATCACAGTATACACTTTTAAATGACCTGAATGCAGCCTAAACAACCGCATTTTACTGTCAGAAGTAAACACGTTTACAGCCATTTAATCTCTTTAGCTGATCATGATGAGGAGTTATGCGTAATTGAGGGTGTATCCGCTTTGAGTAACAGGTGGGAGACGTCACAGGGTGCTCGCTGTCTGCTCCAGCGACAATCAGTGATGTCACAGTTAACTGCTGTATGCTGAAGTACACTTTTACATCACTGCTGCAAGGTGAGAAGCAAAAAACAGATCTTTAGCCGCACGTAATTTGCGCTTAAAGTCCACAACGAAGTGTACATGGCTCCAAATTGGTGCCAAAATGTGTCCACCCTGATCGAGGATCAAATCCCACAAAGCTATTTGGTATCTTGTTTACTTTGTTTCCCTTGAGATGTCCTTGTTGGGAATAAAGGAGACTCAAATTTCCACTAGAAGTCACATTTAAATTTGCCTAAAAGATTGAATTTAAGTAAAGGCTAGGCCAGACATTGTACTTAGTCTTGGATGAAAAAAACCCCATCAAATTTAATGAAACTGAAGGCCAGACTAACTGACTGTTACAGATTCTAAAGATGCTCCTTTAAAAATGACTGTAATCTAATCTTAAAAGATGCCATGAAGAAAGTAAAGCTATCATACTTGTCTTTTTTTGTTTTAGTTACAACTGCGGCTGTGGACAGAATTTAAATCCTGCCCTATTTCCTTGCAAGGCAGCAGTGTGTTTGACACTGAGGATCAGTGAAGTAAGTGGTGTTGTTTTGCTCTCACACTGCCGGGCTTCCTGTCAGGACGCCGCCTATCAGAGCGCCGACGTGCTAACCTATAGCTCCTGCTGACACAGGAATACCTGGAGCCACGGAGCTGGTTCAATTTACATTCCCATTTTATTTATAGAGTGCCAAATCATACCAGAAGTTATCTCAGGGCACTTCTCCTACAGAACAGGTCTAGACAGTCTTTTCCACTATTGATTGACTCCCCTCACCCGCTTACCACTTCTGCAGCTGCAAAAAGGATCTGCTACTACCTCAGTTTAAACAGCATGCAATTAGCGCACAATAAGAGATCCCACTGTGTAAACTGTGCCAAAGGCTAGCATCTGCTCTCTGTTTTTGCTGTTTCTTAGTTATGTCAGGTGTTAGCCTGCCACTGATATGTACACGCCAGCAACACTAATCACACTGATAACAACAGACTGTCCCATGATGTTCTCTGTCAGCTCATGTTGCTGCAGACAATGTGCACCTCAAGAGGGGACACGGACACTAAGGTCACACCACCGAGCGCACCCCTCGGGGGAGGCTAGTGTGCGCGAGAACACTACATGTGTGAGGGATGGTGTGAAAGGCGGAAGGGAAGAGTTGCAAAAATATGATTTATGCCATTACCTATGGAGCAAGTTGTGGCGGGTGCGATGTGTACTAGCAAATCAGAGTGTGTGTGATCTGTATTTTGTTTATTTTGTCTGAATAAGAGTACGCATGTTAACGTATTGCCAATGTCTGCCAGGTGCAGCCGCAGTTCACGTCGACCATTTGTGACGTTTGTGCTTCTCCCTGCAAACATCGCATGATAATGGTGTTGTTTCACATTTAATGTTCTACAATGTTTATTTTGGACAGTGCCGCCTCCAAACCCGCTCCCACTTAAAATGAGACACAAGAAGTAACGTGAAGGCAAATCAAATTGACCTGTTTAGAGAAGTATTTTAACGACAACTGTGAATAGGGCCAAAGTCATTACATTCCAAAACAGACACACACCAGTGACAGCTTTTAAGTGTTTAACGTCAGCGGGGAGAGGTGCCCAGTAGTGTTGGCCCAGTTATCAAAGGTGACAGAAAACAGACGCATGCGCGACACACACACGCATGCACACACATGGTATTTCAAACACTCATAATTTACTATGACACAAATCCATACAATGTGTGAGCCTGTTTTGTGCATTAAACAGTGTTTGTTTTATGTCAAATTATGTATGAGTTGTATGTATTGTAATATAAGGTAAAAGGAAAAAATTAAATGAACAATTCCAGCACGTATTATTGTGATCCGCCTTCTCTTTCAAAATTGTGTGCAAAATGAGTCAAAGCCTTCAAAGGCTTCAGAATTGTTCATAATCTCGTTGTGTTCGTTGCTCACTGAATATGTGGCTTCGCATTATAGAAAAGATGCCCACGTCCCGTGTTAAAATAATTTACTGGAATATTTAACAATACAGCCTTCAAACAGCTGATGTACAGTAGACAAAAACGCACTCATGCTCTGTGTCCAATGACGACACACACAGGTTCATGTGGGGCGACACTGAGCGTCAGACACTCTGTGTGAAGTTGTAACAAAGCTGTGGTTACACAATCTAAGCCATCAAATGATATCTCTGATATAAAAACAACAAAGCTAGAGTCGTGCAGTGATGACATTTTTATTCGTCAACAGTGGAGGCGTCAGACATTGCAAAAAGCTCTTATCGCCATCAACATAATGCAAATCTCTGAAGCCACAAGAGGCCTCGGTTCATATTATTCAGTCATCACAGTCACAGGTTTATGCAGAGGACACATCAGTATGAATTCATTACATTTGTGTAAAGCTCTAAGCAAAAGCTATATTGGGAATTTCTATATCACAACTACACAGATACAGAGATATTCAATCGGTTGAAGTATGACAGAAATCCCCATAGCATGTTTTCTATTTTTACGTTCGCTAGCCGAGCATTCAGGGACAAAACAACATCAAACTCTGTGATTGTAAAATAGCAGATATACTTTCCTTCCCTGTTTAACGCAACACAATGTGTAAGACGTTGAAAAATGGAAACTTTTAATGGGAAAGAATCATTAAGGATTGGCAAACAACACTGAAGAGCTTTTTTTATTATTATTTTTTTTTACTTAATAGGCTTAATGGCAAAGTGGAATTTCTTTGAAGTTTTTTTCCACCAGAGTATTTTTTACTCAATAGCGTTTGTCATTTGAAAAATGACTTCCCAGAGCGTGAGGCTTTTCTCATGGCGAAGCAGAACCAGGACATTCGCAATTTGCATCTATTATGAAGCGGCCGAAGCTAAAAGACGGCGTCGCCGACAGTGAATCGCTGCGCTGTAATTCCCGGCTGCCGTTGTGGAATCGGGCACCGCATTCACAGGATTAACAATTGGTCAAAGTAATTAAAGGAGTAATATAATACTGTGTTCATATAATTTGCTGTACGTTCCCTTCTAATGTTTTCTTAATAGCACGATGAATGGACAATATCAGTGTGCGGCGTCTGCGTGCGCGCGTGCTCATCATATGCATAGTTGTTTCTGCCTATTATGTAAAATGATGAAATTCAATCTTGTATTAAGTCATAACCGCACCACCGTCATTGTAATGAGATTTGCCATCCAATTATTACAATCATATTGGATAATCAGCTCCCCTTACGGCTTCGGCGGCACCGCTTGAACTGTGTTGCGGCGCTAACGAACTCACCTCACTGTCGCCGCTCCACGTGTGCTCCATTTGAAACTTCTCCGCTTCCATGGCCAGCTTCTGTGAGAAGAAAGAGGGAGGAGGAGAGAGTAGGAGGCGAGAGGTATGCAGTACGTTAGCCCATGTTAATTATCCTCGTAAAAGCGAGGAGCTTTTTGGCTCTCGTGCAACGTTACTAACGACATCATGACAATGGCTTCGGCCCCAACTTACACTTTGTTAAATGATGACAGTGTGTTAGAAAAGCCATAAACTAGAGAAAATCCCAGGCAGGCCTGGTGTTCTAAAAAAACAAAACATATGCAGTTAAAATTATGAATCATTTAATATCAGACACACATGTGAAGTCGTGAAATATAACCCGAGGGCAGCGTAAAAGAGGGTGATGCTAATGCACGAGCGAGTTCAAGGGATATACCTGCAAATATAGTCTTCTCTGAACCTGTGGGTATGAATTAGGACTAGCTGTGACAGCTGTGACACAGTGTTGCGCTAAAATTAGACACCCGCATATTCCATCTTTTCCCATATCTGGTCCTAATGACTGGGTTAATGGGTTTATAATGGGCCCAGCTTTTAATCTGTACCTTGTCCAGAAATGCGCTGTACTATTAATTTCCCCTGGGAAATATAAAATCCGTCTCTTCCTGCTTATGTGTACGGCACTACTGGCTTCAAGTCACACAGAAGGAGCAGAGACTTGATGGGGGCAAAGCAGTGAATTCATTTATGAAATGAGAGGAGGAGGGGGGTCTGAAAAAACTCATTATTTAATTAATTCTGCGGTGAAATTTAAGAAGACAGTTGGAAGAATCAGACAGGCAGAGTAAAGTCTGATTGTGACTCTCATACTGGGATGTTTAGGCGCCAAGTCAGACCTTGCACATGACATCAACTGTACATTTGCCTTCGTTCCCAATTTTGAAATCACCTATCCAAAAAGCACAATCTTAAACCACTTGATATCATTGTAAAACCTCACACTAAGACAAAGTAGACACAATTAATGCGATCAACTCCTCAGTGAGACAACGGCCTGATGGGGGAGAGAACAGAAAAGGAAAACACCATCAATCTTCTCAACTGACTTGAAACATGCGTCCATAAAATAGACATTCCCACAGAGGCAGTGACAACATTGTTTAGCCTCTTGTTCCTGCACTGCTTGCTCACTCTCTTTCCTTCTTTCCTTCTTTCCTTTCTTCCTTCCTCCCTTCCTTTCTCAAAGTAAACCCCCTCTCAGCATAATCAATTGGCAAGAAGCAACATTTCCAGAATGAAAACTCCCTCCTGCAGATCACTCGTGCCTGTACGCCACGACGTCCCATCGTGCATGCTGGGTGCTGACACTGTTGTGGTCTGAAACGCGGGTACCTCGACTGCCTCTCAGTTGTGTCTCATTAAGGGAGAAATTTAGCAGCAGCTGTTAGAAACGGTGGGAGCTCGTGGCTAGCAAAGGAGCCCATGTGAAATGGAGATATGTGGGTGTGTGGCTAAGGCAGGAGAGAGAACGGCTTCACTGCATTTCACACGCTAGACATCTCTCTGTTCCTGGATACATAGGTTACTTCAGGTGAAAAAAAATAATCATCAGGTATTCCCATGCTATTTGTAGTATACATCCTGTAAGTCTTTCCTTTGTGAGGAACATGGATCTCAGCAGCCGGTTCTGGTGGTCTTCTTTTACGTCACAACACAAACACAATCTACAAAACAAACCAGTGGCTCCTCAGCTGTCTGTTTCCAGTCAGGTCATTGTTTGCTCAAAGACAGATTGGGGTGTGTGTTTATTAGATCTAATAAACTAATAAGCTGATGTGTTCACAACCCCACTGATGGTGATTTACTCTGGAAGCACTCCTACTGTATTACATCAGTATGACCAGGACAGTACGTTTTTATGCTTGCTTGCAAAATGCTTCACTGTAAACTAGCATACAACTTGCTATGTGGAGTCTTCATCATGACCTAAATGTAAATATCTAAGTTAAGTCCAATTAAAATGTCAGTTTCACAACTCTGTCTAATTCATACAAACACGTTCCTCTTACTTTGATTTCTTTTGACTTGAAATGATGAGTGGAATGAATGTGCCAAAGAAACATGACCCGTATATTAGTTGTATACACTGTAGTACATTACAGTTCCCAGCATGCATTGTTTGAGTGGTTGTTTTCATTTTTTATTTAACTTTACTTCACATTTTTTAGTTTTGAAAATCTGAGTTTTCAAACTATTTCAGACACCAAATCGAGCCAAATCCTTTGAGTTCCATGTTTGACAGGCTGTACTTGCCAAAAGCAGAACTGAACTTGTTGGCTGTTACTTCTTCACTGGCTTCACAGACGATTTCACTGAAGTGGAAGAGTTCTGCAACTCCTTTTCCACTCCCACTGGAATAAAGACATCATGTCCTGAAAGAATCTGGAGAAAGTCCACTATACCACCCAGGAAATCCTTAATGAGCATCTCCACAGCAGACCAGGAGGTCATAGAGTCAGAGGTCAGCAGCTGCTGCAGTGCACTTCTATGTTAAAGCCACGGCCTCACAGCATGGTCTTGCCACAACGTATCTTGTTGTGACAAGGTAAGTTACGCTTTCATGATAATACCCTTTCATGAGCCTTCACATCCCCCATTCACACTGGATGATGTCCGACAGCGCTGGCCAGGTGCGAGCCCAGATAACATCCCTACCCGGTGGGTTTGTGTCCTCAACCCCTTTCTATACAACCTCAACTACACTGTACCAGCCCTTCATCCATCACCACATACTTCAAATACTCTGATAACACAGCCACACATGGACCTCACAATGACAATAACTGTTTCAGCCTATCAAAACTCAATTTCTCACTTCACCCAAGGCTGCTACCTGCAGCTAAACCTGAACAAGACACAATAACTTGGTATTAGCACTTCAAATACACCCCACACTGGTCCAATGAAGGCAGTTGAGCAGACGAGCATCTTCAAATATCTCAGATTCACCACAGACAACAAACTCAAATTCGGCCCATCATGTCGCACCCACCGCATATCAGATAAATGCCATACGCAATAAGAATTAATACGTGTGATAAAAATATGGACTTGGTAATGAGCTGGCTTACATTTTATAATATCAGCAAGCTGCTATGGAAAGACTAATGAGAGCATATTGCGGAGTTACAGAACAGTTAATGAAGATGATGTATGCCTGGTTCACGCTGTGTGACTCGATGCCGAAGAATAAAGAGTCTGCCTGTGATATTAGTTCTTGTGAGGAGAACATAAGACACATTTAATTGTTTTAAGTTGCTGGTGGGGGCGAACCTTCTGTTTCGCCCCCACCTGGTTGGCAAATGCACTTAATGTGTGTAGTCATTGGGATCATGGTCATTTGTGATGATGTTTTATGTAAAGATGAACACAGTGGTGCCAAATACACCCTGCTCTCAGCACCAGCAGCTGTTCTTGTACACAGCTTTTTGGGATTCGTAATGTAACATTCCCCAGTGTTGTATTCTCTCTACCTTTGTTGGAGGATGACAGTGGGAGTGCTGGGTTTCCAGTGATCAATCACAGCTCTCCCTTGAGTCATAATGGGGGACAGATGTGTCTTATTTAGATGAGTCTTCATGCCTGAATGCACAAGGAGCATTTGAAGGGATGGAGAGAGGGAGGACGGAAAGCAATGAGACTGGCATCCTCACACACGTACGCGTAGAATACACAAATCACCCTCAGCTGTTCAAAAGCATCCTTCACGTCTGCCATCTGAGAACGCTGGGTACAAAAACACCGGGCTCTTGTAAGCAATACACAGAGATGTACTGTGTAAACATGCACGCTTGCTTTTTTCTGACACACGTTCCTGATTAGAGCATCAAGTCCTTCCAGGATGGAACACACACACACACACACACACACACACACACACACATACGGACACACACCTGCCATCTTACTGATGTGCAGGGAGGCACGGGAGAGCTGAGGAAACATGAGCATCTGCTGTTGTGACTGGCAGCACTTTAGTCAGATCTATCCTGCTCAGCCTGAAGGGAGTCAGGAGGAGAGTGGTGAGAGAGAAAAGAGGTGAGAGAGAGAGAGAGGGAGAGAGAGCGCACAAGAAAGAAAACAACTGTACAGTACAGTAAGTACATGCAAGTTGACGACCTAACCCTACTTACTATCCTACAAGCCCGGTCTTTTAGACAAGAAGCAGTGCACACCAACTTCGCAGGAAGTGACTTGTCAGGGACTTGTGCTGCTCCCGCTATCCACTGCTGTGCGCTGGTTTGACAGCTCATCTCTCCTCCAGCAAACACTCCCAGCTGAGCATGTTCTCTGTGTGCCAGCTGGCTGCAAACAGCTCCCAATTACAGCTGTACCCAGCTGCAATGTTGACATGGCGGTTCTGCACATGCACACAGACCTAACACACAGCGTTACTGTGTCACCATGTCTTGAAGCATCCCTCTCTTTAATAAACAGAGGATTGTTTGATGATGCCTTCTTTAGCTCCCACTTTGACTTTTCAGTTGCAGGACTCATCATGTTATTGTAGATGTATCAAGAGGCTAAGGAAAAAACAAATCCAAATTCTTAGGACAAATGTTGGTCATTGCGCGACAACACGTGTAATATGCAGCATCTGGCGTCTATGCCTGAATATGACAGAGTGCAATAATGAGCTAAACACATCAAAATGTACACTCCCTCTTTGTATGCAAATACTGTACGTCTGATGAGTTTCATGAAGGGAAAAAAAAGATGACAAACTCAAAGTTGGAGCCGCGGACACACACTGAGTGTGCGACAGCTGGGCTGACAAAGGAAGCCAGATACACAATGCACACACTTCAGGAAGTGGTGAATAATGAGTCAGTGGTGGCCAATATTAGACACACACACACGCCATCTCTATCTCACTGATTCAACATTTTCGGCAACATTATAGATATCAAATACTACTAGTTTTTGGAGACAGTGACATAACTATATTTAAACTACATTGTATCGCACCAAACAAAGGATTCCTATACAATCTCAGTTTTTATGAGCTGGTAAAATTTGAAATACGTTTTGCTTCTCCAAACCTTCCTGTATACATTGCTGGTTAAGTTTGACATTTTTAAATATGTTTTGTACTCCACTGACATGCAAATGTAGAGCATAAAAGCAGCAACTTTGGCCCAAAGCATGATGATCTGAGCAGATAAAAGGGGTAAAATAAATAATTTATTATTTACACATAGTAGAGTCACTCACTCACACACACACACACACACACACACACGCCATCTCAGTTTCACTGATTCAAGATTTTGGCAACATTATAGATATCAAATATTTATATTTTTTGGAGACAGGGACAGAACTACATTTGCACAACATTGCATCGCACCAACAAAGGATTCCTATACAATCTCAGTTTTTGTGAGCTGGTAAAATGTGCAATACGTTTTGCTTCTCCAAACCTTCCTGTATACATTGCTGGTTAAGTTCAACATTTTTAAATGTTTCATACTCCACTGACACGCAACTGCAGAGCCGAAAAGCAGCAACTTTAGCTCTAAGAGCGACAATATAGGAGCTAAAATTAAGGATTTATGATTGACACATAGCCGTTGTGACCACAGAATAATTCAACTGTGCCAGCACCACTCAGCATTAAAGTGCGCAGTATGATTTGGATAAGATAAATCCAGAGTGAGTAACAGCTCAGAGACTGGCTAACATTATTTGAATGAATCCAACGAAAGAGACACTACATTATGAATACATCTATATACATACAGTACATAATATAAGTGTAAGAAAGACATTCTGGAATTCAATTCTAGCTGTCATGTGTGAACTATATAAAACATAAATAGGTATACGTATGAATACTTATAGTAGGTGTACAACTAACATTGTAACTATGGTATATGTGCAATGTAATATCCATTACATATTATACATGTATTATACACAATTCTGTAACGTAAATATATATTTAAAAAAATAGAAATAGAAGAGAATATCATGAAATACATATGATATAATAAACTAACAATATAGTATTGCAATGTATAGTAATATGGCATAGTGGTTTCAGTAATATATTGCAAAGTAAAATAAATGTATGGCACCTATTTGTGTTCCATAAATACTTCCCAATCCTAAAATTGATTATGTGCTATGATGCAGTTTGACTGAAAAAGGGAACACTTCAATGTCTGAAGACTACTCTCAGTAATAATCATAGAAGGTAGTTACTCTGAGAGGCCCGCTGTAGACCGGGACGCCATCAGCATAATTACCTGTCAATAATAAACCCCTTGGCGTGTGACACGAGTAGAGGATTTATGTTGTTTATTCAGCAGTTTGGAGATAGTCAATTTCATCAGCATATTCTTGGAGAAATCATTATTTAAAGTGACCGATTGCGTAATGTGCTCTCTTCAGAACGCCATTGGAAAAAGCACATAAGTCATTATAACATATGAACTTTTGAGTACAAGTGGATATGCACTGATGGGGAATTGCACAAGTGTAACAATTACAATGTACGACTTAATAAAAGAACGTGCGAGTCAGGAGCCTCATGAGTCTGGGTGTGTGTGTGTGTGTGTGTGTGTGTGTGTGTGTGTGTGTGTCACTGTGTGCCTACTCTGTGATTAGGGCTTTAACAGCAGTGTTTAATGACTCACAGCATGTCATCCAGTGCCGGTTTAATAACGCACTTCCAGACACTGGAGATCAGTGACTCCTCTGTAATTATGCACCACTACATAACACAACACTTAAAGGGCTCGATTCAGAAGCTCAAGCTCTTGCTTTCCTCCTCCTTTGACAATCTGATGAACATGAAAGCTATTAGAGAGGGAATCTTGTGGATTGTGGTGAATGAGGAGACTTGAATGAAAGTTTTCTCATGTCGACGGCCCAGTGTCGCGCGCAAAAGAGGGTGACAAAGAGAGAGAAAGAGAGAATGAGAAGTGATTCATTTCGGGAGTGAGGAATGTTTATGATGCTCATGTTGCTTAGCGACCAGGGTGTCATGGTAACCTGCCGCATCTGTGGTCCATGTACTGTGGAGATGCAACGGCTACACAAGAGACCCCAAACATTTTGTTCAGTATCTTCCCGTTGTAGCGCACACCATCTTTCTCCTCGGCGGTTGAGGTGTGACTCAAAGCTGCCTCTCTACGTCCACGCCAAAGATCCGCTCACGATGAGGAGAAGCTGGTTCACGTTAACGATGGAGAGCCACGCCGAGGGTGATTTAAACCAGTGCAAGAATCCAAGTTTGGAAAAAGAACTGTTGTTTTTGTTTCCAAAATGGCCACTAATTATGGCTAGTGACTCTAATGGGCAGCCAAGGCCCTTTTGGGTCTGCTGCCAGAGAGCTAATGCATTCCCAGGCCTGAAATAATCTCACCAATCGATGATTAAATAGCACAGTCCTCTGCCATCTGTTGTGTAGTCCTTACCCTATGCTGTCCCTTTCTCTCCAGTGGTCCCTTCTTTTACTTTACTCAATACATGAGTCTTGACACTCAGAACCTTGGTGTCTCGTATTCCTTTTATTCTCTTTCTCTCTTTGATTTTAATCACAACATCTTCTCTGCAGGTCTGTCTTGCGAGGAGGGGGGGGGGGTGTCCCCCTATGCTTTTAACAGCAAACATCCCTCAGCGTGGGAACAAAGCATCAGAGTGGCTTCCTTCAAAGCACCTACACAGAATAACCTTTTCCTTGTCCCAACACGTCAATTCTCTCTCTCCAGTTATCTTCAGACAAGCCATTGGCAAGTGTAATCCTCCTCGGCTTTTAAATGTCAGAAAGCAGACACTGTGAGGATTTTATATTGGCAAGGACATGCAAATGGCGTGTGTATCGAAACAAATATATACACAGAGAGAGAGAGAGAGAGAGAGAGAGAGAGAGAGAGAGAGAGAGAGAGAGAGAGAGAGAGAGAGAGAGAGCGAGAGAGAGATTCATTACATGTTGTATATTATCTTCTTGAACAGTTGCAATTGTATTCATCCGTACCCTGATTCGACACTCAGAAATACGCACCTTTAGTGCTGATGACCGCTCCGGTGTTGTATTTGATGCAATTTGGACATGCTCATTTGTGACATGAATTGATATTGAATAAACACGCGACTGGTGCTCTGCGGGGTTAGGGCTGAGCTGAGGATCCACATGCGGGTCTCTACAGGACTCATCTCACGGACAGCAGTTTACTTTTGCTGCTGAATGCTGGATATACTATTGTTCCAACCAACACACACGAAGAAGTGATAAGTGGTTCTCGACAATGCTGCAAGCAGCACTTCCGGAAGTCAAGCAATTAGCCAAATGGGTTCCGAAAAGCCATGCGCTTCAAACATGTGGTGGCCAATGTTGATATAATGGCAGGTTTGCAGCAAATAAGTCAATGTGTACACTGGAGGGACAAATGTCAGCAGGAAGCTGTTACGTTGGTTATGTTGCTGATAAGCTGGAGGTGTTTTACCGGTTGGAGACATAAAACATTTGGACGTGCTCTCCATGACATCACCCACACGTTTGTGAAGAGCGACTTCTTCCGTCAATCAATACATTTTATTGCCACATTAAATCGTACAAGGTAAGGTTACAACTCCAGTGAAATATTGGTGATTACTGATGTAAATACATTTCGGAAGAATGATGACCAAAATTGGAATTAGAAATAAGGTTTGATTTCATGACTATGTTTAATGGTTATAACTTTAGGATGTAATGCAGGCTACAACAAACTCTTTATTTGAATCACTTGAAGCCTGTGAGATCAGTGCTCAACCTCCTTTCAGTTTGCAAATATTCTAAACTAAGACTAACATTTTAGTACCGAGGTTTAAGCTTTTACTTAGATACAATTTCTGTCGATACAAATGTAATTTATCAGCCAGATACTGACACTTTTTGTTGGACTTCTGTTTCTTCCTGTGGCTAGAAACCAGTGCAAATACCTCAACCTATTGACATAGCTCTCTCAAAAATACTTCCTTTGATGATAAATAAACATATCTGGATCCGGTGTCACTGTGGGAGGAGAAATGAATGGTTAAGAGCAAGGACTCAATAATTCATGAGAACAGAGTCAGAGTATTCAGCGCTGGCTTGGAGATCAGAGAGATATACTGTCAAGGCAGGTCAAAAAAAGGAAGCTCGGGTCAATGTAATGAGCATACAGCTTTATGGTGCGTGTCCAATACGTGTGAGTTCATTCACTATTCATCAACAGGTCACAGCTTCAGAGTACAGTGGAGAACCTAAATCACTGACAATCCTAGAAACAGAAAGTGAGTAAGAACCGATTGACGAGGTGCAGGCGGCTGTGGCGCTGTCCGGTGCTGATCCCAGCATTGACAGCGTGCTTCAGCATTGACTGACGTTCAGCTGATTGAGGATTGTTGTTGGCCCCTCCGGTGCTGTCGTCCAAGGGCTATTAAAAAGGTCTCAAGTGTTGTCAAAGTGTTTTCTGCGATTGATTGAGCCGCAGCAACAGAATGGATAGATAGATGGATGGACTTTATTCTCAGGGATTTACATAACACAAATACTAGTGCCGCTCTGTCACACCTGACTCCTGCTTTACCGAATGAAAATATCTGCTTCTTGTCATTTGGAAATCTGTTTTGCACCAATACACTTTAAATGTTCTATTTTTTTTTTAACGCAATCTTTTCAGCTGTATTGGATATAATGGCCCAAAGAAGAAATGTAAGTAGAAATTAAAGGAGAGAGAGAGACGACAGGCAAGAGCATCATCCATATTCAAACTGTTCCCCACACACAGAGACACAGGGACACGGACGCATACATCCGAAAGGGAAGGAATGTATGAGGACAGAGAGGGAGAAAAGAGGAACACGGGGCGAGGCAAACATGGGAAAATGGGAATGAAGAGTGACAGAGCACCAAGATGAAGTTATGGGAAAGGAAGTTAAGAGGGAGTCATGAGCAATGAGGATGGAAAGACGAGGGTTGGAGGGTGGGATGGAAAAGACACAGCACAGTAATTCAATACCATTTGTGACAAGAATGGAGGAGAGAGGATTTTAGGGATGTGGACAAAGGCTCCGAAGGGCTGAACAGGTATGAAAGGTGATTGCGCGTGTGGGCATACAGATCTACAGTTTGGCTACAAGTGAAGTAAAGGTTCAGCTTCTGAAGTTTCCGAGGGCTCTCGGAGACAATGCTCAGATTGGCACACACAAACACACACATTGATAAATCCATCTAAAAAAAGCTAAAATAGTCCACTGCAATACATCCTAGATAACAAGACTTTCAAGGTATTTTTTCTGAGGTAAAAAAAAAGTTTTGCAGCTCCCTCTGCACTGCGGTGATTTCTTTCCTGTTGGGAACCCCAGTTTCACTTGACGTCGTTCAACGCACGCTGAATGCAGAATATTGTAGTGCAACATGAAAGAGGCACATTCTTTGATCGCCCATGAGTGGCTTGGAAGGAAAAGTATTTCCCCAGTCAGATCACTAACGCTTTGGGAACATTAACTTGAAGACGGTTGAAACCGACGTGTGAGGACTGACGTTTCAAACAGTAGAAAAGAGAGGGGGGCGCTTCACATTTGGAGCATGTTCACGGCTTTAGATGAAAACGGAGTAAAGAAGGCAGACAGCAGGACTACTAATGAAACTGATCCACACCCCAAACTCATCATATAGAATCAGGCAGCAAACTTCAACAGAGTAGATACAAATCCACGTTAATCCCACATAGTTGATAATTAGATTGGAGACGGAGCTGGCAGTAGCTGAATTAATCTACTGGGGGATAATAGATGTGCACAAATATCTCCAGCTATATAGACGGTGAATACACAAGAGCAAGAACGATACAAAGTACAGCAAAAAAAAAGATATAACTAGATATAACTGTAACTATTACACTAGCAACAACAAAATCATTTTTAAAGCCTTTATTAAAGAAATGTATTGATCTCTGTTTTCAAAATTATTTCCATGTGTAAATCTGCTTAACTTGGGAAGAGTTTAAAGATGCATGTGTGTGGCGAGACTGCGGTGTACTTTTTTTGTGATACAGTGGTAATAATTGTGAGTGAATGAGGCTTAAAGATAGTCTCATTCATAGAATTAAAGCTTAATCTGCCATTGCTTACACCTCGTATTAAGCTGCTGAATACGTATGATTCTTGTCTCGTCTTGTCCAAGTTACACCCACTATGAGTATAATAACAAACGTGATTTGTGACATACACTTTGTTTGCAGTGATGAAGGATCTGTCTCACTCTAAGCACCCACAGCTGCCATCTTATGAGGGATTGCATGTCAAGGGAGCACCGACGTCAAACGCATCGACTGAATTGAGGTGACAGGATGGGCAGATGTCAGAGTGACAGACAGCAAATCCAAGCGGGCCCCTGATTAACTTATTGACAGCAGCCATCATACGCATGGAATTGTGTTCCTTGACAATCACACAAACACCTACACACACACATACACACACAAACAAACAAACATGTGCAAAGTATGGCCAGAGGAGACAAGTTGTCCGAGTGTAAAGAGAAATGCCAGCAGCCGTTTCCTGCTTATTTCAAGCACAACGCAGCCTGAACTGTGTAGCTGCAGCGGGTGGAAAACTGCAAGACAGACACTATCAGAGGGTTGTAAAGCACATGATGTCTCACTGTAATCATCCAAATTAAACACATGCGGTGGTGGGATTTTCATATTCCTGTAGATATATGGTTAAAGTAACATCATAGTGAAAATGTAAATGACAGGGGGAGGAGCAGACACCACAGTTTATGCACATTAGTTGCATTTTGGCCGAGTGGTGTCATAGATTTTTCTTGTGACACATTTGGGAGGCTCAACCCCAAGTGGTTTTAAAGGGTATAAAGTTACCAGCATGTTTAATCAAGATAAACAGATATCAAAGCAGGAAATGCACCGTTGGTTTCCCCTGCTTGCATGCCAAAAGGGCTCCATTACTTAAGTGTGTATTCAAGCAGTATTAATTTCATAATACAGATCGCATTATCAATATATTATTATAGTACATGGGCAGGTTCAAGGAATTAGAGTTGACTAAAAATGCCTTTAATAGTTGCGAATCACTAAATAGCAAGAATTCAGTGTCTGGGGGTGGAACTTTTTGTAGCACACAGAACATAGCGGTGTTGTGTGAACAAAAGAGAGTGCTGCCTGTTGAATTGTTCCCTAAAAAAGGCCAAGATCTTAATGGATGGAAGGTCTGTAATAGGCTTTGAGTCTTTTGTACGCTACCTCATGGGAGGTGTGACTTAGTGCACTCATGGACTTCCTACCACTCTCCCTCTACTCATCATTTCTCTCTCATACACATGTATATATATATATTCCCCCGGAACAAGAAGCTACAACCTCTCAACACAATCAACACAATCTCTCGCTTACATGGTCGCTTCATTCTGTGTGTAATCAGCCCTTCAAATTGAAAAAAAAAAGGGTTGGACGGAGTAATAGAGGGAGGGATGAAAGGAAACAAAAGAACAAGGACACTGAAGACGGGAGAGGTTATTGAAAGCATAGATTGAAAGCCTGTGCAGAGATATATCAGATCGGTGTAGCTCGGGTCAAGAACATTACAGATGCTGCAATCGTCCATTCCCTCCTCGCATTTTAATTCATGATCCAGCTAAGTGGACACGGCAACTATTTATGGTCCTTTTTACAAATTGATGGCCATAAAGATGGATCAACTCCACTTCATTATGGAGAACATCATACACAGTAGTAACCACGCCACCATGGGCCGTCTCTTCAATGCCTTTGCAATGACAAGTAAAACCTTTTTGAAAATGGTGTTTAACTTAAAATATATATATGTATAAAATTATCCCTGCATGCCTCGCTATTTTTTACATCTCTAGCATATAACTAAACAACTGGCATTAACTTGCACAGGTGGAAAACACAGCAGATGGTGTTGATGAAATGTAAGAACAGAGCCCATGGTTTAACATCTCTGCTGCGCCGCTATCAATTCACTGAGCAGTGGTGTTTCTCTCCAGAGGTGCGTCACAACAGCATCAGAAACTAATTGTCCCTCATCCCCTGGCAATCATTGAGATGTGAGGAAAAAAAAACAAATTGTTGGCTGGATTGATGGGTTAATCAATGAGAACGTAACTATAGTAACTGGCTGTCAAGCTTCAACTGGTTATTTCTGGAGCCGGATTGATCGAGCCCCGGAGCGCCTGGAGATCCTTATTAAGTTGGCCAAATACTGTTGTGTTTAAACTAAACAGCAGTGAAAGGTTGTGCAAGTCAATTTAGCCTCTTGTCCTTTGCAACTACATGCAAGCAAGAATAAGATGATGTTTAGCAAGTCATGTTAACCACCAAACCATTCAACATTTCACTCAAAATGACACATTTTGACTCGTCAAGGGTTCTTGAAAGGATAAAGTATGCATACAATCGAATGCCAATTCATGTACATGTTGAGCTATTTTACTTAATAAATGACCTGCAGATGGCAAAACAGCAGATGGAGAGTCAGGGGATCACCAAAGTCACAAGGCTTCATCTTCTGGACATGCTTTCTGTAATCCACCCAATAGTTATCGAGACATTTCACTAAAACACTAAAACGTTAACCTGCTGGTGGTGCTGGAGGTAAAGTCAGGGTATCACCGGAAGTAATTCCCTGAAAATCTGTAATGTCTGTACAACATTGTTACCCCTAAAGCTATTCAGAAAGCATAGATCAAATGTTATACTGGAGATAACGTGTTATATGGCTTGTCTGAAGGCTGTACAGTACAAAAGGATTCAACTATAGATGTGCTGTGTGTTTTATACAAACTAAAAAACCAAAGCTGACCAAACTCACAGCTCTTAAATTGTCTGGTCACTCACTCAACAAGGAAGAGTTCAGCCACTTGTGGTGAAGACTTTCAGAAACACTTACTGAAACTGCAAAATGAAAGCGTTTGCCTGCGTGGACATTTATTTTGGTACTTTCCTTCTGTTCGGTTCGGACAAATGACCATGAAAGCAGCAGGTATGGATTAGATATGAGGGCAGACTGGTCCTCAAGGATTCCTAAACGGGGTCATCTTTAGCAAAAAGTGATACAATAATATATACACAATGAAATTGTGTGTGTGTGTGTTTTTTTTTTTGGCATGTTGCAACCCAGACTGGTAACTTTGAATTAAGTCATCTTGCTGGAGGACGTCTGCTCATATTGCATCAGTGCACGGCCTGAAGCTGTTGCTATCTTCCAGTGTCTGTTCTGACACAAATTGAGGAGAAACAGATTGTTTCTGTATTTCCTTGGGCTCTGTGATGGATCTGGTCTCACAAAAAGCATACAATTTGCATTTAACGGTCCTATCTCAAACAAAAAAAATATACATTTGGATGAGAAATAACCAAACTGCTCTAATCCACCAAGAAGCAGTGTTGCCACAATATACGTTTGTGTTCGGAGATCACACTCACCCTCAGGGCTTGGGAGCGGTTATACAGCAGTTTCTCTATATTCCCAGAAGCTGTCGCCACCAGGTGCCTTGCGTCGTTGGTCTCCACACTGAAGTGAGGTCTGTGTTTATGATATATCTGCGACAATCAGAAGAAGAGAGCAGAGGTCAGAGCAGTATACTTCAACTGAAAGACCCATATGTCTTTGATGTAAAGTCCTAATCATGAAGCAGGCGTTCAGGATGGAAACTGCTTGCACAGGCTGTCTTGGTGGGGGATTTAGTTTTCCAGGGGCCGATGAGGCAATGTAACAACCTAAGAAGGGCAATATGAGTAATATAGTTAGACATTGAGCTAGATTTAACCTTTTTGTCGATTCCCCCTTTTTTGCTATGGCCATTACAGCAGTCCAGAGATGCGTGATGGCGACAGGTAGACGCGGAAAAAGGGAAATGGTCAAAACATCTTGAGCAGAACAGAGAGAGAGGTTTGGTGACATGCCGAATGCTTACAAAGCTCTATGTTCTATCCACAGAATATTTTCGAGGTTGAAAATCTTACTGTGCATTTGTGGTCAACTTCTGTTATGTCTTCTTCTTAACGATTGCACTGACCAAAGCACAGTGATTTAAAAAAAAAAAGGAAGCTACATGTCCACTGATTAAATTGCAATGTCAGGTTATGTAACACGACCATTTACTCTGCTATGGAATATGCTCCAGCAAAAGAAATAAGAAACACAAATGCCAAACAGCCAATTATTTAGCAGCCTAGAGGGATTTCATTGTCCGACATTCAAGCCATACAACTGAGGCGCGTGCATGTATTCGTCTTCATCCTCCAGGCATATGATGGATATGCTTTAGTGCAAGAGCAATATTTAAGATTACTATGTCTTCCTTTTAGATGTGGTTTGAGTTATTATAAAGTTTCAGGAGGATCTTTGTAGAATTTCTATAAATAAATCTGAATGTCGAAACAATTCCCGGTGAAAACAACATAAAAACTACCATTAACAATATAATATGTAAATGTATCCATACTTGCAAGCTTCATAACACTTTTTTTTTAAATTCTGCATGCTGTGAACACCACATTTTGTTGAAATATGGCCATCCCCAAAAGCTTCTGTTACAGCAACAGTTTGAGAGAGTTCAACACAAAACATTGCCAGATATGTTTAATTCTCATTTTTCCTGGCGTATCATGCCACAAATAGAATGGAAACTCGTTTTGTAATGATTTCTGTGACGCTTTAAAGCTGACTGATTATAGTCTCAGAGGGATCGGAGAGGAAAAGTGCCCGATGCGTTATATCAATCAATGTTCATCTAAAAAGCTTCTTCTCGTTTGTCAGATGTGGGTTTGTGTGCGAGTGTCTGTGCCACTATGGCTCTCCCTGTATAGTCATGACGCTGATCTTATCTGAGCGTATACATTGAGCTGGCAGAATGAAATGATGCAGCGTTATGTCTAATAAGACGCTCCTATAAATAGCCCGGTGATGTGCTGTGACAGCTGAGGTCGTGCATTCGTGAGACAGAGAAAAGTAATGACTTAAAAGTACACACAATGATTCTTGTAAATACCTAACTCGTGCAATGGGTTTTATTGAACTAAATTAAGCTTAAGGATCAGAATACTGTACATTTTTGGTGTTTGTTTTTTTTCAAATTGTAATTACCAATACTTGGTTAAGTCTGCTAATGTTGGTACTGGTATTGGAAGGGGAAAATGTGTGGGCGATTAAAATAGCTATATGATAATAGATACATAACTTATATTCCAAGAGGCAAAAAAACATAACATTTTAAAAACTTTGAAATGTTATGTTTTTATTCTTCAAAAATTGGTTGAAAAAAAGAGAGACAAAAACAGAAAGCCATGCTTACCTGTATTAGGTTGTCCATACCACTGGCTGTGTCTGTTAATGTGATCAAATCCTTTTGCATCTGATCCGCCCACTCCTTTACCCTGAGAACACAAAAAACAATCAATTATCCAACAAATACTCACGTAATGGAGAGCTTCCGATTGGCCCGCACAGTCAAATCTCATTTGTAGAGCTGCTCCAATCTCATTAATTTTGATTACAGCCCACGAGATCACAAAACCAAAGCTGAGACTTATTGCTTACTCTAACAATATGCAAAACACATTGTATAGATTCAGGCAGGGAAAGCATGGAATAATAATCTTTAACCAAGTGGATACATTGCTTTACTCCACACGAGCTGTGCATTAAGGCGAGAGTTATTCATAGTGGTCCGCATGAGAGTGTCACATCCTCGGGGGTGAGATACTCGTTAATGTATCTTCTGATGAGAAGGAAGACAAAAACTATGTGAATATCTGTGACTATGACCAAATAAACTGTAATTTACAGCATATTCAAACCATTATGAATTACCATTATACGCTGTAACTTAGCCATGAGGATTTTAAGGACACGAGAACCCCTGACACTCACTTCAGTTCAGGTTGTGTGGGTGTGCATGAGTGGGCATGGTATACCTGAAGAACCATACACCATACCTTCACTGGAAAATCACCATTAAATGTCTTTACTTGGCAGGGGAAAGGTGACTCCACTGTACAAAGTTATTCATGTCTATTTTCTAACTGTACAAGATGTACAAAAAACACAAAAATGACACAAAGCGTGCCCTTTTTACATTTTGTTCTCGTCTAGCAGTGGCTTCATGTTGACAATATCTCCATAAGAGGGGTTTCACTCATCTCCCTCTCAGTTATAAAGTGACACAAATCATTGCCGTTTGTACATTTTCCAGCCCTTTCTTTTTGCTAGTTTGAGAAGTTTTATCAAGTGCTGATGTAAAAAGAAATTCAGGGGAGTCCGAACAGGCAGGGTTATCGGCAACGGGGAAAGGGTAGGCGCTGGAAAATCCTGGCATGAGAGAAGACGATCTGGCAGCGAGTGTGTGTAAGACAAGGGTTTAAATACCAAAGGGAGTAGGTGCAGCATAGTGGGCAGGTGACAGTGATTACGCTGATGAGTCGCTTGACTAACAGGTGCAGTGAATGAAGCTGATGAGACGAGCGAGCGAGAGTGGCAGGACAGAAGGGCTGAGCTGTGACACTTAACTGTAAGTACACCTCCACCTACAGGACAACAAACCCTCCCCCCAGCTCCTTCCTGACAGGCAATAAAAAACACATGACATAATCCATAAAGAAAATGACCCTTTCTCCCCCACAGTGTGAAGTAGCCTCTCCACCTTCCACACGGCTGAGAGGCCTTTGATAAATGAACCCTGTCAATGTTATCTTATTGAAAAAAAAATACAGTGTAATGTGAGCGCGCTTAGCACACACTGGAAATGTGTGGCTGCTACATTTAGCCGTCTGAGAGACAGCTGCTAGTGGCTGAGGTCAGATTTAGGATGGGCGTACTGTACTATCAGCACATAGCTCTTTCAAACCCCCCATGTGCACGTGTATCCACACACATACTGCAGATTAATGGGGAACAAAGAGGATTTTTGTCTCCCACAAATGCATTAAAGTAGATTTTCCAATGATATATCTGCTGACTATTGTACATTGAGCCAACTTCAGGGTCGAGATAAGGTCCACTGGCCATAGCGAGCAGGTGTGTAATAGGGTTGTTATGCATGTGAAAATAAGCCCAGTTGGCCTTCAGCAAAAAGGGGAGAGCCACTACAACAGGTGTCGAATGCAAAAATGGTGAGTGTGTGTGTGTGGGAGGTTATGCTCCATCAAAGAAGATATGTTCAATGCCACATCCCATCAATAATTCATAGTTGTTTGCAGAGTTTTGTATAAACCTAATTAGGAGAGGAGTAGACTTACAGTAAAACATGATCCAGGGAAAGTGCCTAACTAGTCGTGGTCGTAAGTGATTTGTTAGCTGAGGTTTCTCTATGAGGTCAGCTTGTAATACAACTCACTGCTAATAGCTTTTTTGACTTACTTTGTGCTAGAGGTTTTGAAATATCTCTGATCTTTGTGAAATATAATCGCTTGGGCAAAATCAGAAAGTCACTTCCTCAATTAACTGTCAACATCACCTGCATAACATCAGGATGTGTGGCTTTCTTATAAGAGAGTTTTACCGGTATGTTTTTTTATTAATAGAAGACTTAGGAAATAGTTTTTTATTAAAAAAACTGGAGAGAAAAAAATGAAAGAAAAAAAAAAGTTTCATTATAAAAGTGGAAACCTGGAGCAGGACATGGAAACATGAGATAACATCATTGTTCCTCCCGAGTTCAGCTCCTATGCCGTCCCCTCTCACGCTATGCCTCCCTCTTCTTGTGGCCAATATGGAAAGGAAGGAAGCGTCCAAAAAGGGCTGGTGAGCCATGTTCAGTCACTCAGCGATAAAGCGGACTGCAGGGCTAGAATTGAGAAAGGCCATGTGAAACTCAGCCAAGTACGCTGCCTGCTGGCATTAAAAGCCTCCCTTTTTTTCCCACATTTGTCATTACTAATAGCTACTTATGAAGCAGACTGTCTTTTTCTGAAAGACAATTCTTCTTCTTTTGTTTGCCGGATGTGGTCACTCACTCATATAGCTGTTTACTTGACAGACTTTAACGACATGTGTAGACCTGCCTACTAGAACATCTGGGCCTGATAAGACAACGTAAGTCAATAAGGTATTCCATGAGACAAGACCTCGCAATCACCGTGTTGTTTTTTAGAATTTAGATGTAAAATTGATGGCCACTAAATCCAATCTTCACAGAAGCAGAAGTGAAGACTACGGTCTGGAAAATAGAATCTAATGCTTCTCAGTGGGCTTCGCCTGTACTTCAAGATATCTAAGTTTCAATTCAAACAATTACTCTTTTGACCCATCCCCTAAATGTATGGGAAACACAAGACTAACTAGAGACCCCTTTAAAGAGATGTGCAGACAGAGAGTTGCCAATGTCTTCCTCCAGCACAGCAAACACCACTGTGATAGTTCCAGCCAGCAGTAGTTCTCTCGGGATGAAATACAATTGAATAAACGGTGCTATTATGTGAGGTAGGTCATTCTGACAGGTGGGAAATATCTGTCAAAGTGTACTACCAAAGTGTGCGCAAAACTATGAAAAATGAAAGGCTCACAGAAATAGGCTTTAAACACAGGTGCTCCTTCAGCCAATGTAGAAACTCATACATCACACTATCATTGTCCCTACACGCATTTTTGTTTTCTGTACTAAGCTATCAATGCGCTGCGGTCTGAAACATTCATACGCACTTTGAGCCTGGATTGGTATCTTGTGAGAGTTGAGATGCGATGCTCCGATACCTGTCTACTTCAACATGTTCAGGTTAGTGAAATGTAATTCGAGGTGCATGCAGTAAATGGATCATTGTGGGTTCACTGACTTTAGAGAGTCGAGGACACACTTGGTTGGAGTTTAGACAAACAGATCGTCTGATATTTAAGCTACGAACACTGAAAAGATGACATTAAAATTGCATCGAGCTCTTTCCATGTCCTCAGTCACAAGCACAAATGTGTCAGTGAGTTAAATGCCGTGAAATTAGATGAGATGCTGTGAGCGACGTCAATATTACCGCAGATAGTGCAACACAACATCTCTGCAGACCTACTCAGAGAAACAGACAAAACACAATCTACATGTCAGAAGGTATATGAGACTTTCTCAGTGCTAAATCGGCTAATTTCTTGAGTAGACTCGTTGGCATGCGTCTTAATTTATGCTTGACTTTTGTGTGCTTGATGGATCGCCAAAGTAGCCCCTCCCCCTCTCCTTTGGCCTCCATCCCCTAATGACGAGAAGAGAAGTGGCCTCCTTCAGGCCAGCAGTCACATGTGTGTGTACACTTGTGTGAGCAAACGTTTGCATGTAACTTGAGCAATGGGTCTTTCAAAAGGGCAGTAGGGGGGTTGTCCAGGGTCAAAGGTCACCATGGCAGGTGCATCTCTTAATGTAATGAGGTGGGTGTTACCCATGCATGTGTGTTATACAACCCACCATGAAGAACTGTGCATGAACAAGCACTGGATAACAATTCAGAGTATACAAACAGCAGACAATGTGGCTTTAACGCTTAAAGGGATAGTTTGGGTGTCATGAAGTGGGGTTGAATGAGGTATTCATCCATTGTAAGTGTATACATCAACAGACAGGAGTACCAGTAGGGGAGCAGGAACTGCTGTGGATGAGAGCAGCAACAATATGTGTTTTAGCCAGCTACAAAATATATACATATATATTAGTGAATATGTATGTTATATTTATAATATTGTCCAATAGGGAACTGAACTGAAGGTGAAACTTACATACACCGTTCTCATCATTTTGCTGTTGTCCCCATCCACCAACAGTGTTTCGGTTTCACACTGACAATAGATACGTACCTCATACAACCCCCATTCAAAACTTACAAATTATCCCTTTAAGGATACACCAGTCAACATGTGTGATGAAAATGTTCTATATGACTCCGGCTGCTCTTTTCTTGCCCACTTAAAAGTTCATCATGTTTAGAATAAATTACTTGGTTAAGTGCAATATTGTCACTCATTGAAATCTTAGCAAAAATGTTCATACCATACACTGACCTCAAACTGTACTTGACTAATACTTTGTTTCTACTTTTCTCTCCATTCATTGGAGGGAAAAGTAGAAATGCTCACAGCTCACAGATGGGCTGTTGCAAGAAGTTGCCAGAATTTTGTTATCCAACTTTAAAAAAGGGTTTCCCTGATGGGGTTCATGGAAAGAAGATTGAGAAGATTTTACCTTCAAGTCTCGTCTTTACTTTTATACCAAACTCGGTTGTTTTTCAAGAAAAAAAAAAGCACAGAGATAACTTTAAACAAAGACCCTAAAGACTGTACTCTTCTGCTTTGGGCTGTCTAAAGTATTGGAGCGGTTTTTTGTCATAAAACACTCACAGGTAAAGGTAGTCTTATCTCAAATGAAACTTGTATTAATAGTCTAACAGAATGGTGCGTGCATGCCGTCTCCTTTACAGAGGAAGGAAGACAAAGGAGTACATCGAGGGAGAAGCACATCAATATTACCAACGACCTTACGCTGTCATTCAGCAGCGGAGGTTTTCATGTTCGCTTGTGTTTTCACCGAGATAAGCCTGACACCATGTAGACACCCCATGCCAAGTGAAAAGTCCCCAAAAAATTGATCCAGCAAACTGTGAACGCGACATCGCCCTGTCTGAAACACCCAAAGGTCGGCCTCACACCGGCTGCGAGGCCCGGCATGTCTGTGTGCCAGCAGCCACGAGAATCCAGGGCTCAAAACCCAATCTCTGAGTTTCCACTCCAGCGCTCTCTCGTCGTGTAAACATCCTCGTGTTTTTATACTCGGAAACCCAGTCCGCGGATCCACATTTGATCTCTTAATACCATCGAACCCGTCACGGATGAACACTCTTTGCTTTATTTTTTTCCCCCCCTCGCTGTCTCATTATGTTGTGGAACCGTGGTTTCCAGCACTGGGAGACAGCTCTGAAACCTTAAATCCTCCTCTGATAGTAGTAATTTGGGCTTCTAATCTGTTCTTAGAGAGAGAGAGACGAGGCTGACACTGTTACAGGAAGCAGAAATGCAAAAAAAAAAAGAAAAAAGATGGGGATGTTTGAGGATGGCAGTTTGGACGTAACTGAGCCACTGGGGGGGATAGCGAATAAGAGTCCTGACAGTGAAAACAGGCACAAAATAAGCATAGAGCCTTGCCAAAGCTTTGTGGAAGACAGTCACTTTCTGCCTTTCCTTCCTTACAATCTGTTCATCCTTTTTGTGTAAATGTATCACCTATAATAGTTCATTTATCTTCCATTGATTGATCGAGTACTTCTTTCCATCTCTGCCAATCCTTTCCTCTTCATTCTGTTTCCTCTCTTTCCTTCCACCTCTCTTATTTGACTGTCTGTGTTTGTGTATCAAGTTGAAACACAGTTTTTTTTAATGTTTTATTATAGCTTACAATCTTGTCCTACACACTCCACACAATTAATCGCCTTATTTGCTGCCTTACACGCCCCATTTTCTCTCTAAATGCATTCATAATCCTGAAAATGTCTTTCCTCTATCCTTCTCCCCTCTCCCTTGTATCACCACAGAGCACAGAGGAGACAAGTGATGATATCCTCTTCTTTATTAAGGTCAATAAGACCATAATTGCAGGCTTTGTAAATGTCCCAGGGCCTCATTATCTTCTAAGGCAAGACGTTATTGATATTTCTGCCTCTCTTACACTATGTCCCTCTTTGCAAGTCAGTCAAAGCCTTCTAGCTGCTTATCTAAAGAGCGGTATTTAAGTGAAGGCTTGAGAAAAGTATGTTCTGCGCTCCCATCAAGCAGGTATGTGCATTACAGATGTGGAAGAGCTGACAAGACATTGTGTGAGTTACGGGATGCTGATTCCAACGTGATTGATCTATCAGGTGAACCTACGGCCAAATACAAGCTTCCTATTGAGCTGTTTGACTTAGTTTGAATCTACACAACTTGCATTTACCAGATAGAAGACAATAAACCAGACTACAAAAGCATTGCATTGCGTTCCCAATAACCCACACTAATGCTAATCCAAATGTTTTTGTTTTTATTACCAGTAAACTCTTAGATATTTTAGTGTACTGAACAAATGAGGCAACATCCTCATAGAATTGTTGTTATGAATTAAATCCACTTTCATCACAGCAGCAGTGTCACAATGCAGAGAGAGAACAGCCTGGGTACACGTCTGACCTCATGGAGAGGAGGGCAAACACAATGTACAGCGCAGCTCATTCAGTGACGTCACCTTTTCCATACTGGTAGAATATTGTGGAACAGCCGGCCATTAAAGGACAGATTAAAGTCAGATTATGGCTTTTTACGCAGTAAAGTAACAACAGTATGATGGTTATGAATGAAATGTTATTTGTCATCAATGTGTTTTTGTGGTTTTCTCATGTTTTGATGTGGATGGTTTTTAGTTGAGTTTGAAATGATGTAATTTAATTACATTCATTATATTATTTCATGGGATGTTTTGTGTTTTGGAAAAAAGAAACAAATGTTCACTCATTGAATTATTTATCCACGATATTTCACATTCAAATGAATGTGTTTTAACTAAATCAGACCAGGCCAACTGGTTATCTACAGTCTGTCTGTTGGCAACATGAGAATCCTCCTCTTGCCCATGTTTAACCTCACACTCTGGACCACGGCTCGCTGGGACGGACTCGCCGTCCCTGTAGCACCAAGTCTTCCTCGTCCACACCCTCCATGTCAAGAGGCATATACTGAACTAACTGACAGAACTAACAGCTCCCATTGTATCACCTCTCCCAGCAGGTGTCTGGACACATTAAATTGAAAGAAACAGAATTGTTGTGACACCTGGAAGTGTTTGTACTCGCTGCAGAACAATCACACCTGCTGGTGAGATTCTAGCAGGACGAGAACGACAACAGGGAATACATTTTATATTACACCTCCCTGTGCGCACATGAATATGGGTCAAGTTGGTGCTAATGTCCTTGCATAAATGTCAAGGACAGAGAAGTAATGAGTGATTTGCTGAAAAGTAATTGTTGAAAAAACCCAATTTCGAAAAGAAAAGAGCTTGTAAAAATGCAATGGAGACGTGTCAGATTGTCTTTTCAATCCCTGTATCTTTCAAATTATTACAAAAAAATAGTCAAATGTTATTCTATTTCACAATTTCACAGTTTTTTCCCCACTCTTTCCACCGCTGTCTTTCTTTGTTCAAATGACTACACCTCCACATTCCTGCCACCTTCACAGTATATGAACAAACTCTCTGGCCATCCATCCTTATATCAACCCTACTCTTTTGCGTCACTACACACACACACACACACACACACACACACACACACACACACAAACACACACAATTCTCAGACTATGTGGATAAAAGAGATTAGAAAGCCCCCTCTGGCTAAAACGTCCAATTAATGTCAATCTAGACGCCTACAAGAGCAGACTACTGTTAGTGGTGAACTGAGTACTAGTGTAGTAGTGTAGTGTAGTCGAGCATAAACAGCTCTTATGCACCAATATAACCCCATTAAGAGGCTCAAGGGATGCCATCATGGGGCCACGTTTCTTTTTGTCTCTTAAAATATAACACATCAGATGGGTTTGAGAGATAAAGCTTGGGTAGGCCTTTTGAAAAAGTCAGACTTGTAAACTGCATCTCTTCTCCTGCAGTTGTCCTCTCTCTGTCCTAAGCCCCTCCCACCAGACCAAGAAGGTCTCCTCACAGTAACCCGTGTGAGTATTACTCTTTCATTTTAAACACCATCATCATTGTGAAATTACCAGAAATGGAAAAAGCCACAAAAACTTGTGGATAACGCACAGGTGTTGATTTTAAACGTTCAGTCTCACAACCTCTCTCTTCCAACGCTATCTCTACTTTCGTCTGTATCCTGTGCTGTGTTTTGCCTCTCTGGGTTTTACATTGTTATTGTTACTTTCCTGACCATTGATTAGTTTGGTAGGTTCTTACTTCTCTTCCTTTAAGTCAAGCAAAAGGCTTATACATAAATAAACAATGTATGCTGAAATAAGGAAGGAACATGCCTGATTTACAACACATCCTTAAAACCACACTCCGCATGCTTTCGATTACATTATACAGATGTGCTTCCTGTACACGAGAGGGAGGGCTCGCGACCAAACAGCTGTTAGCTATTCTCCAGGTTGCCTGGGCAACACTGCAATGGAAAATTCTTGGGAGTTTCCATGTGGCAAAGGATTCTGGGAGAGAAATACAGCACCAGGGGTTGCTTCGTTGGTCCCAAACTTTCTTTTCACATACAGTACATCGCAGGGGGGATGCTACTATTGCTCAACAATAATTCATTCATGAGGAACTTTAACCAGACACTACAGCAACACCCACAGGCCACACATACACAACGCGTCCACGAAACATCACTGGGGGGGGGGGGGGGGATATTTATGGGAAGCCCCCTGCAACTCTACACCCCTCTGTCCTGTATATCTAACATGAGTCAGGACACTCAACATCCCATCCCAAAAAAACAAGCTTGCCTAAATATAGTCTGGGAAGGGAGGGGGGCAGGGTGGGAATGAGGAAGCGAAAGAGGGAGAATGAGGGAGAAGTGGAAAAAGAGTGGAAGGAAAGGGCAAAGATCAAACACTGTGAGGGAGCAGGGTGTAAAAAATGAAGTAAGAGTGGAGAACCAACGTTATCCATGAGCACAGATTTTGCAACCTTGCACGTGCGTGCGCTCGCGCGCGCATGTGTGTGAGTGCGTGTGTGTGTGTAACAGATATTACCCGCCAGCTGCTTGACTCGAGGCATGCCTCCTGAAATACACCTGCGGGCACCAACTCGCTTGTGGCCGAGAGGCGCAAATCACAGCCAAGGAAATCTTATACAAGCCTGAGCCGGTCGCTTCTATTTGCTCATTACACTTGATTTCCCCTCTTCAAACCTCCCCGTATTATCAGTGTCATGATCTAAGATAGATTTGACACTGGAATGAATCAAAGTCGAAGGAAAATTGTGTTCATCAACTGTTTTCTTGTTCATTCCTTGATTATATTAGATCAGGCTTTTTTTTTTTTTTAAATCTCTCTGCTTCTCCCAAAGCAAGAGACATGATCAAGGCCCGATGATTCAATCAGCAAAACAAGGCCTGGGGCTTTTTCCATTGACACAGATTTTGTAAACATATAATAAAAAACAAACTTGTTGGACTCTGTAACTGTAGCCAGTAATTTTTTTCTTCCAGAAATATAGGCACGTTTTCTGGTTCACATCCTCCAGCGCTGCAATGATTCATCAACATAATTTCTTAGCTGCGAGCCGCCTTTTACATCATGATTTCAGTATTTGTCTGATCACGGCATTGCCGATTAAAGTCATGATTATCTCATTTTATTTTTGTTTTATTGTTGCACTATATCACATTTAATGACCGAGCGGTTCATTAGCAGTGCATCCAAGCATCTGGGGTCCAGAGGAAGTTTGGCAATGAAATAAGATGCATATGGGTGGCCTCAAGTGGGAACTGAGCCATATTCATTCCTGGCTACTGTCAGTGGCAGAGCTACTGGGTTGTAACAAGAGTCATCATACAAGATAATGCAAGACTGAAAACTACCATCAAGGGAAGTACAGTAAACCGGATCAATTAAAATCCTCAATAAAACCATTGAGAAGCTTGAGTAGCTTGACTTTGATTCTCACTTGTTCAAGAAAGAAATAGAGGAAGAGTGAAACATTTGAAGCAATATGCTTATTGACTTTCTTGCTGAGAGTTGGATGAGATAACCAACACCACCCCCTGACCTTGTTTGCTTAGAATTCACACCTCGGGAAACCTACTCTATATTTGTATACGTACACTCTCTCCGCTCACAGCTGCCCATGCTGCTCTCTGTTCAGATGAAGTGCCTCCTCGCATTATGCCCACTGATTGCCAGATACGAGGAGAACACGAGAAGCGCGGCGCTTTAGCTGGTTGAGCATGAAATCTCGTGAGCTTTTTTTTCAAAAAAAAAACAAAACAAAACAAGCAAGTGAGAGTGGGAGAAATGAAGCAGAGGGTGACAGAAACTGTGGGAAAAGGGAGGCTGGAGACCGATTCGGTTGGTGACTAAAGGCCCAAGCCAGAAAGTAGCATATGATCACGTCTTGGACTGGGTGGCTGAATTCAGCACAATGCGTTGGCGCATGATGACACAAAGATTTGGAAATGTATTGTACTTTCTTCTGTAATTGGTGGTATGTACACATGCAGAATGCATGAAGCAAAATGTCCATACACGGTGGACATATGGGATCAAAAAGGCCAAGCAATCTTGATGTCCCCGTCCTCTTTTTATTTTTTGCTCAGTCTATCTTTTCTTTTTTTATCCCTCCTGATCTCTCAATGTGCCGGCTGGCGCCGAGATCTCTGGGGGCTCAAAGTCTATGACATCAGGCTTTGCATTTCAGATTCGATGATGTTAATCATCTGCCTTCGGGGGCAAGAAAGAAAAGCGATAAAGAGATACATGGGGAACCGGACGGCGAGTAAGACGGACAGGGGATGAACGAGACGGAAAGGGAGAGCGATGAGGAAGATTGTGAGAGGGGACGGAGGAAGGGCTGAGAGAAAAGAGAGGGGACACGAAGATCTGAAGCTGACGGATGTTGGCATGTGAGGTTAGAGATGGAGCCCAGAGAGGCAGTCACACTTCAAGCCATGAGAAAGAGGGGGTGAGGGAGAAAGAAAGGACACGGCAATGCCAGTGTGCACGTACTGTGTGTAAATGTCTGTGTTTAGTCACACAAACAGTGAGCTACTTAAAACCTTTGCTTATCCACACATCTGAATTTCCGGAAGGAAAATACACTGGGTCAGTCTCTCCGGCCCCGCCCTTCGAGTTTCTCTGCTTCTCCCTGGGACTTTCACCTTGAGGAGTCAACATGATGCTTGTCACTCAAGATCACCATCACCACAGGAGTACACCAGGAGTAAGACACGGGGACAGCGCGGATTTCGCATTGAACCCTTTTCTCCGTGGCGAGTTCACGTTACGACTGATGGTCAAGGAGCAAATGTGGAAATGCAGACCCTGCGAGATGACTGGGCGTTTTCCCAGTTTGATTCTGGCATCGGCGTCTCTTTGAAATGAAGGTTTGCCTCGTTCGAACAAAGAGCTCTTGCCAATCTTGTTGTGAATTTTAATTTTTTTCCCCTCCCCCCGCTGGATGGATGGCCGATTCCAATCAGCAAGTCAACGATGTCAGTGAGAGTTGGTCCGCAGCTCGCCGAGCCTGTGTGAATATCATGTAGACAACCCACAGATCAATCCACTTAGTGCCTATGAAATATAGGGAGTGGGCAGGCCACTCTGCTAGTCTGACATCACTGTACTGTGCCATTAGGCTGAGTGCCATCGTGGCTCACCACCTCTCTAGGGGACTACTTGGGCTGCATTCAAAACCAAACGCTGAGGTCCAGCCTCCGTCTGAACCATCTGGAATACCTTAAACCTGTTGATTAGGTGCGAGAAGCAGCATGCTAGTTGAAACAGGCGCACACGCCTAAATGTTTGTTTGATTTAGAACCTGTGGGTAGCTTATCTGTTTAATCTATTAATGTTGTGCTATAAGAATATAGAGGTTGTGAGTCAGACTCAGACGGAGAAAGTGATACCTCTACTTTATCCCGAGTTCATGACCCATCTGTCAGGGCAAGAGTGGCGTTGGAGGCTGAAATACTGGGATGAATAAAATAGCAAAGCTGAAAAATGATCATCCTGTATGTTGGACCCGGTATGCACTTATACATCCATATAGAGGTGGATTAAGCAGTATTTGTGTCTGAGTGACAGACTGAATGCATACAACGCATTACCTACTAAGTAATTAGAAGGTAAGGTGTGAGAGTGGTTTGATAAAATATTAGTTTTTAAAGTGAATTATTGCTCAAAGTCTCACAAGCTGCCCACACGAAAGAAAAAAGAAATGTAGAGACATTTCTAGAACTGAATCTTGTTCCAATTATCTTCTGGATCGATCAAGATTTGGTCTATAATATTTCAAAATATTGAAAATGCTCCGTCACAAGTTCGCTGAGCCCAGGGTGACCTCTCCATAGTTCAACATCCAAATATATTAAATGTACCATCTCAAGCAGACAGAAAACAAACATCCACATGTCAGAAGCTGAAAGCAGTGAATGTTTTGGCATTGTTGCTTTGAAAACCAAGACATAAACTATCAAAGATAATCAAATGCATCCACACACACACACACACACACACACACACACACACACACACACACACACACACACACACACACACACCATACACACACACAAAACAGACACGCCGTGGTCTAATATTATTGTGTGTGGAGATGCTACAGAAAAAGTTTGAGAGCCTCTGAGCGACATTCACACCTCAGTCCACCTTCCTGGGATGATTCATTTGACAGCCAGCCACATGTCCCCCTGATGCAAGCTGGCAACACATGGACATGACTGTGGATATCACGTTTCACAGGGTGAAGTTGTATCTGAAGTAATGTGCAATCATCATCACTTGGCAAGAAGGAAGCGCAGAGTACAGAGTTTAAATTGGATGTATATACATATACTTCCAATACCGGCTGTGAAAAATAAAAAAAACACGCTGTCATATCTGCCACACTCGCATATTATCCAAGACTTTTCCAAAACGCCAACAGGCTGTTGTGACGCTGTACTCACATCTGCGCTGTTGGGAATTGTCCGGTCGACACAGATGAAATGGTTGACAGCAGTAAAAGTAAGCACACCGAGTAATCCATGGCTTTGTTTAGTTCCCCGCACACCAGGATACGGATTGGAAGAAAATGCACATAAAAGGTTTGACAAATCCACAGCGCCGTGCGTACTATTCAGCCAAAACGCCTCACACCGCCATCGGTGCGCGTTTGGAAACAAATCTCATCTGGTATCTATGTCCCTCCCACCGGTGGAGTTGAGGAGTGAGCTTTTTTTGGTTTAGCCGCGTGTGTGTGTGTGTGTGTGTGTGTGACTGTTAAAGTGAGTGTCTCAAACTGCAATAGGCTATTAGAGCAGATCTACAGCGTGTGTCAAAAAATAAAAGGAGAAAAGGGGGAGGGCGCATTTGGATCTCCAGCTTGGCCGGCAGAGCGGTGCCTCTCGGCACACTGCAAGAAATGTCATCACATCGTTAAGCAGCGAGGTTCGACTGGTAAACACATGGAAAGTGTGTTAAAGTTGGTGAGATCGTGCCATTTCCCGTGCATTTGAATCATGTGTAGGTTTCATTGTCTAAATAGCTTTGGAGAGATGTGCATGTGTGGATTCTGCTTCATTTAAACAGAGATAAAACATTTAAAAATCGTGGAAAATTCTTACTAAAGTGGATGAAAGTGTTTTGTTTTTTTATCCACTGAACCTATTTAATTCCGTAAGGAACATACAAATATCACTAGACTGCCAGATACTTTGGAAGTGTGGATTTCTATGAATGACATTTTTTTCAGTGTGTTTTTTTTGTGTTTGTATTTCTGACGCACAAGAGAGTTTCCGGGCAAGCAGCAACATTTACGCATGGCTCTCTCGACCACTAGACACAAACACTAAGCGCCCTCCTGTCCATTGCCCACATGTCACTCAGATAAATGGGAAGGTCTCCTGTTATGCACCTTGGATGAGACCTCTGAGGCACAATAACGAATATGAAGAATAACACAAACATGTATTTTGTTCCCTTAGAGTACTTGTCTGTAAACTACTTATTGAAGCATACATTTGCGTCACCGAATGAGCTAGCACCTCCAATTCAAACCTGATGCTTACAGGGCTTTGTTATCTTTCCTCTTTATCCTTGATAACAAGGACACACCACCAACCAGTGGGGCATTGAGTGCAGCTCAGGACAATGTGCCTGTCTGGGCGCACGTGTTGCTGAAAGCGTTTTAGGGTCCTTAACCTGACTCTCCATGTCAGATTCAGTCAACCATTGCAAGGGAAACTCACAATTCCCATCTAATAAAGTTTCATTGTGTTATTATGTCATTATACGCCTTCAGTCATTTGCAACAGTGCAGTTCATCTGCAGAAATGTGATAATAAATTCCCCCCCGCTTCAAGGGCTGTGGCAAATTTAATATGAAGTGACATTTTTCTTTTGCTGGGACAGCAAGGTAAATACCATGAATATACTGCGCTTAATGAGTTTTTTCCCTCAAAAGCCCTCGTCACATACAAACTAATCCCTAACTAATTTCCTCAGAGCTTCTCACTTATTATAAAACTCCAACGTTATTATTTCTGATGCTATATTTGCTTGTATGGGTGTGTCCACGCACTGTACTTCCCCACAAGATTCTCAGCAGACAAACAAGGCTAAGTGTTGCTCACCTGCTGCCATTATATGAATCCCAAATTAGATTTACGGGGAAAATAGCTGACCATGTCCCTCTACTCAGGTTTCACTATAACTCGGATAAAAAAACTGCTCCTCTGGGAGCTTTTGCCAGGCAGGTCGGGCTCAGAGGTGGGCCGGAGGAGTGTTTACAGAGAAGCAGCGAAGAGGCGGGTTAACGTACAGTCAGCCAGACAGACGAAGAGCAGTGATGGTCTGGAAAATGTATTATAGATATACAAGAACACACAGCCTGAAATTACCAGTTGATGAATAACAAAATACCACAAACCTGTTGAATATTGATGAACGAGACAAATGCAAGACATTCATCTGTGTTTGCCACGTACAATAATCCAACACCAATCCCTCAAGCTGCTTCTGTTTTGTTTTTTTTTGCGAGCAAGCAAGCAAATGCAACACTCTCTTAAATAGGATTAAATGGGATTTTCACACGGATCAATTTGTTTCACAAAAGCAAATTCAGTTTGACTAAATACACCCGATTGCCTTGAATGTTTGACAACCGCGCTGGTCCTGTTCATCATTAATGCCGCTAAAATACAACCACAGAGATTCTACAGAAAACGCTGCACTTCTCATGAACTCTACGTGCTTTTTTCATTGTTTTGCTTTTACAAGCCAACACTTTAGAAGTTTGGTTCACTTACCAATGTTCTCATAATGAAAAACACTGATGAACACGGTGCGACCTGCCCAACAACAAGCAGGAGACAGAGAGAGAACGCAACAAGCTGAACATCTAGAACCTCGTAGCAGCTATGAGATGTCATGCAGGAGGAGGAGAATGCAACTGAGCTAAGAGGAGAGTGAGGGTAGGACGTGTATGTATTTACACGGTGCATGCCAGAAACAATGAAAAGAAGACATGTTTGACTTTTCATACTGGAGACATCACAAGTAAAACTCCCTTTGTTCACCTTGGGCTGGTCAACACACACAGTGTGCCTCCAAATGTGCAGTTAAAACATCTGGCTTTTGGAAAGATCACAACATTAGTTTTTTTTTTGCTCTGCATTGGATATTAAACTTTGTGGAAAGGTTGTGTGGTTTGCAGTTGTGCGGTCCACTGCTCTTTTATTTGAACCTGTGAACCACTAAGGTGTGCACATTTCTTCAGGTCATGCTTCCACAAAAGAGCAGCAAAAGAGGTCAACGCAAGAGTGCAAGTGCCTGTGTAATAGAAAGAGACAGAGGGGTTTATGTAAAGGTTGTGCTTCTGAGTGGATTAGGAATGTGTGTGTGTGTGTGTGTGTGTGTGTGTGTGTGTGTGTGTGTGTGTGTGTGTGTGTGTGTGTGTGTGTGTGTGTGTGTGTGTGTGTGTGTGTGTGTGCCTGGCAGGCAGCAGGTGTGGCCTCTATCACCGGCCCCCGACCCCACCCACCTGTCCAGGGAATTGCCCGGCTGCCGTTGCCTAGCAACCCCTTCGCTGTCTGCACGCCGACTCCTCACGACCGAGCCACAAGGCTGTTGTTTTCCCACCCAGTGAACACACACACATCAGTGTGTGTGTGTGTGTGTGTGTGTGTGTGTGTGTGTGTGTGTGTTCACAATGGGAGCAGCACAGAGAGGGCAACACTGGAGGGACATACTGGCTATAATGATGAAGAAGAAGAAGAAGAAGAAGAAGAAGAAGAAGAAGAAGAAGAAGAAGAAGAAGAAGAAGAAGAAGAAGAAGAAGAAGAAGAAGAAGAAGAACAACAACAACAACAACAACAACAACAAAGTCGATGAAGACGAAAAACAAAACAAAACAGAAGAAAAAGAAAATAAAGATGAAGTAGAAGAAGAAGAAAATAAAGATGAGCTGCATTTTCAATTGAACACATATTTATGTATTTTCTTAAGGAAACAATGCTACGTTTAAGCGTTAACTTCAGCCATTAAATTATTAATAATCCGTTTCAGAGGTTTCAACCTCTCGCCTAAACTCTCTAATGTGTAATATGAGAGCTGAGATGAGGAAGTGATGCCTGGTAATAAGGTTTCATTTTAAAAATGGAGCTGCTCATTAAAGCACATTTGCAGGGCAAAAGCCTTTGCATTTTATTCAAATTACGTTTGAAATGGACCCAAGGCCAATTTTTTTCACATCAAATTAAACTTAAAATTCAAGTAGAGTCGACACAGAAGGTTTATTTGGTCCAGCTCCTACATTTGTGATTATTCGAGGGTTCATGGTCACCTTGCTGACGTTCGTGGAAAAACGCAGGTCGTAAGCATTCGGAAGCGGCACGAGCCTCATGACATGATCCAATACGATGAAGCATCTGTCCTGACTCCTGTCTGAAAAGTTCAAATGTCACCGTCACATCCTCTCGTATTGTTCACCATCTTACAAGACAAACACAGTGATGAACATGCAGCTGAGCCTTGGAAAATTCAAGAAACATCCTCCATTACGTTGTGTTCCCGCCCTCTTCTTCCCCCGCAGGCTGCCAAGCACAATTCATTTATTAATTTGGGGTTGCCCAGGCAACAAATTATTTTCAAGTTTCAAACTGCAATTAGCATCTCCCTCGACAGCGTCTTCCTGGAAAAAGATGATGGGATGTTTGTTTTGTCTCCACGTAAGCTGACAAAAATCGGCAAAATATTCATCGTCAGATCCAACTGTGATGACGGATGGAGCTCGACGGAGGACGCGTGTGATTTAGGTGGCGACAATTTTGCTGGATTTGAGTGTCTCTTCATCTCCACTTGCTGAATGTGAAGCTCCAGCCAGGAAGCCGTTCTCCTAGCTTAGCATAAGTAATGGGAAATTACTGAGTTTAAGAGGTGCCAGTAGGGGAATTCTTTTAAAACCTGAGACACAGCCAGGATTCCCATATTCATGCTCGTACAATGAAAATGAAGAAACCCCCAGTAGCTGGCCAGCTTAATTTAAAACAAAGAGTCTTCGTCCACATACTAGCACCTCTTAAGGATTCATTTTTATTGGTGGGGTGCCCAAGGCCAAATAGCATCCACATTTACCTTATGACCGGTTTCTGGCAAGCGATGAAGCATTTAAAAGGCTATTTTTAAACAGTCTCACTCATAAAAATCACATCTAGCAGCACATCTAGCTGTATATTTGTAAAATTGTGGTCACAGTTGGACATCATGTGTGTCTTTGACCGACCATCAGTAATAACATAAAGCATTTGTAGGTCACCATAAAAAATAAAAAAAAACACAAAAAACATCTGTCTTCTTGCGCCGCAGCCTCCTTCCTCCTTTGTGGCAGTCGGCACGGTTGCGCCTAGTTGACTCAGTGAAAGCGAAGTGATGGCGAATGTGTGCGATATGATGTCTCACTCGGGACAGGGGCAGCCTCGGTCCCCTCTGTGCGCTGACTGATCACATTACTATTAGCCAAAGCTATTCTGTCAGGAGGAGAAGTTATGGCCCAGTGAAGGAGGGCCTCCGGGTGAAGCAGGAATCCAGTGACAGGAAGTAAGCTTCAGGGGGGATCCAAGGTGATTGGACAAGAAGGGTCTTAGCTGTCCTGTTCAATTCTTTTTTACTTATAAAATCGTGTTTCCTCCCTCTATAATTAGCTTTTTGCATTCAGACCTGTGTTGTCATCTGATATACTTAAATTATGAACGCTAAGACACACGCGTGTCCTCTGCTTAAGCTGAAGATACGACGTGTCACATGTGTAACTGGAGGATTTGATGGATGTTTTGTGTCCAAATTTCCCGATCAGCTTCATCTTTTGACATTCGGCCAGGCTGCATGATTTCACATGTATGTTTCCAGACTACGGCTTCATCTAATATCAAGATGCTAACATCCGTCACTGGTTAGTGACAGCACATCTCTGTCTGTGTATCATCATCCGTTTTGGAGCAACAGAACCAGCAGGAGCAGGAAATAATGCTCCGGTCATTAAATCACAGTCCAGATGGTTCCTCGTCTCGTAATTGTATTGGGATGTCGCTGGACAAACTGAAATGATATTCATTCATCCTGAAGAGCATATATGTCTGGACTAAATCTTACAGTAATCCATTAATTAGTAGTTGAGACATTCCACTCAAAACCCGCACATGTCCGAGAAGAAAAATCAGATCCCTGAAGTGAAGTTCGTAGTTAGAAATGTCGGACAGATTGCCAACATTTACATCCATAAAGCTAAGAAATAAGATCTCACCAACCCCAACATTCATTACACTGTATTAGTTTCTTCACATTTCTTACTTCTTGTAATCTCCTCTGCAACAAGAAACAAAACCTCAGAGATTATAGATTCATATATATTTTTAAAATGACCTCTGAATTGAACTGTGGAGAGTCCTCCCTGGCGATCGAGCCATGTCCGATGCGTGTGTGAACCCTGTCTCACCTCGGCTAAGCGGATGCATCTGGCGACAGCGCCTGATGTGGCACCGCCAAATCTCTGTCGTTTTGATCAGCCTCACCGCTCAGCGCATCGCAGACACACAACATGTCCAGGTCCCCGCCTGACGCGGGGCTACATCTTTGAAGGCAAAAGAGGGGGAACAAACACATCTTTAGAAGTAAAGGATCTGAGGGATGTATCAGGAAAGAGAGAGAGAGAGAGAGAGAGGGAGAGAACAGAAGGGGGGTTATTGAGAAGAGGGATGGAGAGGGTGAATATGAAAGACAACACAGGGAACATAAAACGAGAGGGGTGGACGGAGAGGGTATAATGTAGACGGCTGAGCGGGATCTGGCAGGGAGAGCGTGGCATCCTTTGATCAAATATTGCACGTTTTCAGCGAGGAGCGCATGAGAAGTCAACAAACCCATGTCTTACAGTTTACACCCTTCTCTCAAAAGCACGGATAAACGAAAGCATAGCAGTGGAGGTGAAGTAAGTTAGATGTTTTATCGCAAAAGATGGGTAAAAGTAATACATTAAGTCAAATTAAGGCACACTAAATAGGTGCAGTGTGGCAGGTGTGACTGCAACAACCACTATTGTGTGGTTGAATGCACACAACTCACAATGGGAACCCCCCCCCCCCTCCCCAGTTTAGACACTAATTCATGAATTTACAGTTTTTACGAGATAAAAATAAATAAATAAGTAGGAAGCTACAGCCATCAGTTGCTTGTCTAAAATGTCGAACTATTCTGTTGGACACAGATATCAATATTCTGTTGATACAGCTATAGGTCGACCTTTCTAAATACAGTTTAGAGACCAGACCTCAGCACTCTTCTATATTTAAAAAGTTTTCTCGATTTAGAAATACAGTGCAGCCTCTCTGCTGCCTCCCGGGCCCCGTACAGCTATCACAGCCATGTATGGTGTCTGCAACAGGTGTCCATGCAAAGATTATAATTACACCAGATCCTCAACCGTGATGAAGAGTCCCAACTTTAGTCATCATCTGTTGCATCATCATCATGACAGAACAGAAGTATATTTAAGAGCAGGCCAAGTGAATCACCCAAAATAATTGGATTAGGACATAACTGTATTATGAAAAGGTGAAAGTGGATCCAAGATACTACACTGAGGATCTTCACAACAGTTCTTTGAGTTTGGTTTCTAAGGGTTAACTAAACATGTGATTGCTTCTATATATATAAATACATATTTTATTGCAGCGATCCTCTGAGATTTCATGGTATTTATTGAGTTTTTTATAGAATATTAACACAATTTGAGGTAATCTGATCAGAAACATCGGGAACGGACAAGTAAAGACTGAATATTGTAGCGTAATCATATTTTGTTTGATAGAAAAAATTGTTCTATGGTGGCCGAGGTGGTGTGTTTAAAAAACAACAACTTCACTTTTACTTTGAGACAGACTCAGCAGGTGTTTTGCAGCTGCAGCTGCGGAGTCACCTCCTGACACATATAATCCATCCACAAGCTGTCTGTAAACACAAACACAAACACACACACACGTGTGTTGTTCTTCTCACTGTCTCTCAGTCCATCTCTGAAAATAAAGAGCAACAAAGGAACACACATTCAAGCATTAAATGTATGGTTCCTGTGCACACCACCTGAACATGGATGAAGGCTCGATTGTGACGTAGTTGTTTTAGTTTCTTGCAGTAAATGTATATTTGTTTCATTCACGCTTGTGAAATCTGAGGAGGAAATTTGAAGTGAACGGTCTGAAAGAAATGCTTCCATGAACAGAGCATGTGATAACTCTGCAAAGTGGGTTTCTTCTTCCCCCTGCAGGCAAACTTGTATAAATGCAGGCTCTCCTATTTCAGCCCATAAACACTGTATACATTTTGTAAACATACATCTAAATTGTCTTTTTTTATATCCCGTATTAGTCTCACAGAAATGTATTTTCTGGATTTAACCCATCGTGAGTACAAAAGGAGAAGTGCGCAGCCGTGTCAAGGACACTTCAATATGAAAACGATGAGAAGACAAGGGATCGAACCGCCGATGACCGCTCTCCCCATACAGCCACCCACGAGTTCAGGAATGTTACTTCAGTATGAGGAGACATCCGAGCTTTCAAAAGTATCAGCACGAAAAGTGAGGAAAACAAATTGTGCGAGAGATTTTTTTTTTTATTCATTAAACAAAGAGTTAAATTGAGAAATATACAAATGCTCTCACGGCTGCAGAATGTTGCAAACCAATTAACGCTGCTCGTAACATTTGTACCTCTCAAAAGCACAAGTGTTTTAAGACGGCGGATCATTACCAGGCACAGAAATAATCCAAACATACTTTCGCATGACACACTCGGGAAGCACATGGCACGTGTCCAGCCCTTTGAGCTGTTGGCCGCGACTCAAAGTAACAACTTTTCCTCTACGTCGTTGTAATTCATCAGTGTTCATCCGCCGCTGGTGACCCCTGGCTACAGGCACATTCCTTCAGTCTTTCTGAATTCACACAAACACAAACAAAAAACCTCGACACCTCCTTTGATTTTCTTCCCTGTCCATTGGAAACTTGGTCTTGAAAACCCAAATTATGTTTAACACAATCACTTTCAAATAAGTTTGTCCAACTATGTGTGTGTGTGTTGGCTGCTTGTGTCTTTGACGTGCCAGGACAAAAAAGAGGAAATCTTTCATTTGTACTGAGTGACAGATACATGATCTTCTGCCTTTGGGAACAAGCATTGAAGAGCAGCGTCACTGTTATCCTAACCTAGCTCAAGGGAAGGAGAGGCAAGACCACCCATGAGCTGGATTTATCTCACTAAAACAGGAAATGAAGAATTGCAGCTCTCCGATTAATTTACTTTGCCCTTCGCGGTGGAGCGAAGACCGATTTATGGAGCAAAGCCAGTCCACTGTGGCAAAAGGCCGAGATGTCGCAATAGAAGGAGCACAGCAAGGCCTTGGAAAGAAAGAACGGAAAGGCCTTGAACACCGAGAGCGGCAGTAAACACAACCACATTCAATCTCATATATGAACTATTTCATAAACGGAAGCTTCTGGGCTGCAACTGTAAATACAACACGGTCTAACTGGGTGAGCATGAAGACACTTCACTCGCACCGGGAGCTAATCCCAACTTTTCTAACAGTGACGTTGGACGGTGACTTGTCACATGAGTGTGTCTGTCTCACAGTCCTAATGTTGATTCAACCAGTAAGTGAAAACACCTGTACACCCGGCTGCGTAAGCGCCTGAGAATGTAACCGTGGACTTGTCATTTTTGCTCAAAATGAAAGCGTCTGGCACCATCTTGTGGTTGCTTTTTAAAACTTCACATAGCACATCATCCGCGAGCTCGATGTGAAATCTCTCAGGGAGCTTTAAAAAGTAAAGATGACCCCAAATGAAACTGGGTTATGATCAGTAATGCGATACACAAAAGCATTTAATTTGTACTGATATTTAATATTTAGACATGGGGCAACAGCCATTTTTACAGCACAATTTGCATAATTTATCAATACCTCCTGTATACAATCACAAAACCATGACAGTAGATTTTTTTTTTTTCTGTTTACTTACAAGTGGAAAACCAGACAGGTTTTACAAGCATAATCTTTGTACAGTCAGCATACATCTTCAATAATTTGAATAGGTCTTCTTTATAATTCCCCCCTCTATAGCATTTTTGTTCTATATCTTTCTGTACCTCATTCTTTTTTTTTCTTTAATAATATCTGGACACAAAAATAGTATGAACCACCAACGAAACATGCAACATCCAGTGTGAGCACATTTAAATTATCCTGCAACTGCTTGAGTTGTGCGATATAATTCTGTGTAGTTAGACTCTGGTAAACCTTTAGTGTTTGATGTAAAGGGTCGGGGTAAATCTGGGTCTCTATGGACAGACATATGGTCATTTCACAGCCTATCCACTGTATATTGATCGAGAGAAAAACAACTTTCTTTTACTTCTATGATCACACACCTTTTTTTTTTTGTCTGCTAAAAGACCTACTGCTCCCCAAACCCCAGTATAAAAAGCTATGTATTTACAAGGTTGGAAATAGAGAGATAGCATCTGTGTGCGTGCGTGTGTGCGTCTGTGTGTGTGTGTGTGTGAGATAGAGTGTGTAATTCTTTGTGTGTTACGAGAGCTTTTTAAAGTCAATAGTTTTCGACTGACAACACTTAAAAGAAGAGATATGCGTTACAGCAAATGACATGCATGGACTTGTTATGAAGATGCTACACACAAACACATGAGTATGAAAATGAGAAAAACTAAAAAAACATACACTGACCTTTTAAAACTACTATCATAGCAGGTATAATAACGTCCATTGAGTATATCTTTTTATTTATTTTTTGGGGTAATCTCACTGACACAAATGAAACTATTCAAATGGGGAGTGCAAACTAACTGGAATATTTTGAATAGGAATGCTATTTTTTCTTATCTTCATTCAATAACTATGTGACATTTTGGATTTGTGCATGTTAATAGCCATAACGTGAGTGTGTGTTGGTGCTAAGGAGTTTCAGGCCCTGTAAACCTTGTAAACAAGTACTACATTGTGTATAAAACAAAATCCCTCAATGCTTTTTAAATATGTACACCTGATATGTCCTGTAAACAAATATAATACAACATATAAAATAGCCTTACAGGCAATAAATAAAGATTTATATTAACAATACAAAATAACATTAAATACAAATAAATCATATGAAAGCAATAATCATGAAGGACATGAAAACACTGCAGTGCAAAAGAAAAATCTATATTAATATTTCTTCTCTTCTCACATTGCTGGCAAGTCAAGATGCAGTTACCACCTTTATACAGTAGATGTTGCATAGAAATCACTATTATTATATTCATTTTCACTAAGTTGCACTGAAAATAATGAATGAACCAGCTGTCCTGCCTCTTGACTCCCATCCGAGCACACAGCATGACCTCTTCAAGACACAATGGACAAGGTTAGACGTTTAGACACGACATTGATGATCTGAAGTGTAAATGGTAATATCAAGACAACACATTTATGACAATAACGCTGGGACAAAACACCAACATGCTGCTGTAATAGCATTGTCGTATATTAGAATGGTAATAGTGCTTTTTCCATGGATGGTTTCTGGCACATTTCTCTATCCCCTAATATTGGCATCGCTTTACTTTAATGCTCTACTTCCTCCCCTTGGAAAGAAAAAACATGTCTGGCAATCTCATTTCTAGCAGGAAGATGACGTCAGATTTACATTCTAAGCAGAAAAAGTGCAAAATACCACACAAGCGTACGTTGTTGAGTGGACTGCTCCTACCAACGAAAGCAGGACTGATATAGGGATCGCAATGTGCCTGGATCTCACAAATAATAACAAGAAGTACTTCAATCTCAAATGGTAAATGTCTCACATTCTAAGGGGCATTGTGGGTAAATAAAACCTCTATGTCACAATCATCAAGACTCGATTGTCTGTGATAAAGATCTATATATCTATCTATATATGTTATAATTCATTTCCAGCTATGACACTTCACTATATACAAAGTGAACCTTAGAGGTGATGGGGTTTTTTTTGTACAGAAAACGTGGCACAGCATACCATATAGATAGACTCATGCGCAAAATATATAGTGTCCAATTTGATATATATAGATATCAATATTGTTCATCATCAAACTCAGTTTACACTCATGGAGAGAGAAAGGAAAAGTGAACGAGGAGATGTTTTGGTTGAGAAGTTCATGCTTGCCGATATTTCTCTTGAACTGGAATGCAAAGGTAGTGTGTTACAAAATATACTATGTATCCTTCCCAGGATTGATTTTTAGGTACGTAAATAATTGAGGAGGAATCAAATGATAGAATTCTACGCTGATATCATAATACAAAAATAAACGCGAGGCCGCCGTAGCGGAGTCTTCAATATCTCGTTCCCAAAATGCTATGTAAATCAATAAAACTCTGCGCTCATAATAAAGCAATGAGGAAAATCTTTCATGGCTAAAACATCTAAATAAATAAATTAGAATCCACAAGTGTGTCTATTCCCTGTAGAATTCAAATGTCTCTTCTGCGTGAATGAGTGTGCAAAGTTGTCTTAAATAATAGTGTGCATCTGTGTGTGTGTGTGTGTGTGTGTGTGTGTGTGTGTGTGTGTGTATTAAAGTGTTTAATACCTGGTTGATTCCGTGCTTGCCCTCTGAATTCTGCACCTGCTTTTTTCTTCTTCCCTGGCTACACTACTGTACACCGTACGTCCTGTAAACGTGTGTTCATTTCCTGTAAACGCAGTTACTACTTCCTCCAAACTTCCAGCACGACAGAAATCATCATCAGAATTGCCCCAAAACTCTGAGCCCTGAAACAAAGATTGAAGAAAGAGATATTTTTACGCAAACCCAACAAGAGCGGATCAGTGTTACAGATGTTGAACCGAAGCATCCACAGACGACAGAAACCTCCTTGTGCTCTCTCAAGCTCAGTTTTTTTTTGGGGGGTGGGGGGGCTGAGTCTCTTTCTATGAGTGGATCTGGGCGGTGCTGGCGAGCAGCTTGTGCCAGCTCACAACGCGCTTGCGTAGGTCGACTTTGTCCAGCCACACGTAGGCCTCCCCGATCAGAGTCTTCTTCACAAACTTGCCACCGTTGGACACCAGGAACAGCTGGGGTGGAAAGGACATAAATCAGCATGTCATGTGATTGAATATTGAAAGAAATCCAACAAGAAATCCTCGCATGCTTAAAAAACGGAATAGTTGGACTTTTCAAACTAGCAGTTTCCCCCGGATGCCAGTCTTTATGCTAAGCTAACTATCTCCTAGTTCCAGCTATATATTCAGCAGACATACACAAGAAAGTTATACATTTTTCCATCAAATTTTTCGCAAGAATCTTAAACTGCTAGTGACAAATGATTGTAGATTGTAAAATGTCCTCCTGTTGTGTGTGTGTGCATGTGTTAGGGACTGGATTAGGACTACCTGTAGCGAGTGTCCAGCCGGGTTCATACAGAAGCGGAAGGTTTCGTTAAAAGATGGCTCCCGGTCATGACGGCACACTCTGGTCTTCTTCTTGATGATCCTTTTCTGGGTAGCGATATTCACCACATAAAGCTTCACATAAAGATCTGTGGACACACATATGCACATCAATGTCAAGCTGACATCATACATGCATGTGATTTTACTTTTTTTTAATATAATACCAACATCAAAGCCACTTACCATGAAGAGAAGAAACTTACAGACAACATATCATCTTTAGAAATAGTGTCAGATGCACATAGCCGACAATAAAGTGTTCATGCTGTGAGTCACTGCTACACATTCTGTACATTCTGTCAATGGAAATAAGCCTTTGCGTGTAGATACCATCTGGAAGCAAATCAAACGAGTAGCGAGCAGCTTGGGTATTAGGATGTTAATATTATAAGAGGAGGCGAGCTGGACGGCAATCTGCGTTTTAACGAGGGAAGAGAAGTCTGTACACCAGAGACTCGTCTGTCCAGTGTTCATCAATGCAGGTTCACATCCAATCTAAATAATGTCGTACACATATTGTAGCTGATTTTCGAAACGATAAGACAGATACAGTAATAACATTCATTTTATGTACAAAAAAGTGACACTTTTTGATATAATATAGTGTTGGTGACGAGGCTACATATATGCCTAATGCTGATTTCCAAGGGAATGTTGAAGGGAAAGCACAACACCTGTGGTTCTGCATTAAAAAAAACTGGCAAGGATTCTGGTGTATGTCGGATGCCAGTCTTTCTAAACCGTGTGGGCTGTGTGGGCCTCAAGCTGTCAAATGTTAAAATGCTGAAAATGAAATGCATCTCATATAATAAGAGACTTTGAAGCGTTTTGACAGAAGTAGTGGAAATAATAAACGTAATGATTTAAGAAACTACCGCTTTTTGAAAAGTCCCACATGTTGAGGCCTTATCAAAGCAATTTGTGTGTGTGTGTGTGTGTGTGTGTGTGTGTGTGTGTGTGTGTGTGTGTGTGTGTGTGTGTGTGTGTGCGTGTCGTAGGAAGGTGTGCGTGGTGTGTTTCTTTATACAGTACCAGGCAGGTGGTCTGGAGACTTGAACTTGTAGGTGATGTTGCGACATTGAAGAATCTCAAGGACGAGTTGCTCTCCCTCCGTCTTAATCTCCTTCTTCAGGGCAATCTTTATCTCCCCCATTACCTGGGATTTACCTGAATACACACACACACACACACACACACACACACACACACACACACACACACACACACACACACACACACACACACTGAATCAGCTCATGCACAGTATAAAACAAACGACACACTTCTCTGTTCTCTCGCTCCCTCTTTAAAATCAGGCGTCTTCTGCGTGTGACTGCCCTCTGCTGGAGACAAAGTGTACTCATGATGAGTAATATTAAACACGGCCTGCAAGCAATCACATGTATTTGTTTAACAAGGACGGGGAGAAGTTATGAGGAGCTCAGGCCGGTTTCTGGTTGCCTTGGAAGCTGAATGGAAGTGGCAGTTTTGAAAGCTGGGTCAATAAGACCCTGGCAAACGCTAAGGGTCTGTGTGTGTGTGTGTATGTGTGTGTGTGTGTGTGTGTGTGTGTGTGTGTGTGTGTGTGTGTGTGTGTGTGTGTGTTTATGACCAGATGAGAGAGATATTGACATAAAAGATTGAGAGGACCGAGAGCAGATGAATAGATGAAGAATCTATGCAGATAAGGATACATGAGTTATTGTGTTCATCCCTCTGCGTGTGTGTGTGTGTGTGTGTGTGTGTGTGTGTGTGTGTGTGTGTGTGTGTGTGTGTGTGTGTGTGTGCACGTGTGTGTATAAAGCTTGTGTCTCACACTTAGCTGTTAATGTGAAAGTGAGACAACAAACCTCTTTCTAGCTATTTAAAGCCCTCTTTGCATTAGTCATAATCTCTTGAGTTGAAAACTATTGCACTAAAAAAAATTGTTTTAGAAAAATGTTTTGAATACTAATAGGAATCAAGACAAACACACACGCGCACACTGTACATGTACTGTACATCTAACCTTCAGTGTCACCGTGTCCCATTGATGATTTCATCTCGTCTGTGCCGTTTGGGATCTTTCCACTGAAGAGAGGGGAAATCAAATCCTGTAAATTACAAAACTAGACAACAGTTTGAATGTATCGGTCTCTTCATCTCCTGTGCAAAAGTATCACGCTAGCAGGAGATGGGCATTCATAAACCGAGGCTTTCTAGGATGAAAGTATTGCACAAGCTGACTTACAGTCGCGGCACCTGGAAGATGGCGCTGTCCACCTCGTTCATCTCCGCGTCCTCGTCCAACAGGCTGTAGGCGCTGCCACTCAGGCCGCTGTCCAATGAGGCTGCTGTGACCGGGGCGTCACCGGATCTGTAGCTCGACCGAGCTGCGCAGAGATACGACCATACCCATTACGACAAAGACACAGGAAGACTACTTGCACCTCTGCCGGATCCAAGATTGTAAAAAAAAATTTAAAAAAAAACTCGGGCCAAGAAGCATGAGATACTATTTGCGGCAGCTAAAATCCATCGCGATCGTCTTAATACTTACAATAATTCATGTCGCAGTCAAGAGGGAAGCTTTACTCAAAAGCTTCTAATGAATAGCACACAAACACCGTGCACTAGAGCGAGAAGCATATGAACACATACTGTACTTGGAAACTTTCTCTCAGACAAAGACAAGACAGTAATAACTCACATGTAAAGCTTTCACATAAACAGACAACATCACATATATATGTTAATGCAAACGTAGATCAAACAAGAGGCACGTAGACTGACATTGTTAGTCATCTCCATGAATTATTGATCATATTTATTTCAAGCTAATTATAGAAATACAGTTTAATATCTGCGGGAGTTTAAAGGATGTTTATACGTGTAGCTTTTTTTAAATGAATATTTTGTATAAACCCTGTTTACATGCAATCTATTTTTTTTTTTAGATGTTATTCTTTCAGAATGAAATGTTTAAATCCTCAACCAGCTGACCCGGCAGTGTGATAGAGTATGAATGAAGTGAGATGCGTGGATGTGGTGCGGAACAGAATCCATGCCGACACCTGTTTTATTTCTCTCGGGCCACTCAACATGTTGTCACGAAGCGATCGCTGGAGCTCCACTAATACCAGTCCAATGAAGCGATACAACGGGGGAGTTGTGACGCAGCAGTTTGTGGCAGTGGCGCCGTGTGAACTCTCAGTGAATCACAGCCTGGGACATTCATTTCCTGGTATTAGTGAACTGTGTTGGTGGCCGTTAAGAAAGAGTGTTTCGCTGCATGGATCTCTGGTGATGTGACTGAGTGCAACTTGATCTCTGTCTTCCTGGCAACTTTTATTAGCTTGTATGACTCCCCCCCTCCTCTCTCTCTCTCTCTCTCTTTCTGCAGGTGTGCGTTAGTAGTGTCGCATCCTCTCTTCCTTTCACTCTCTCTTTCTCCCCTCGCTCCATCTGTGCTTCAGTCACGCGACAGAGAGGAGACTGTTGGGCAAACTCTCACCTCCGGTGCTCCGCGGCCTCTCTTCTGACACGGCTTTCCTGAGGGTCAGGTGTCGGCCGTCTGCTCTGCTCCCTTTGGCCGACGCAACCGATGGCAGCGCGGGCAACCAGTCAGACTGGGCTCTCTGAATGGTGAGCACGCCCACTACGCTGTGTCTCTGGTGCCTTAGTGAGGGGCGGCCTCTTTGGCCTGGATTTGTTCGTTTTTCACAGGCACACAGGTCAGGTGTCAGGGGGTCAACGCCAGGAAACAAAGGTCATGGGGGTTTGGAGTTTAAGATGGGGAGGAGGGAGGAGCAAGATGGAGATTCAGAGAGCGGTTTATCTTCCCCACGGCAACCAGCGTGACTGTCAATCACATGCAGCCACAGTGTGCGGTGCACCTTTGCCCCTCCTGCATGTCACTAAAAGGCGGGGTGTGCAGCATCTACTGAGGTGCAGTGTGAGTCCGATAGTTGTTCAAACACAAAAGGGTTGGCGGGAGAGAGGAGGGGGGGGAGGTTAGTGGACTGCATGCAGAGCCATCTCAGTCGGGGAGCTTTAGAAAAGCTGGTCGTTGTTTGTTAAGAAAAAGGAATAAAAAAATAACTTAAGAAAAGTATAAAAGAGGTTCATGATGTTTTTGGGAGGGGGTGGGATTGCAACTTTCTTCTGTTTTGCTAATGGATCAAATGATCCAAAATATTGAACTGTTAGCTGGTGACATGAACTGTTTCCCGGTATATTCCATTAACTGAACTAAAAATAGTTTATGATATGCTGGTCTTGACATTTGGGAGAGCTGGAGATGTCACCATGCTCTGGCAGTTATTGACATATTTTGCTGATTTGTTCTGCAACTTTCTTTTTCAGACTCGTTTTTAACTTCTACTCATCCCAAGCAAACCAAACTTCAACCTATGAGTAATCATTTCCGTTCAGCTTCATGTTGAATTATTTTAGAGAATAAGATTTTGCCTACTAACTGTTTTCCTTTTCTTTTTTTTTAATGGTTAGAACTGGCCTTCAATAAGCAACCATTACGCCCTCTTTGGGTTTGTTGAAAAAAGGTCAAACGTAGGAAGGTCAAAGACGGTGTGCTACAGGTGAGGTGTTGGCTCTACACACTTGTGAGAACGCACAGAAGAGAAGCGGTGGGAGGTTGACACACTGTGAACACAACGTGGGGGAGGACCAGAGGGTGTGTAGGGTGAGGGGAAACCAATAGAAAAGGTAACTAAATGAACAAGGGGGGGGGAAATTAACAGAAGGTAGAACAGATGAGTACGAGAAGGCCATGCTGCGTGGACTTTATTTGCGTCTTGGTTTACTTGGTTGAAGGCGTTGCGGCAGCTGCTGCTGTGACTGCTGTGGGGCATCGCCCGTTGCAATGCCGCTGTCCTGATGGTGTTGCCGCGCGGCACTTTTGCTGGAGCGCGAAGCGCCGTGCGAGCGAGAATGTTGGCTGTGTCCGTGGCTTTGGCTCTGGCCCTCGGACGGGGAAGGCTTCGATGTGCCAGGGCTACTGTGAGATTTCTCGATAGTGGGCACCTGCGTGTCTAAAACAACCAGATTCACCAAATTACCAAAAAAAGCTATGTTCTACTTTAGTGAACTTAGATGCTGTTGCTTTTTGTGTAGCACCTGTAGTGACTAGTGAGAAACTGCATTAAACCAGCCTGCCTTATTAGGTCTGTGATATTCAAGCATCCTCATTAAATTTGATGGTTATTTTTTTTACTAAATTAGGGGAGCATTCAAAACCTTCCACGGCCATGTTGCCCTCTGTGTTAGAAGAAAGATGGAGGGAAGCTAAGGCTAGGCCTCTGAGCTAGGTGACATCAATGGCAACCAAGAAAACAGACCATGAGAAAGCAAAAAAGCATGAAGCAGAAGCTTTGATGGTTGCGCAAAAATGAGCGTATAGGTGCTGGTAAAGAGAAAAGACTGAGTGAGAAACAGGTGGACAGAGATAGCGGGGAGATACAGGCGAGAGAAGCGGTGACAGGAAGAGAGCACACAGTGTGAAGAAGAAAAACAGAGTTCAAGAAGAAAGCAGGGAAACAGCGGAAGCAGCAGAGTACAGGCGGTTGTTTGGAGAGGATGGCGATGAAGTCAAGCAGCTGAGGGGAATTTCATCGTGTCCTACCCTTGGCCGGATCTGGAAAGATCCCGTGGCTTCGGCTCTTGATGACGGATGATTTTGGGGAATCCTGATTGTCGTGTGCGGATGCAGTGGTTTTGGGAGAGGAGTGCAGCGAGGAGGGTTTGGAGGAACCGTGTCGGCCCTGGCCTGAGTGGGAGCGCCGGTGGTGGTCCCCCTCGCTCTGCTCCTTCAGGAGGAGCCACCGCGGGACGTTGTCCAGCTGGGCCGTGTTGGACAGGTCAATAAGGACCTGGGCGCAAACACAGCAGTTTAATGGGCATGCGCATAACATGTTTTGGTGCATCACTGAACTGAGCGTATGGTGAAAGAGGTTTACCTCTCCGAGGAAATCATTCGAGGAGCACTTGTCATAGTCCCACACGCTCACCTCCAGGGTCTTCTTCCTCAGCTGACACACACACACAGATAGGGAGTTAATGCATATTTATACTGACTAACTATTTGGCAAAATAAACACCCCAAGGGAATGTTTTCCGAAATGTTATGTTTCATTATGCAGATGAGGTATGATCTAGTGCTAATTTTTGCTGAATTTAGGAGAAATCTACTTACGCAATCAAACGTGTCGTTAAAAAAAACAACTTAATATGTATGTTGGATGTTTTCCTTCCATTAGTATAAAAGAACACATGAAATGGAAGATAAACAGCTTAAATCTTCAAATAGACCAGTGCATGAAACGTTTTTTGGGGCCTTTGGTGTCTCGCCTTAAAGAAAAATAAACATATGATCTGGGCTCAAAGTGGGAACAGACATTCAGCAGCTTAAAAAAACAGACAACAGAAGTCCATAAATTTGCTGTGGTTAATATGGTTCCAATGAATCTAAAATGGGATCTAAAATGATATAATTAAATCCCGATGGCATATCCATCTGCTCTACTCAAACCAATGGCCACAATGCTCGTCAGCATGCCAGCAGAGAAAGGGCAGAATCATCATTTTAACATGGAAGTTGGCACATAGTGAGTTCTCCTGTGTGCCTGTGTGTGTGTGTGTGCCTTACACACACTGAATATTGTAGGAATATAGATCAAATACTCCCCAACATCAACAATATTGTACACAATAATTGTATCACACTGTGATATTTAAGATACTATGATTGCCTGAGAAATGTGAGCGTGACCACATACTTGCTCCAGGTGGATGTTTTTATAGATGACAGTCTGGTTCCACTCAGGGTTGAGACTCTTGCCTGCGGTTTTGGACCTCCTTTTGTTTTCAGCACTGGGGGAACACATCACAACAAGATACACTCGGTCACAGACGTGCAAAAGCCCCCGGAGGATAGTGGACCACCACAATGCAGTGAGCATAATATTATGTGCAAAATGTAGACAGTAGAAGGGAGAGAATGAATGTGATGCACATTGTTTGGACAGTAACAATGTATGGACCTACGTGCATGGACGGCAGGATACAATGTCGGGGCAGCTGCAAAAAAGTCCATTTTGATGTCCATCAAGTCATTTAGTCATAAAATTTTGACCCTTTTAAAACAAGTGAAAATGTATGCCAGTATAGAAAGAGGGGTGGATTAAATCTCTGATGAAATTAATGTTTTGGTGAGTATTAATAACTCAGTCAGGTCAATAATTCTGCCAATCACAACAAAAGAAGAAATACAAGTACATTTGCTTAATAATGGCATAATCTAATTTTTCACTTGTTTTAATACAAAATAATTTTATATCCCAGCAGACTCACTGGACTAGTATGAATAACTTGATAAGATGGATGTTTTTTGCAGTGTGAAGAGTTTGATTTAAGATTGTAGGATATGATGAGTAAGTCTGTAAGCGTTAGTTTGGTAAAGACAAGGACAATCTAAAAATATTTTTGGGAAAAAAATGGAATGAGTAAGGACTGCAGAGCAAAATAATGGGAGTATGTATTGAATGCGGAGGGGCATCAAGAGAACAGTACAATGTCTGGGCACGATGTAGGACATTACTGAGGGACTTTAATCACAAAACAGGGACAAACTAAAGGGAGTCGGGATCAATGTTAGGATTTCAAATCACAATGGTTGGGAACAAAAGAGGACTACCGACCAAGAACACACAACAGTTAGCCGGAAAACGTTAATTGTCAGCACAGTGGAATATCAGTTTATTAATGTTATGTTACAGACATGGGAAGATGTTAATATTTAGGAATTCAAGTCCTAGAAAATGCAATGCTAAGCCTAAAGGTGGGTGGAACATCATGAGGATATGGGGACCAGGGGAAATGCACAATATAAGGGAGTTAGTGGAACTGAACAAACTGATTTGTATCATCAAACTACCCATCAGTTGGAAAACAATTTGTTTGTAACGTTTTGTTACCTTCAACAAACTGACAACCAAATGTCAACCAAAACAAAACCAAAGTACCAAAGTGGTCAAGTCACATACCTGGCGTTCTGGACAACCATGACCTGACTGAGAGGGTCCAGCATGCATTAAATATAGAGAACAACATACAGAAACAATAGTCAGAGGGATGGTGGGGGTTCAAAGAGTGTCTGTGGACTGTGAGAGTGTATGAGGAAAAGGGGAGATCACTGTAGATTTAGTTTTATTGCGGGATTTATTAGGTGTGTGTTTAGTGGGAAGAACGGGGAACTGCGGTGTGTTGCAGGGGTGGATTGGATTTGTGCTTTCGTGTCTCATGAGGGCTTTCAGGTGATGAAACGCATCCATTGGCAACCATCGTGGAAATCTGCTGCTCATGGAACAGCTGTGGAGAGTTGAAATTATTTTAAAATGTGAATGTCCTAAGATTAACACATTATCTTGGCTGATATACAGAAATTTATGGAGTGACAAATTCCTACAGGGCAACATTTTTGATAAAGATTTCCAGACATTTCTCAAACTTTACACTTTCCCTCAGTGGAAATGATGCTTCTACGGAGATACAACTAAACATCTTTGCAAAACCACACAGATTAAAAATGGGTGTTATGGGCAACTGGAAGTTACAGAGGCCTGCAGAGGACCAGGTGTCGTAGTTGTAGGAAGTGTCCCCCTGGCTGCAGAAGCTCACATTCATATGAGTAAAGGTGGACCTTCTCTTCATTGATTACCAAGGTCTGAAAGATGTTTTATTTTGAAAAATGACCGGACACATCCGTCTGTGAGTCCTTGACATAAGTCAAGCCGACAAGCGAGTAAAAATTAGTAAAAAAACAAAACAAATGTCGCTGGAGAGCTCCTTTGGAATGGGGGAAAGGCCCAAATGAGGAGACATCAGCAGAAGAGCCTCCGACTTCCAAGAACAATAAAGCTGCATTTAAAAGACAATATCAGGAGTCCATCTTAAAATACAGGTTTACCACTCCAAATGATTCTCACGCACCCGCTCTGCATATTATGTGGCAATAATCAAGCGTAATGGTGAGTTGTATTTGCTATGTACTGTTTTTAAGCAGGTCATAAGAATTTATTTTGTCACATTGATCCTCCGCACCTTGAAGGCCGGTCCGTGAAAAAAAATTGTCTGAAAACAGGTTGGGGACCGCTGTTATAGGGGAGACACATGTTTTCAGACCTTTAAACCTGCCACCAAACACAACTCCTGTCTATAATGCAATCTTTACATTGTGGTTTACGAAAAGGGATGATCGGTACTGGTGTGAAAGAAACATGTGCACATGTCTGAAAAGACGTGTAGATTTACTTATGCAGAGCCTTGAGAAGCATAATTCCAGCTTCATACACATTGGCCTCTAAATATGGATAGCCTTTGCCAAATTACATCTATTATTTTCCCTCTTACCTGGTTGCTATGGTACACTTTTATTTATAACCACCCGTTTCACTGCAACAGCTCCATGTGGTTGCCAGGAAATCTGTGATGCAACTGAAAAGCCTCTGTATGGATGGCAGTCGGTGCTCTGCCAGTTGTGAGTGCGTCCATGTGTACAAACATGCAGCATATACATGGGTATTTGCACGTGTGCGTGTTTCCATAACAGCTTTCCCTGAGGCGGCTGCAGGGCTTCTGAGTCAGTTGCCACTCTCCCAGTTCCTTTAACGTAACCGTAAGCCCATCTAAAACACACGGTTGTGTTCTGCACATGTCAAACTGTAGGCGGCTGCAAAGCCCACAGCTGTACATCATTGCTTTTATCTGAAATGATTCCAGGCAGGAAAAAAAAACTCTCTCAAGGGACCTCAAACAGCAGAAAAGGTGGAGAGTCAATTAAGTTACAGCGCAATCACAGTGAGAAAGAAAGCTCTGGACTTATGAGAATGTGCGGATCGTATTGCAAGTGAATATGAGAGCTATTGATTTTGACTGCACTCCCACCTGCAGTAGAACTCCCATCAACGGGGTAACATCAACACAAGAACACGATCAACTTCATATCATGTGCATGTTGATGTCAATCAGTAGCGATACAGGGCTAATGAGTCCCGTAGCAAGTTCATACCGCACGACGCCACTGGAACTACATTGTGAGACGTATCATTTGATGGACCTGATGTGCAGTGTACAGGTGCCATGGAATTGATACCAAAGGAAAGGCATGTGCTGCACATTGAAAGATGTCATGGTAAGCCAAAATCAATCGTAAATCGATTTTAAAATGAATGGAAATCAAGTTTGAGCTTCAGAAGCCTTCGTAGTCTGGATGTGGAAGTAGGTTTATAACTTCAAATCCTTCTCTGAGAGGGATTATGAGAACAGTCCCAGGCTATACATCTCTCTCTAAATGAACAATATCTAAAACATGTTTTTCTTATTTCATATAATTTAATCCTGAACTGACTCCGTCCTGCTCTATTTTAAGTGTGCTTGCGGGTTCCAAGCCTTTGACTCACCCTCTCCCTGGTAGGAGATACACTTTAACAAACGGGTCAGAGTAGCCGTTGTTGTCCCGCGGGGCGAGGTTTCTGGCCTGCAGGACGTGAACGATCAAGTTGCCGAGCTGCTTGTCGTAGTGGATTTGAAGCTGCAAAAAGAAGCACATTGGATTACTATGGTTTCAATTTCATTGGGTGAGAGAAACTATAAAAGACAATTCGATTTGCTTTGTATTTTTGGCATTTATTCAATGAGAGAAACATTAATTACTTTAAATACGCTTGCATTTAAACTTGAACATTACAGAGCTCATCCTTTTGTGTCACCTACCTGTATCTCTCCAGAGACGGGGTAGGACTGGGTCTTCATTACCTCTGCAGTCTGTAAGAAATAAGAGCAACATGCTTAGATACTGCTAGAAGAAATCTGGAGGCAGATACTAAATGTTAACTGGTGGGTGTACTGTACATACTGTACATAACACTGCACTGAGCCTTATGCGGCATTTGAGGTGAAACAATTTATTTTTGGAATAGATTATTCTGTTTTAATATTCATTTCAGATGAGTCACCAGTGGCAACATCTGATAATTAATTCCGTACTGGCATTGTCAAATTATTTCCTTAATGTTACCTTCATAATAAAACAAGAGTTATCTTGTTCGGTAGATTTGAATGAACTTGGAGTTTATAAAAAAAAGATAAACATATAGAAAAAAAATGTTTGAACAGGTTAAACGGATCATGTTGTAAGAGATTTATGAACCAAAAAGCTACTGTTTAAAGTACAGGGAAATACTGTAACGTGTCTCCAAAAAAATACCAATTCTTAAAGATAAGTTTAAATGATTCAAAGCTAAACATGACAAACAAACCCTCCCTGACTCGCCTTGCTGCTGTGGCGTTTCTTGCTGACGGACGGTGATCCCGGCTGTCCGGGGCTGGAGGTCGATGAGGTGGTGGGGGGCAGGCCGGAGGAAGAGGTGGAGGTGGGACCCTGCTGCTGGGACACCTTTTGCAGCTCAGCCGCCAGCTGCTTGGGGTCAACACCTGGAGACCTGGGAGGTCTGTCACCTAAACAGGGGTCACACCAGCATCATTACGCAAAGGCGCACACAGGAAGAGGGCGACGGAAATCACAAAGACACAATTTTAAGTTGGATATGAAAGGCTGTAAAGAATGGTAGCACTTTTGAGAATAATCTCATGGTCTGTTATGCAGACAGAAAAAGGAAATAGGCCACAAGAAATGTATAGCTGAACTTAAGAAGAGAGAGAATTGTTGATGAAAGCGATATGACAAGGGTGTCTAAAACTTGCAGGAGACGAAAGTTAATAGGGAAATACTGAGAAGACAGAGACAGTTTGGGGGGAGGAGAGAAGCAGCAATTGCATGTTGGGGTTGGAGTTAAAGAAATACTGTCGCTCACCTTTGCTGTGCTCCTGGAAATCCAGGTGGTCAGAACGGTCAGAGTCTGCCAGCATGTTGAGGTCACTGACAGAAAAGGAAAATATAATCACATATAATTAAGATAATTAAAACTCAAGAAAAAAGAAAAAAACAACTCAAGAACTATATAGAAGATGACGATGACTTACTTACTAAAATCAAGGTGGGCATAGTTAGCAATCATGACTAACTTTTAAACATTTTAAACGGAAATCCTGTAATATTTTAAAGGCATATTGTTTCTTTGAATTCAATATCTAATGTGTGGCGGTCATGACAATGCCTGGAAAAAGACAGACGATGACATCAGGGAAATGAAGAGGCACGAAATGTAAGATCATGCTGATGATTACAGAATGAGGAAGACAATAAATACGTGACAGGATGAGTGTGGATTGCTAATAATAGAATACAGATAAGGGAGATGGAATGGTACAAAGGTTATACTCACAGTCTGACACACACTTCTGCCTCGTTGCATGGCTGCCCAACCAGCCCTTGTACCTCTTCATAGGTTTTCCCCGTCAGAGGAACACCGCTCCACTCCAGGACTTGCATTCCTATTCACAAATACACAATGGCACCACAGTTGCATGCACAAAAAAAGCGATCAGAAATACAACAACTTTAAAGAACGTCTGTAAAGGGATCAATTCATTTTTAAATTCAATTTTCGTTCACCAAAATGTTGGACCAGATTAGGGTCTAGCATCCATTATTTGATTAGATATACGGTAAAAAAAAGAATACTTTGATTTTTGTACTCAAACGTCATGCATCAGACTGCAAGCCAAAACTGGAGCGATACATGCTGGTGGCAGCCCAAACAGCAGCTGTGTGACAGGCTGCTCGTGGAGCACTCGGGCACAGAACTGGTTTAAAAGCACCCTGGAAATGGCTTCATGTTATTTCAGTGATATAACTTGTGGGGAAATTTTAACGTGAAGCATTATGGCCTGGAAAGAACACCCAATCCAATCAGAAAACTAGTTCCACTCATCTCTATCAGCAAAGACAAATGTCTCTTAGAGAGGACTGATCATATCTTTACATTTAATGCAGCAGTGAAAGCTTATATGAATCCACACAGCACAGCAAACCCACTGCACACGAGCAGGACTTACAAGGCCTTAAACAGCTCATCAGGAGGCTCCGTTTGCGACGATATTCTCGAGCTGCATGTGTGAGTGACAGGGTGGCTATTGTAGTTTCACCATAATATTATTAATCAAATTGTTCACACTTTGTGGTTTACATGTGTGTTGCAGTTTGCACACATTCAAAGAAACTTGAATTCTAGTGATGAGACAAACAAGCATGTATTCGTACGCTCAGTGACACGGAGCAGCTACACTTTTTGAGTATGACAGCGTTTCTCTGTATTCACACCACAGAAGGTGAGAGGCCGTGTTTCCACTGGCAGAAGCAAAGTACTTTGCAGCCATTCTGCTCGGTGTTGATGACGGGGTTACGGCCATTATCGTGGTTGAGTTATCCGTGGGTCTAAGAACACTGTCTTCTTTTTGTACAATGATAACAGTAACAGGTAGCAAAGGATTAAAGCAGAAGCAGAGGATGGATATATAACTCTACTGAACCTACTGCTTTATTCATTGGTAGAAATCAATTAAAAGTAACAGTGTGAAACAATAATAATAGTAATTGTGTGTCTCGTTGGAGTTTTATTTGTGCCTCCTTGTATTTTTCTCTTCCTTGCTAGTATGTCTCCCTTTGAGTGAGACTGTGTAGGTGAAAGCTATACGGAGGCCCTAACACATCCAGTGCCTGGGCCTATGATAGGCCCATTCTCATAAGGATCTCGTTTAATGATAACATGATGTTGTTACTATACAGAAAAATGGCCCTAGGTATTGATTGTATTTCTAATTTGATCTGAAGTGATCCTCATCTATTTTTCATTCAGTGTTAAAAATTGGTTTATATTATATAGTTGTATTTTTTCGAGACACTCTACCCGTGTGGCTCTTTGATGGCATTGTCAAAGAGGCATGTATTGCTGTGAAATCTTCTCCAGATTGCTGTGAAATTTACAACAGATACTAAAGATCCCAAGAGAACATGTTATAATAACATTGGGGAACATCAAACTGTGTGGTATCTGGCAACATCATCAAGTCAACATTTGAATTTGCAATACCTGCAAAACTGATAAGACTCTCATCGTCCCCAGCTGCACTTTGTGCTAATTAGCAAATGGCAAATGTTAACGTGCCAATGTGCTCAACTCAGAAGATGAACATGTTGAACTTTACACCTGTGAAACATCTGCAATGGCATTGTCATTGTGAGTATTTTAGCATGTGATGTTAGTATTAAGCCAGGCTTAATTAGTGCGTCACAGATTGGCTAGCATGGCTGAAGACGCATATCAAATTATATTAGGGACTCCCACTATGTTATAAAGAGCCTTAATATTCCCAACATTGTTTACAACTGTATTTGTTGGATTTGCCTTTTTGGATTATGCAGGATTTCACACGAAACCTTGAGATTGTCTTGCTAAAAAAGTGTGAAAAAACAACAATTTAAAAGTATTGTTAAAGGATAAGGAAAGAGACGAACAAGAGCAAAAAGGCACAGCTCTACCAAATGTCTGACACCCTCAATGTGTCTCAACGCAGATATTAAAGGGGACCGTGATCAGACAGGTGGACTGGGAGGGTCAGCTGTTCCAACCTCATGAAATGTGTTATACCACACAACAACATCCCGAGGTGTTGTCAGTGAGATGTGTGTGGGTGAAATCACAGGTCATAGGGATTAGTGCATAATGGTTACTTTTCAAAACAGCAAACTGTAGCTGTTGCGGTTTTAAGCTACTGTATATGAACTAAAGTCCAAGAAATAGGGACATAACCCCTTATAATCAGATGTTTTTAAACATTGTTTTAAAAAGGGACATTGAATGTGAATCAGTGAGCTTTGGAGATCCTGGAAGACAGATTGTGTTACATTACTTATGGGCAGATCCAGGCTAGCTTCCCTCTGTTTACAGTCTGTGCTAAGCTAAGCTAATATCTTTAGAAGTTTAAGTTGGTAGATGAGCTTACCTTCAAGAATCTTTCCTGTTTGTTCTGCAGCTCCACCAGGTAGGACTTTGGCAACATAGGCGCCAATGTCTCCATTACTGCCAGGGACTTCTTTCCCTCCAACCACACGGATACCCAGACCATTTCCTGTTTAAGACCAAAAGCAGTGACTGGTGAGTGGCATTTTCATAGACAATATCAATTAGTCACTAGTCTCATTGGCATTCAACATCGATTCATTTTTTTAAACAACACAGATAAAAGGAGAACATATGGCAACATATACTGCTAAACCAAACCAAAATATGTAACTTCAAATAATTGATTAACTAAAAATCACATATCATGTCCCTCCACATGTCACACACACAAAGGTGTTTACCTACACAAAGCAGAACCTCCTTTATATTACACTATAAAACATGGCCATAGAAGATAGAATAAAATTACTTTGTTTAGCACTGTTTCCTTTTAGACAAAATGCTTCCTTTGTGGGCTGTGTTGTTACTTGAGTAAGATAATCCTGAGTGAGGGATACGCCATTTTGAGCATAGCAATGACTGATGAGTGTGGAAAAGGTCCAAATCAAAAGGGATGCCAAGAAATGAAATGTCTGCTTGCTTTGAGCCTGGAGGAATGGTGTGATGGAACGTAATGGCAGGGGAAGTGACTCGCCAGTTTGTTGAGATCTGGCATGAATATCAAACAGAATGCATGAAGCACACTAGTCATGCTCTGTTAACCTAATGGGAATACATTATACAATATATTAATGTTTTTTTTCTTTTTAAGTAATTTTGTATTTTATAAACATTAATATGAAATTAATGGTGAACAATGTCTGTGCTGTATTGACCCCATTGCTTACACTCAGTAAGCAATGGGGTCAATACAATCTAATGCATGCATCAGAGTCAATAACACATTCAGTTGTAATAAATGCTCTGTGCATGCTGTTTTTGTTCTCATTGATTGAAATGTAGTAAATTGTGGTACTTTACCTGAGACACTGCGGTCTTTGGGATCCCTCAGCAGTTTGACCCTGAGGTGAGGGAAGGGGTAGTACAGACCTTTCCCCTGTGGCCCATACACAATGGTGAGATTTAATGAATGTTCAAGGTAAATGCAACATGGACAGCCAAATATATATATTCAGGTGATTGGGTGTGAGTGTATGCATTTCATTACGACTTGGACTTGGTATTTAGTACACGTGAAAACTTTTCTATAGTGTCTGGGTTAGGGTTAGCGTGTGTGTGTGTGTGTGTGTGTGTGTGTGTGTGTGTGTGTGTGTGTGTTTCCTGTTTCACCTGTCTCTTCTCTTGTCCATTCTCTGATCGTCCGTCCCTAGGTTTGTCAAACCAGTCTGTCTCCTCTCGTCTAAGGTGGTAGGCTTCAGGGATAAAAACAAGCACCACTTAATGAATTAATCTGGGAACTTAGACATTGTCATCTCACTGTATAGAGAATGAGCTTCTTCAGTCTCTATACTATTACATAATAATACATAAGTGCATGTCATTGGGCAGAATTAAATTAATGAAAAGTCTATACTTGTGATTGTGAGTACAAAAAATAAATAACAGGAAAACGAGGTCCAGAGAAAAAGTTGATACATTTGTTAATTTTCTTGTGAAAAGGAGAAAGGATGCCAAGCAACACAACATCTGTACACAGGCAGAAACAAATGCAGTTTGACAGAGAAAATAAATAAGGTTATTGCAGTATATATGTTGGCATTATTTAAACCTACACAAGGTTTTCTATGAATATAAATGTTACTCCAATTGTTAGGAAAGTGAATGTGTTTCTTCTAAAACATTGATTATCAGTACAGTATTACCATATGATATTTATACTATATGAGATTTCTACAATGTAAAATCATTGAAACTTGTTTGTATATTGCAAATCAAAGTGTCTTAAACCTCCCCAACAATTGGTCATCATTTTATGGTGATGTGTATTTGACTTGAGGTGCAGGTTAATATGTTAACGGGTGGATGACTAGAGAACTGAACTAATACTCTACCATTGGTTGCATCGTCTCTGTTCAAAGCCATCAGGGAATCACTTAGGGCTGGAATCAAGGCAAATGGATTTACATTGAAAGATTATCGGATCCATATAAATATATTAGTGGTTATGCTGTATGATGTTTAAGTCAAAGAGATGAACAATTGTACCTTTATTAGTATCTTAATGTACTGTAACTATCACATTGTGCTTCCCTTTTCAGATACTAACAATGTAATCAGCTTAGAAACCGACCAAGTTGTTGCTGCAAGAACTCTATCAAACACATGAATTAGTTTGATAAAATGGTTTTAGTCATGACTATGGGTTACATATATTGAATAAAATATTGAATTGATGGCTTGTACTAAGCAAAACAGCAATACACTGAGATTTACCCAAACCTTATGTTTTGCTTGAATCAAAACCAAAAGATTGTTCGTGTTGGAACAAGAGACTATTCACAATTCAGAAATGTAGTGATGACTGTATGCTTTCAGTTTGTATCAAGAAAAAATTGATAAAGCAGTACAAGTGAATGTTTTTACAAAGTTTTTAAAACCGTTTCCTGTTTTAAAATTGGAAAAATGCAAAAAAAATAGTATAACCCTGGACATGCAGTATAAAGATGTTACATGCAATAACTTACTAATTTGTCAGAATAAAAACAAGTATTCACAACAAGACATGCAAATTCAATGTTTATATTTATTACGTACAAGTGTTGCAACCAAATATCATGCATTTAAAAAAATATGACTATCCTGCTTTAAATTAATATTTTCTAACTGTGTTATTAGAGTTACGTAACGTTTTGATCTTGCCTATAGCCTGGTCTCATAAAAACAATAATTCAACCCACATATTTACATTGTTATAGGATGAAATACACCAAAACTATCTAATATCCACATTGCACATCAGTTACTGTAGCATCCCTAAATATAGTTAATTGGCTGTGTTATTACAGTATACTGTTATTTTGAATACCAATTGTTAAAGAACTGGTTCATTTGACAGAACTTTGTACCAAATATGTAACATTTAACTAGGGGAGGCACTTTCTCAGTGTATCATTTGTGGGGGGAAATGATCAAAATCTGACTTAACTTTCGAAGTATTGTGTCCTCCAAGCAAGATTTTAAATACTATTAAAACATTTTTTTTAAAGTTGAAATGGCTACAAATGTCTGCGTTATATAAATAAAATGCACACGAGTGAGCAATTGTCATTTGAGGAAGGGAACCTCCCACCAAATGTAGCTGAAACAAAGAGACCATACAATGTCAAACAGTCTATTGTGAGAAAATGTTACACAATATCTGACATGCAGACAGAAATACAGGGCATGCATTAAGATACACCCAAGCACACTTGATAAGAAATAGAGAAAAATGTACAAAGGCATGCATGTACACCAGATCTCAACTGATTGACCAAAAGTACAGACACCCGAAAAGAAAAAGACAATACATTCACCAAAGTTAAGGTAAGACACATGCAGACTTTCAACAAATACACAAAAGCTTAATATTATACACATGGAAAATAAACCATAGCCAGACACTCTAAAGAATGACACTTTAAACAGGAAAATATTGACAATGTGACAAGTCTGTTTTTTACCTTCACTATCTGACATGGTGCCCTGAAGGTCATCCAGCAGCACATAACCCCTACCCCTCGTTGGTTCTTCCCTGATATGTTGCTGCTGCTGCTGACAGTCCTGCAAGGACAGGCAGGAACCAAACTGGTCCCTTGAATCAGCTGAGATGGGCGGTAGAGGGCCCGCTGATGCACGGGCCATGCCCATAGGTTGCCCAACAGGGCTCAATGGGCTCTCTTCCTCCGAGTTTTGGGCCACTATGGGTAATCGGCCACGGCCACTTTGCACAATGGGAAGGCTGGTAGGTTTGGTTCGACCAGACGGGGTTTGATAGCTTGGTACATCTCCAGATGTTTCACCATCCCCTTTAAGCCTCAGTGAAGAGCTTGAAGGGTCTCTTTTAATAGACAAGTCCAGGCCATAGCAAGATGTGGGTCTGGATGAGGGTCTTGAGCGACTACCACTAGGATAAGCAGAATCCAAACCTAGGCTCTGGCCTAAATTTAGTGACCCAGCCAAGTTGGCACCCAAGGTGGACCCCAGGTATTTTTGTTGCTCTGCAATATTCTTACGAAGGCCGAAGGTAATCTCATCTTGCGAGAGTCGGCTGGATCTTGTAGCTGCACTGGTAGAACCAAGATAGCTGGTATAGTCTGTCTCCAAACCCCTGTTATCTGTAATTGAGGAGTACTTGGAGGAGATCTTAGGATCAATCAATGGTGCCTTGTGTTTTTGGTACAGCATTGATGCTGGGAGCTGTTTAGCTGCCTGCTTCTCTAGAGTAAGTCGGCTGATACTGTACTTGTCGGTCTTTGGATAGTGTCTTTGGGAGTAACTAGAAAGGCTAGAACTCGGGGTATAGTAGTGCTGGGAGAGGCCTGTCAATTGGTCTATGTTTTCTGTCCCACCAGTACTTCTCCTGAACTCTTGCTTAAGCTGCTGCTTCAGAAGTTTTAGTTCGTAAGGTTCCTCCATTGTATCCTCTTCATCAGGAGTCTTTCCAAAAGTATGGAGTCTAGAGGTGGATCCCAGATAGTCCGTAGACCCCAGATCTGCAGCACTCCTACGCAGCAGTTTCTCTGCTTTGGCCAGCTCCCTCTCAGCCAGACTGTAAGATGAAGACATACCAGTGGAGCCCTTAGCCAGTTCTGCAGCATCTTCCAACAGCATGTAACTCCGAGGTGTATGGGGATCTACATCTGTATAATAGGAATCAGAGACAGTTGACATGGGGCTGCGTGCTATACTTCCAACATCCAAGGCTCTGAGGTCAAGGTGGTTGCCATATTTGTCATATGTGACTCCCAGGTATGCTGATGATGTGGGATCAGGCTGGCGGCTAATGACCTCATATTTAGTTGCATCCAGCTCTGATAGGAGGGCTGCTTGTCTGGCAGCTTTCTGCTGCAACAGGAGCATCTGGTGGTAACTCTGCTGCTGAGAGCTACTGAGCGAGGGGACAGAGGAGTAGAGAGAATGGGATTGGTAGGACTGGGGGGTTTGGTAGAGAGACTGCTGGTATTGGCTTTGATTGTATTGGTACTGGCTGTATTTCTCATACTCATGCTTGGTTTGAGGTGGGACAAAGTCATCCAATTCTGACTGGGGAGCTGTTCTGGGACGTTCAAGACCATGACTTTCAATCTCATCGTCTTCACCACTTCCAAGCCCACCCCTTGTCTCTCGGATGTTACTAACCTCACTGTCTGACATGTAGTCTCTGTCCTCCGCAACACTCTGTAAATATGCCCTTTCTCTCTTCTCTCTCTCAATTAGTAGCACATCTTTTCTACGATTAATGCCCATCTCCAAGTACCTAAGCTTGGCATCAATCTCTTTCTCCTCCTCATCGAGCTCAGCTTGTCTTTTGCGGAGCTTGGAAGACTCGCGTTCAACAAGATCTAGCTCACGATCAATATCTTGCAGGATCTTAGCACGTGCCATGTTGGAATTGCGGCACATTCTTCGACGGGCCGAACCAGTGGTGTATGCTGTCTGACCAGTTGTTGTTGACTCATCCTCTGACGGTGGATTGGGGAGAGTCCTCTTCACCTTCTTTTGAGTTCCTGTTGGTGTGCCACCCGAGCCTTTACCCTGTAGAAAAAGTGAAGAAGACAATGATTAGGACTCTTATGTACAAGCTTGAAACTACTTTCCAAAACATCTAAATCAGTTTTTCACATTTTAACCCAAAGAACCATTTAAAATGTAAAAAACACAATATTCTTAAAGTTAAAATAAACCTAATCTTAGCCCGTGCTTGTGTTCTCATATTAATGACGATGTACTAGGTGATAATACTTACAGTATCACCAAACTGGGTGCCACATGTTGCCCTTTCGTCTCCTGTTGGACTCATGGGCTTTGGGTCAGACATGGATCTCTGCATGGCTTTGGGTCCCCTGGGACTTGCTGGAGAGGTTTTTGATGGATCCGTACTTCCTCTTAGCTTTTGGGGGCTTGTATCACCCAATGATTTCTCATAGGATACAAACTCAAGGGATTTGCTTGGGGAGATACATGGAGATATGGGGGAATAGAGTACATTGGGAGATTTTGGAGGAGCCTGAAGCGTAGAGGAATCCACTTTGAGGTTAGGAGACTGGCCTATTTCTAAGGGGGTGGGTCGTTTCTTTGGTGAGGTTTTTTCAGAGTCAGACAGCTCCACCCTGGTGTCCATTCGAATGTTCCCTTCTGTATCTGTTTGTATAGAAATCTCAGTGTGGGCTTTAAGAGACATCTCTGACTGCCCACCCCTATCACCCCTGGCAGTGCGTGGCCGGTTTTGTCGGTTTCTGGTCTGAGCCTCCCATTCATCTTGATCTTCATCATCAGTCTGCACACAACTGTCAACACTCTTTTTAGCACTTCTCTTTTTTCTCCCTGCTGTGTAAGCTTTGCTGACTGCCTCATCCTCTTCATCTGTCTGGCACCCACTATCTGTGATCTTTCGGGACAGTACTGTGCCATCAGGTCCTAAGACAACTGCCTCCTGCACGCCATGCCCTGGTAGGTCCCCACCCGGGTACATCTGACGAAGCTTTTGTTCTTCCAGTTGCATGCGCAGCTGCTCTTGGAGTCTCTGAATCTGTTCAAGCTGCTGCTGTTGTTGGGCATATGTTTCTTTCTGCATCATAAGGTGAGCCTGTCTTTCCTCTTCTTGTTGGTTCAGGATATGCTGCTTCATGGACTGCAGCTCCTCCAGTTCCTTCTGCACCAAAAGTTGTTCGTGCTCTCGGAACCGTTGAATTTCGAGGCGCTCCCACTCCAATTCCTCAGCCAAGCGCTGTTGCTTGAGTTTCTCCATCTCTAGCCTCTCACGCTCTACCTGATACTGGCCATCCCCAGGAAGCATGGGTGAAGACAGAGCCTCCAATGAAGCAGCTATGGCCTCCAGGGATTCATCGGTGTAGCTGTCAAGGGATAAAGAGGTGGTTCCTATGCCGACGGCAGCAGTACTACTGCCTCTAGAGATCTCCAGATTAAGTGGGGCATCTCCTTGTTCCTCTATTGCAGTAGAGGAGATGGTGGACAGAAAACTATGGGACCTTGTTAGTGGTAAGTTTTGGAGGTTGGACAGGGAAGGCATTGTATCGCTGGTATGCATACCTGAAAGCGTATTGTGTGTTGTACTAAAGATAGACCCAGGTTGGGTGGTAATAGCATACGTAGATGGAATTGGTGCTGCAACAGAGGAATATACCACCCCATTTGATGACCTTAAGACACTGCTTGTACCAAAGAGTGTACCAACAGCACTTGTGACTCTGGTTTGGGAATACGGTGGGATTGTCATTCCGGCGTAAGTCCCTTTCTTGGAGTAGTCAACAGCTTCACCTGTTAAAAGTCAAAAATATCAGTTGAGTCCAAATAATGCAGACTTATTCAAAGTTGAAGCAAGCCATGCCATATCCAAATAATGAAAAAAATTGGAAAAGGGAAAAAAATCCAATGTTGAGAAGTGCAAAAAGTTTCAACAAGATGTACAGTAACAGCATGCAGGCACATGCAAACATATTACGGCAAAAGGGCAAAAAAATGATCAAATCAATAAACAAAAAAATGAATAGTCCATGCAAAAATTAAACAAAAGCAAAAGACAGACAAAAAAAATGCCACATTAGCCATGAATGAGTTGAGGCAGTTCAAAGTGACATTTGAGTGACAAGTCTGCAATGTCATTGCACTGACCTGCATCAGAAATCTTTGCTGAGGTAAGATCTACTGCACCCTCTGTGGTAACGCTGAAATTATAGCTGTTTTTACTCTTGTAAAAGAACAAGCCAGCCTCGGCTAGGTTAGTGTCTGACATCGATGGTTTAATTCCACCAAACCCTCTCATGCCGTAAGGAGATCGGTCATACTGGTAATGGTCATCACGATATCCAAAACGATCTTCAGGCAGAGGTGTAGTAGGTTGCTGAGTAGTGCAGCTTCCTGCAAATGGTAGATTGTACACAACATCACAGCATACAGCTCTTTTTCCTGCAGTCAGATCCACTGGTTTGCCATCGTCATCTGTGATTACAGCTGTAACCACTTCTGCAGAGGCAGCATCCACCAATACCATAGTGTTGAATGGTTTTGTTGTGCTAAGGTCAACGGCTCCAGCCACAGTTGTGGCGCCCGTAGTTAATCCATTGGCAACACAACCTGCAATACAAGTGGGTGCAATAGTGACAGGAGTGGTCTGGAAAGTTCCTCCACATGTGCTTGATCCGACTGAGAGGTTAATAGGGATTTCTACACCAACAGGAGTTGAGGGCTGAGAATCAATTGGCCGATATATGATTTGAGAAACGGGTTCAAATCCTTTATTTTTTGTTAACTGAAGGGGCAATGAAGATACTTGAGAGGTCTCTACATTGTCACATTGTTCCATTGTGGCAGCACAGGTCACAATTGTGATACTATCAGTCACTATAGAAACAGTGGATGATTCAGCACTGAGATTGACCACAGGAGACTGCACTGCACTGTTCTGACGACTGACTTCAGTTGTAAAGGACTGACGTCTTGAGTCTGGGCCAGCAGACAGATCCACACCATTCATGTCTGATTGTGGGATCACCTTCATAGTCCTAAGATCTACCACCTCAGAAGGTTGGATGGCCTGTCCATTCTGTGCTGGCAATTGGGGCTTAGGTTTCTCCATTGAAATTGGGACACCATTTGCCCTTGGAGCTGGCACTGGCGGTTGTGTCCTTTCATGAACCACAGAGACAGTGGTTCTTTGGACTTCTGTCGTGACCACTTGAGAGATCAGGTTAGGCCTAACCACAGGTGGCTGTGCAGAGGCAGATATAGCCTCAATTATATGACAAGAACTAGACACATGTTTTTCTGTGCCACAAAACTCTTGACTTTCAATGGATTCTGTGACCCGTGTGTATGCCAGAGGCACTCTGGTTGTTTGAGGAGGGGTTGGTTGTGGGTAAGATTGAGGTTGGGGTTGGTGATAGCTTTGGGGCTGAGATTGGCGTGAAGGAGATACTGGGCCAGGGCTAGAGGGAGCTTGAGTTGAGATACTGTCTACTGGAGAGCTGGGCTGAGATGGTAGTGTGATGACGACATATGTGTCACGAAGATTGCTGGCATATCTTGGAGAAGAAGGAGACTTAGGGGAGGGTTGAAACGGCTTGCTCTCAGACGAAGGACTCAAATTCAGAGCTATGTCAGTCGGACCAGTGGTAAGTACAGTGGGTCTTGGTGGGTGTGGGACATGGGCAGGTGAAGAAGGCTGTGAGCCGGGCTTTGGTGCAATTGGTGGTTTGACAACATGTCCTGGTCGGTGGCTATCTCCAATCCCTGCATGAATGGATGGCTTTGGGGCAACAGGAGGGGGAACGTGTGGCTTGTACATTGGTGTAACTGCTTGTCTTGTAGGTGACCCTTGGGCTGGAGTCATAGCCATTATCTCTGGCCTGATTGGAGTTGCTGAAGTCTGAGGTGGAAGTGGAACTGGGGCTTTTCTTGGAAAAACAGTAGGTTTTGGTGGGGTGGGAGGAGGCAGTGGTGGTGCAACAGGTACTTCTGCTTTTTCCTGAGAATTAGCCTGACGCAGGACGCTAGGCTTGGGAGGTAAAGGTGGGGCAGTTGACACAACGCTAGAAATACTGGGTGTGTACTGGGGGACTGTGGGCAAGGGTGAAACACTGGCTATTATTGGGACTGATGTTTTGGAAAGTGCACTAGATAAGTCAACAACATCAACCTGTGATTCTGTGATTGTGGTATGAGGTTGCTGATATGATGTGGATGATGGAGGGGACTCAGAAAACACTGTCACAAGCTCAGTTTCCATAGCTGCTGGTTTGTCTGATATTGCAGTTATATTCTCCTCCTTTTTAATCATACTCTCGTCATCAGAGGACAACTCTCCTGAAGAGCACTGTGTCACCTTTAAGTCTGGAATAGGGTGGAGTGCTCTTCTAGATGCAGTAGCTTCCACTTCTGGCTCCTGCTGAGTTGGACTTGTTCCAGGAGTCAGCCCTCTTTTAATTAGCTCTTCATAGGCAGTTTCTGCATCCAACAAGGGCTTCCCATCTTTGCCTAACGTTACTGTGGTGCTTTTGGAAAATGTATTCTCAGCAGGTTGCAACACAATTTCTGGATTAGTGCTTTCCATTTTTGGATGCATATTTTGATATTCCTGCTCCAGCTGCATGAATTCCTTCCTTTTCTTTATCATGTCTTCATAAACTTCATCTGGTGATCTCAGTGTTTTGGGCTGAGCAGGAACAACAATTTTCTCCGGCTCACACAGATCCGCTGTTGAATTGTCAATAAGAGATGCATAGGCATAGTCTTCAATCAGCATGCCCCCATAAAGTGACTCTTTTCCCGGTTGAATCTCGCCTTTGTCAAGCGTTGGAGACTTAGCCCTCAGCATAATTTCCTCATATGCCTCATCAGCAGTTTTGAGAGTTTTTTTCTGTGGTTGATCAATATTTTGATCATCTGTTGGGGAGTTAAGAGATACTGATATAGGAAGTTGATAGGTTTTCTGAACTGCCGCGATCTTTGCAGCATGGATTTCAAATCCTTCAGAATCCGATTCAATACTGGGGGAGAAATCAGAGCAGGATGATCGTCTGATTTCCTCCATCTCAGCTTCTTGCCTCAGTTCCTCAGTTGGTGAGGCATCTTCAATGGGGGAAAGGTTGCTTGGTGGTGTCTTTGGACGCTCTCGCCTCCTCTGGGCTCGAATCTCTTCTTTGTCTTTCTTCGACTTTTTTCCTGATCCCTTTTGTTTTTCTTGCTCCATGAGCAGCTCCTCTTCTTCCCGTAACTCTTCTTCTTCTGAAGAGTCTTCAATGGTTGGCAGCATTTGACCAGGTTGTCTGTGTTTGGCTTTCCTGTGTTGCTTACCCTCACCAGAACGGATATGGCTGGGACTACTACTGTCACTGTCTTCATCCAGTGATGAAATGGATGTTGGGGATGTCCCAGGAGTGAAGCTGGATGCATGTAGACTAGATGACCCCTCACCTCTAGACCGATCATCTGGAGAGTCTGTAAGGCTTTCCATTTCAGGCTCTCCATCATCATTAGGTATACGCATCGGGCTGCTGGTTGAATTCAGTTCCATAGTTCGGAATTTGCGAACTCCAGTACCACTCCCTTCCTTCAGGTCTTGCCCCTCCTCTTTGTGTATATTAGTTTTATCCAATGAGCCACATACTTGTTTATCCTCCTCATCATCCGGACTTATAGTGCTTTTCTTGGTAAGTCGCCTGACTTTTCCTGATGTACTCCTCTCTACAGCCTCAGTTGTCTTCTCTTCCATTTGTTTCTTCTCATTCTCTCTTATCTTGCGTCTGATGACGTTCTCCTCATCAGATGGGGACGCATCCTCATTTTCACTCATTTCCATTATCTGTTTTCGAATAAATTCCTCATCATCTCCAGACATCGGGCTTTCTTTTCCAAAGCTTTCACTGCTATCATCAAGAGAATCTGCCCTGACATCCATGGGAACAAGTAGCTTTTTCTTTGTAGTACCTTTGGTATTCTTCTCAGAAAGGTCTCGGTCATCATCTGAGCTGGGTGAGTCAGGTGAGAGAGGAAGCACCTCTAATTTACGTCTGGTCTTCAGGGTGTCTGTTAGTTGTTCCTCCTCATCCTTTAGTTGTGTGGTCCCCTGGGCCTCAAGAATGGGTAGGACTGTGCTTTCCAGCTTGGCCAGGTCTGATGGGCTGGTGGGACTGCTGACCTCAGCAGCCATTTCTTTCTCTCCAGGATCTTTTAAGTTCTCCACTATTTTCACCTATTGGATTGAAATACAACAATTATTGTTTTGCCCTAGAAACTGCAAACAGAGTATTTTTCCAATACACACATTTCCAGTCTTCAGGTTTTTGATACATACTGTCCAAAATAGAAACTGTTGTGATATGGTACCCAATTTTATTCAGCCATTTCCATATAACTGACATTCACATATATCAAATCTACCTATATCAAATCTAGCAAACTATGTAAAATATTATCATAAAATCTACCACTACTTGTTCTAAATAATATGGTCACCTCAGCGACTGCATCTTCTTCACAAGGCTTTCCAAGAGGTTGAGCTACAACCTCCTTTTTCTCCTCCACGTTAGCGTTCTTCTCCTTTAGGCCTTTGACCTGCTCACTAACTACAGACAACGGGATTGCAGGTCTTGCTTCAAGGACTGAAGCTACTGATTCAGATGCATCTCCATTTTCAAAAGCTGTCTCTGATACTTCATCCTTCTTTGATATTGTGTCCTTTCCTACATCACACTCTGCATTGTCATCTTTGTCACATAATATGCTTGTCTCTGATACTGAAGTAACTTCCTGTATGTCGGCAGCAACAGGTTGTGACTCAACCACTTTTTTGTCAACGTTTTCTTCCTTATCTTTGATTGACAACTTTTGTTCTGTAACTTTCTCTAATGGTCTCTCATCATGGTCCATCTGAGCTAATGTTTCTCTCTCTCCCTCTTGTTGATTTTCAGAGATACAATAGTTTGTATTTTGTGAAGAAGCTTCTGTCTCTTCCTGAATGAGTTTCTTCTCACAAGCTTCATCTTTGACTTGCATCGTATTAAAGACAGCTGAGGATGACACCATATCTACACTTTGCATTGATTCCTTGACATTTATCTTTTCTTGATCTTGAGAATCAGGAGATGGAACCACTGCATTTGCAGATTTATCACATGCTTTTAATATTGTATCTATGGGTGTCTGTTTTTCCTCAATCTGTGCTACACTCGCTGCTCCGACCATCAACGTTTCTTTCTCTTCTGACTTCTCTGGCAGTAAAACTGTCGCAACAAAGCTATTCTCAGCAGATGATGGATCATACTTTGGTCCTGTTTTTTTCTCTTTATGTATTGTTATCTCTATGGGGATCTCTACAGCGACAGTATGTGGTGGCTCTGTTGCTGTTTCGGGTTCTTTCTTCTCTATTATGGGACAAACAGTCTCTGTTTCAGTAAAGGAGGGGGCTGGACTTGATTCAGCATTATCAATCTTCTCCTTTTGAGGTGTCTGGTAATTTGCCTTCTCAATAATGTTCTGTTCAATGGCCTCTTCTTCCAAAGGTATCCCTTCGTCAGCTCTAGCCTCAATTGCCTTCTCCACGGCTGCATTATTCTGAAACCCCTCTTCTTCAAAGGCTTTGCCATTGGATGATTTATTCTCAATTCCTGCCTGCTCAACAGTTCTCTCTTTAATGGTTTCTTTTTCACCAGCTTTCTCGTCAATCATTGTTTCTTCAGAAGTGTCCTTTACTGTTTCCATCTTGACTGTTGTTTTCCCATCAGTTATTTTCTGCTTAGCTGTTTCCCCTTCAAGCATTACTTTTTCAAAAACATTATTTTCTTCGGTTTTCTTCTCTATTGCTTCTTCCAGAACTTTGGTTTCTCCTTCAATTGGAGCCACACAAGGTGACATTTCTTCTGGGTGAAGTGAAGTAGGTTCCTCCTCTTTATCTATTGGTTTGTTTTCCACTTTATTTACCTGGCTTTCCTCCTCTGAAGCTAAAACCGGATATTTGTTGTCTAACACAACTGAAGAACTCTCAGATTCAATACATGTTGCTGCCTCTGGGTTTAATTCTTGCTGGCTTTGATCAGGTTTGGGGACTGCAACATTGTCAACAGGAGCTACATTTTCTGCAACCTCAACTGCAGAGGAAGGAACGCCTTCACTGCATACTGGGTTATCTATCATAGGTTCTGGTTCTAATTTTATGTCTTCAGTAATTTCATTCTTGACATGAAGTGCTACACTGTCAACCGCAAGTGTTGCAGTCACTTCTGTTTGCGCCACATTGAAAGCTGTGTCCACTCTATTTGATGGAATTTGACTTGCTGGAGTGGCTTCATCTATTTGGTGTTTCTCACCTGGCTGAGCAAGTTCTACCTCTGTTATTGTCTCATCTTGTACATCCGTAGCTAAACAATCTAGTTTTGGATCAAGCTGAACAAGGACTTCCTGTGAGATTGTTGTTTGGATTGAGGGAGGTTGTGGCTCAACTGCATTAGTTGTTGCTTCCAGAAGATGTTCTGGTGTGGACTCTACTTTCTGATTAACTGTCAGGGGAGCAGCAGCCTCACTCTGAGTAATATTGGGATTTGGCTCTGTTTCTACCTCAGCAGGGACCGTCTTGTCTAAACCTGAATAAGTCAATATATTTTGTGTCTCACTTTCCACAGGGGTAGAAAAGTCCTCTGTCACATTCTCAGAGCTACTTTGTTGTGGCTCAACTGCTGGGATTTCACTGACAGGTGCACTCTGTGCTTGTTGCTCAACATTAGGTGGCTCTGTATCAGAGTGAGGATGACCCTCTGATGCTTTCTCAGAGCTACTCTGTTGTTGCTTAACTGATGGTATTTCACTGACAGTGACTGCACTTTGTTGATCAGCAGCAGATGGCCCTGTCTCAGGGTGAGGGTCCTCTACTCTTTCCTCAGACCTGTTCTGTTGTTGCTTGACTGCCGGGATTGGAGGGATACCTTGAGCTACACTGTCTGAAATTGAAGCTTGTTGTTCTGGTTGAATTATATGCTCAAACGCTGGTTCAGCTGCTATTGGTTCTTTTTGTTCTTTTGACTGTGGTGTTTCCTGATGGGTGCTATCAAGAGGAGGGGCACTATTGGAAAGAGGAGCATCGTGATGAGGTAAAGTGAATGCATGAAGTGTGGGAGGGGTTTCGGGTACTACCTTGGTATCAGGAGCTGGTGGGGTTAGGTCTGATGGCTCTACTACAGGTTTGCTATCTACAGCAGCAGGGACAGGGGTGGAAGAGGGAGCAGGAGAAGGTGGTTGCGTCTGTGGGGAAACCATGGCTGGAGGTGGCATTTCTCCCAGCTGGTCCGACATGGCTCTTTGGGTCTGACAGCTGAGACAAAGCCATTCTTTCTGTAAGACAAAGAAAATAATTTTTATTAATTGTTGTTTGCTGCAATATTTGTATTTCTACAACTAAATTAGAAAAAAATACTGCCATGGTTATATTGTGTTTTTAATTGGACAAAATTACAACACCGATGAAAAAATCCCCCCCTCCCCTCCAAGAAGTCATTGTTGGAAATATCTGATCTCAATTCTATCGCAATTACGTGAACTAAATGTACCTACGTAGTTAAAACGTCACTGTGACTAGGCACCAGTGTAACATCTTCTATTTCAAGGGAAGCTTTTACATTTACGGGATTTAAGAGGCAAGCCTATGCATAATGCATGGTAATGGGGCAGGGGTTTACCAAGGCATGTCAGAAAGGGTTGAGTGACCTGTGCAGACTTAACAGAGTCTTGGAATGTGTAGTTTGTCTTTTTATAATTGTATACTTGGTGTGCATATGTGTAAGCATGATTTAAACATGAGAGTAGAATGTGCACATATCTTTAACCAGGTTTTGACCTTAACTAGATAGTTCAATTAGACTGAAAATATGCTTCCCAAAAAAGTCTGTGCACCCTGAACATATTTAGTTCCCATTACCACTCAAATCAAACACTGACACACATCACAGGCCAATTAAAACAATTGCCCACTGCTGTTTATTCTTTAAGTACCATAATCCTCCTTAAAATCACTTGGGATCTAGTCCTCACTCAAACAGCATTGGAACAAGAAACAAATACCTGGCTGGCACAGCTGCTCTTATCTGTCATCTCACAGCTCTACTAAATCTGTCCTGTCGTGGTGAGGTTATTATTATTGTTTATTCCCAGGGACTCACTTAAGCACCAGGCTCTAGAGGAACCTAGCTACACCAAAAGCCTTTCTGAGGGTTATAATTTAAGAGTGCAGGTATTATTGGAGTTCAATATCTAGTACTGGCTTTGCTTAAAGTGGTTATAAAAGTGTTGATTAACAATGAAAATGCTTGGATTTGAGGAAAGTGCACACACACACACGCAAACACATATACACACATATACACACACACACACACACACATATATATATATATATATATATATATATATATATATATATATATATATATATATATATATATATATACACACACACACACACATATATATATATATATATATATATATATATATATATATATATATATATATATATATATATATATATATATATATATGTGTGTGTGTGTGTGTGTGTGAGGACACCAGACCAGAGCATGTATCATGGGAACCACACACGGAAACAGTAATCTGCCTTATACACATACATACAGTGAATCTAGAGGTAATAGTCAGCATGTTTTCAACCCCAACACTGACGTAAACACCTTATTTTACATGTTGCCAAGTGCATTTAACGTTCCTCCGTGACCCCCTTCTCTTATAAATGCGTTTGCCTGGTTTAACAGCAGGGTTTATGCTAAATTCGGGCCTCAGAAAAGATCGCAGCCTGCATGGTAAGCCATGCAGCAGACAAGCCAACTCTCTCTAGGCATAGAAAGAAACAGACAGAAAGAGGATGGAAGAAGACGACTAAGGGAATGTCGCAGCAGCAAAGTCAGGTTAATAAGGCATGAGCCGCCCTGTTTCAGACTATGCTTAAACAACAGAAAGCTTAAACTCAAGAGAGAATGAGACACCTGCATACTGATCTCAGTGGCGTGTTAAAGTTTGCTGACGTTTGTGAGTTACATTCCCAATTTGACGGAAATCCAGTCAGTCCTCAAACATTATGATGGACACAGCACAGATGCAAGTGCGTGAACAAGCACGCGCTATCAACATCCGTCCTTGCTGGGAAGACTTGAGATGGGAGTTTCTCCAGCTTGATGGCTCTATCAGTTAAACCAGAGAGACCAGACACTGAGAGCCGGAGAGATTGCCGCCAGATATGAAACGCAAAAAAAAAAAAAAAACAGTCGGTCAGCCGCAGCCACTTCAGAGCTTGTCATCACCAACTTTTATCAACACATCTCAACAGGCACACTTAAAGCTTTTACTCCTCCTTAAGAAACACTTGGTCAGTCCTTTGGCTGCTGTGCAGTGCTGAATCACCCCTTTTTTAAGTAATTTGGAATAACCTGTCTGTTACAGGTTTGTACACAGTGGTTAGCTTCTCAGGTAGCTTGGATCCTTTTGTACCTAATAATACATAGAAACACTTTTCATTTAATGTAAAGATTGATAATCAATACATTATTGAATTGATTTAATAAGTGAAAATGATAAATATTTGTGTTTTCCAGCTTATAAAATGGGAATATTTGCTGTTATTATCATTGTAAATGTAATATCTTTGTCTACAGCCATGCTCCAGCGCAATAAATCTGTGAGGCTGTACTTGGGCACAGTGGTGCTTTGAGCCTAATGCTAAGATGCTCAAAATAGCAATGCTAGCATGCGTATAGAAGGCAATATTTATCAGGTTTACCCATTTCGTTCAGCGTGTTAATATGTCTACATTTGCTCATTAGCACACAAAGTTCTGCTGGGTGGATTGTCATTATTGTCTGTATATATATATATATATATATATATATATATATATATATATATATATATATATATATATATATATATATATATATATATATATATATATAAATCAACATCGCGGCTGGAATTGGGTACATTTACATTTTAATTTTAAGTGTTCATTAATGTACATTGTCCCTCTTCAGCAAATAAACTTGAATTGAATTGGTTCTGCAGGTATTTTTAAAACAGTGTATTGGGAAAACAGAAACTTCACTTGATGATGGTGCTTGATAAAAAGTAAGGGGATCACCAAAGTTATTATAATTCCTCCTCAGGGGATATGAATTCCTGTATTAAATTTCATTGCAGTTTATCCACACACAAAAAGGAAGCGATTGTTGGATCTGATAGCAATGTGGCAAACAGTGTCCACAGGAAAGGAATTCCCCAATGACCATGTAAGGGCCATTAAAATATATATCTTAACTTTTGATGCTGGTTATTTGGATACATTGTTGTTGAAACAATACATGGTAGTCCATCAAATACTTTGAATTATACATTTTCTTCTGGACAAAAGGGGTAGATGAATCAACCTACTGACAAAAACATTTCCCTCTGATAAGCCACGCTGCTCGATTGGCTAAAATGTGTGAGCAGAATGATAATGAAAAAAATCATTAATTACAGCCCTAGTTAGAAATGTCTTCATAAAAAACTAATTTCATCACCAAAGAAGATTTTCACCCGTTCACCATACCCATCGGAAATGTTATTTATTTAGGGGATCCACAGGGTGTATATTAGCGGGGATGGTGCACTTCTCTTGCAGCCTCGCCTTGTAATTAACACTAACGAGACATGTCTATTTTTATACAACAATCTTTTCTGCTGCAAGCTTTTAAATAAAATGTGACAAGCCTGTGTGCGTTCCTGTCTGTCTGCCGTGATGAGTTCTGCAAACAGCAGTGTGGATGAATCATAAAAGCCGGGGAGTCATTCGCTCACATCACCGTCTTCCAAGGACGTTTTCTAGCATCACATGCGAATGGATACCAAAACAGTTGACACCCACCAACACCCACAGACAGTTTGTGAAGGTGTTGATGTCATACATATACCCAGATGAAAGGCTTGAAATATCTCTCAAGGAAATGACAACTTGCTCCCTCTCTTCCCACATGACGTTTCTCAAGCAACATGCAAGCTTATACATGAATGAATAAGAAGATATTCAGTATGAGTGTTTGCGTCTCTCTTTCATCTCCAACTTTGGATCCATCTTAAACTACCTCCAAGGACATGCAAGGGAGACTAAATGAGAATAGCAGACGGCAACCACATATCGAGACAAGATAGGTTGTCGCCATTGCCCGTGTTCGGTTATTGTTTTCCACTAGGAATTGGAGTGTTGTGAAGGTCGATGCAGCTCTTTTATTAAGCGTAGGGGCCCCGACTAAATTTAGACGGAACTTGGCACCGACAGTGGGAGAAATAGAGGATCTAGGGGACGATGGTACAGATGGCTTAAGGCAGATGAGAGGATGGAGGAGAGCAGCAGAAGAAATGCGAGGACATGCAGAAAAAAAGAGTGATAATGGTGTGTGAGAGGCAAAATAAGAACAGGAGGAGAGAGAAGCAAGATAAAGAACAAAAGGGAAGCATGGAGAAGCAAATAGGATTAAACAAAGGACAGTTTGAGAAAAGGAGCACGGTGGAGTGAGGCAAAGGGTGAAGCGGTAGAACAGCAGCTACCGCCAACAAGCTTAACATTATCTCTGCGTAAATCTGTTAATTGATATCCGGAAAATCAGGACAAGCTTTAGTTCTTGATGACTGCCAAACATAGACCTTAAAATGTTAACGTACAGAACATTTAGCTGACGTAACTTACATATGTATACGGTGGCACGACGTCATCTATGTTGACTTCTGGTCATCTAGCTTTCATTGTTTAGTATCAGTGAGGGTTTCTTTCATGATTCTGTACTGTTATTTGTTGACCATATTTTTATTATAACATTTTTCTTCATACTTCCCCAAAAAACAGACTATTCCTTTCTGCGGAACACAGATGTTTCCAATCCATATTCCAACATGCATTGGGATGTACTAGCCTGATATCACCAGACTAATTCATTCACGGTTTGTTCAATACTGACCGGTAACAGCTTCAACAGAAAGTTCCACATCAGCTGTAGTCATCTTGATTCTTTTTTAAACGGTCTCAGCGGCAGACCTCTTTATGATATTTGTCTCAAACGTGCCTCGCATAAGATAAACGGTTGTAATTTGTCCGGCACATCTCAAGTTGTGTGATATCTGTCAAAAGGGAAGGAGGACTGAACACATCTGCCAGAGCAAATAAAACACAAAACACTGTTGAAAAACTAGAGTCATCTCTGCAGCTCAACTCACATTTCAGTGCTTGAGCTCTCGCTAAAAGTTAATACTGGAAGTCGTTGCCCTTTTCTCATGGATGATTGTTGCTGAGCTGCCAACTTAATTATAATTCACAACACAATCAGAACATTACAGCATCAGCTCCTTTCCAAGCCAAAAAAGATCTCTGTCCTAATAAATGTCCCCTTATTATAGATGTTCCCATCTCGGGTCCAATGTGCTGTAAGCACCCTCTGACAGTGGTCCATGCTCACGTGTTCTCGTAACTCTTGTTTAATTTATGAAACTAAATGTTATGTGAGTGGCGATAGCTTTAAGGCTGAAGAACCGGGTTTCCAAAATTAAGCAGCAAATCTGAGCGAGGAAGTTGAAAAAATCAAAAGTGCTGCCGGACGCCACACACAGCAAGTCATCTGAGCAAACATTCTTTGGGTAAGTGATGGTTTGATAAAAGTCCATCATCAAAATATTTCACGAGACTCAAAGCTGATGGATGACGAACAAAAGCCTGAATGTTCTCTCAGCTCTGACAGGTGTGTCAGGCTACGTCGCTGCATTGTGGATTGATGCCTCAATGCCAGGTGAGTGAAAACGGCAGACAAAGTGTGTGATTGTGTGTATAAGTCTATATTTTGGATCAATAAATAAATGGATCTGACACAAAGCAAGAGGTGAGAGACATTGCTTATATTTATTCTGAGCACAGGGATTAAGGGCATGTTCTGTCTGCATCTGTGTTCATTTATCTACAACTCATAATCTGTCTGCATGTGTCAGATTCTCATCGGAAATGGAAGAAGATAAATTTTGTCTGAGACATGCAAGGATTTTAGGATGCTTTTCTTTTCTCTGTCGATGAAGTATCTTTAGTTGAAAAAAAAACTTTTTGCTTCAACTTTTAGTCTCTACATATATGTCACGCTTTGGGCACCTTTATTCATGTATTTATTATTATTAAATAAACTCTAGATGACCTTTATTCATGTATTTATTATTATTAAATAAACTCTAGATGATAATATTACTAGTCAGAAATACCACTAATTTAATGAATGCTTTAAGCTGAACTGGTCAATTAGCCAAGTTTAACTATCTGCTTTACCAGATACTATAGCCCGACATTATTTCTGCCGAAAGGTGCTGCTCATGTGACTCACAGGGACAAGTCACGAGTGCTGCGACAAAATAGACAGGTTGTCACAGACTGCGTGCTTGGGGCGGCATTGGCCGGCACCCATATCCTTTGTGACACCCCCCACCCTTTCGACTCCCTGTTGGACCCCTCTTTGCGTCACAGTGTTCTATTTTGTCTCTTCTGTCCTCGGTTTTGGACGTGCCCTTCCTCCACTCTACATTCACATGTCATTTGTGAGTTTGTTGGTCATTCTACATCTCACTATTCATTTGTAAATTAATTTAAAAAAAAGGTCAATTTGTGACTAGGTCAGGATCTTGTCCATTTGTCTCAATCTGTCAATCCAACAAGGGCCTTCCAGCCGCACATCCTTTACTATTTTCTATCCAATAAGGATGAAAGGCCCTAGTTTAAGCGTGAAAAAAAAGCTAATCCATTTTCCTCTCAGGTTTTTGAATGCACGGAAATTATTTTTGGAGACGAAGCCATTTCGTAATCCAGGCTCTGCTGTCGGCCACACCTATTGAATATCAATTTATAGGCAGAAAGTCAGAGTCAGACTCTGCATCCACAAAGCCCACTTGCCTTTTCAACTCAAATAACAAACTCTCCTGTCACTCTAGTAAAGCCTGTTTTCAAGAGTCAGGATGTAAATACAACAGCCTGTGCTAACGAGATGAGGCCGATGCCAGAATGTGTGTGTTTTCAAGTGTCTTTGTGTCTCTGCCTGGCTGTCCTTGCCTCTCTGTCTCAACAGGGCTCAGTGCTGGCACACATGATGTCTTGGCTCCCCCCACCCTCCCCCCACCCTTCCCTCTTGGCACTGACGGCTCCGTGGCTAAATGTCGTTGCTAAGCATGCAAGCACCAGTACATTAGAACGGAGATAATTGGAAGTCATTCTGGAGTGGAGCTAGAGGGTGAGCTGTGTAAAAAAAGAAGACAAGGAACCGTCTGCAGTGCCTGAGGACAGTTCAGTTAAATTGGAGCAATTTCTAAAACAATGTTAAACCACTTGTCACAGCTTCAACAAGGTCCTGGACCTGGTAAATAGAGAAAACAGGACAGTACTTAATTACCTTGTGTATGCAATCACTCTGTTATAAAATGTACAGTATATGTTTCATGTACCAGCATTCACACTGTGAAATTTATAACATTACTTCAGACAGCCCACAGTATTACACAGACACACACAACAAACACCTTAGTGTCTAAAAATAGCATCCGTTTCGAGCCTTCTGAGGTTGCCATGTCGGGGACTCTGTTGCCTGGTGCAACAGAAAGACCCTTTTAAAAGGAGGAAATATTAAAGAGGGAACGCACAAAGGAGCCTCAAGAGAAGGAGAGAAACAGAGAGGGAGAGAGGGAGAGAGGGAGAGAGGGAGAGAGGGAGAGATGCCCTGCAGTCTCTTGTGTTCCCCCCTCTCTGGCCTTTTTAGTGACTGTGACTATTTCCAGTCACTCCAGCCTCCTGGGCATGTGATGGCAGAGCTGTGAGGCAACTGGACTGTATGGGCCATATGACTAACATGTATTTACACACAGTAAGTAATATCCTACGACAGTAACCAAATGGATTGTCCAGTATATGCGAGATGTTATCGATGATGTAAAGAGGAGAGGTTTTGAGAGGGCTCTGACTGTATGTGTGTATGACAGTCAACGGCTGCTAGTGTACTCTAAATATGCATATGAGCACTGTATGTATGACCGTAGAGCATGCCTTATCTGCCAGTGCAGACTCAAGAGGGTTCAGACTATGGGAGGGTTTTGTTATTCTGTGGGCACCGCCACAGAATAACAATGAGGGAGGAAGACACAGGAAACACCACGTAGTGAGTGGGTGTTAGGACATCAAGCCACAGACGTGAGGATGTGCAAGACATGAGCCGACCAACAAAACATGCATGCACACGTTGAACAGACCTAACCTTTACTGTAGCCTTTGTGTTACTCCAACACTTCACCTATGCATGATTCCAACGTTAGTCAGAAACAAGTTCTAAAATAAAAGGTTAGCTTTTGGGTTTCGGTATTTGGCAATTCAAGGAAAAATGCTTGCCTTCGACCATCACGTTGGAAAAAAATACATTTATTACACCTGAAGCTGTCTTAATTGAACACATTGTGTAAGTATCGTTCAGCTTCAGAGGTGCTGGTGGATTCCATTACATTTGGACCGAACCAGGCTGGCAGTAGCCCCTTGTTTTCAGTATTTATGCTAAAATCAGCTAAGCTAACCAGAGAGTCAAATCTTCAAATTTACTGAATGCAGGCATGAAAGTGGTATCAATCTTTTTAATTAACTCTTGCCGAGAAAGAAAATAGGAATAATTTACAAAATGTCAAACACTTCTTTGAATAAAACAGCTTTTGGCACCCTTTCTCCACTTTGTATGGGGTCAAAATGTCCTCTGTTTTCTGTCTATGAGGTTAAACAAGTCCTTGAGATGAGTGGGATGTTAGTCTTCTAACCTGACAGAGAAAATCTTATTATTCCTTTACAACGTTTAACAACTAGGATCCTGCTTTTCCTCCCAGTCTGTTAGTGCTTAATAATTAAAGCAAGCGAGCCAATTTAATATATTAAAGCAATCTTCTGGTGAGTAAAATACTTGTTCCACTATATACTTGGAATGTAGTAGTAACCATAAAGATGAGTAAACTATATCATTATAAATGATATTTATAGAAAATACACATTTCTTAAGGTTGATATGTATTTATTTAATTACAGCATAAACTGGTCACAGGCGTATTCACCCTTAAATAGCTCACTGTATCGATAACTGTATCTTAAGCTGGTGGAACCAAACATTTTCATCAAACTTCAGAATGCTCTCAATATTTCTCACCAAATAGTGTGAAGTAGTGGTAAGAAAGGTGAGATTTTGTTGGCTCTCCTTGGTGAAGATGATAGACGATTCTTTAGTTTGTGCTCGTTATCAAAGGGCTGCCTCTCCCATTTTACGTAAGGCTTCTCCGACGAGCACATTCATTACTGATAAGGGCAACATGACATGGAGCCTCAACTACATCGCTGAGCAGCACTAGACACTCACATCTACAGTACAGACTTTCCCTACATCAAAGGGAGCGACAGTGAGACAGACATAGGGATAGCACCACTGAGGGAGAGTCTGACACAGAGAAAACACTGTGCTTAAGAGGAGGATAAGCACCAAAAAACCACTGGTATTAAGTGTGTCTCCTTTAGACTTTATAATGATTAAAGGGTACAGACAAAGAAGACATGAAAGAAGAAGGATGGAAGACAAAAAAGGAAGACAGCACCCATGAAGGTGAGTGCTTTTCCTTCCGGGATGCCTATTTTCACGCCTCATAATGATGAGGATTACGCACAGACACTTGAGATAAGGATCAAGCCTCGATAGAGATGACAGGCTTCCTGTTGCCCTTTAAATCCTTTTGAGAAACAGAGATTGCGTCGACACGCACACATGTTGTCCCATGCCTTACCTGTAGTATTTTAAATGGAAGACATATGGAACTTTAGATAAATAGATCCTGAAAAACATTATTATCACACGTTCACATACATATTGTAGTGATTCACACAATCACCACACCTAGTTGATGCAATCTCACACCAGCCTGCCCAGTCTCAGTCATGCCCCACTTGCAAGTGCAACCGTCTTGCAAATTAAACATACTGCTTTGTGCCCACACCCACACCCACACCCACACCCACACACACACACACACACACACACTCTGACCCACTCACATGCGTCAGCAAGTGAACCCCTACTGACAGCCGACGTTATGACAGCGAATGACACAGAAGCGAGGCACAGTACATGAGGGGTATGACTCAACCAAGGTGGTTTGTATGTGTGTATGTCTCCCACAGATATTCTCCGGAAGGCACTGCTTTATTGTGTAACTTGTTCTATTCTAGTTCAACTAATCTTTTATTAATATTAGTCATTCCTGAATTACACCTAGTCCAAAATGATTCATCCTTCTTGTTCCAATTTGTAGCAAGATCATTCACAGAAACCAAACTGAGTTGACGTTCTGACTTTCAGACAAGATGGTGTTGAAGGATCTATGTCCAATTAGAGCATAAAGTGGCTTGGATGCCCATCTCTCCTGCATAATTACTTTTTTCCTCATGCTTGGCCTCAATTAAGTAAATTGTGCACTTCATGTCCTCATTATCCCAGCAAGCATGTGCAATTAAAAGCTGAAGAAAAGGACATGAATCTAAAAACCTCAACAAAAAAAAAACAACTTGAGGCTTTAATAGTGCTGTCATGACTGTAAACAAATGGCGGCCATCTTGTTTTGAAAAGATGCTAAAGGAGCGGTCAGAGGACAATTTATGAATATGTAGAACACTCATTGCTGTATTTTATAGTAATGATAGAATAAATACTCTCCAATCTGAAGTGTGTACATTTTATGTGTTTTGTCATAACACAACTACAATAGAGACATAGGTCATTTTAGCTTTTTAATTCGCAGTCTAGTGTCTTGGCATGTCAAACAGTATGGTAAATGTTAAGCTTCAACAGCCGCTTAGCCTAGCACTAAAACTGGAAACAGTTGGAAACAGTTAGCCTGGCTCAGTCCAAATATAGTCCACCAGCACCTAGAAATCACACTAAATAACACACTCTATGTTTGTACAAAAACATAGGTGTAAAAAACACAATTCGTCATGTGCGATATTTCAGAAAGTGCTCTAAGACAATAAAATACCCTCTTTCCAGTCTTAAAGCTAAGCTAAACTAGGAAGCTACTGGTTGTAACCTTTTGTTTGACGGGCATTAAGAGATCGATATCGGTCTTCTCATCTGTCTCTCTGTGAGGAAAGGAATAAACATATTCCTTAAAATATTGAATGATTCCTTCTTTCCTTCTGCACTATACTGACTTACAAAATGTGTTGCGGTCATATTGAAATAATTACTTATTTTTCTTAGAAATCAACCATTATCATTAAGTTTACATTATCTTTTATTTTACAAATCAAAGTTGATTTCCCATTAGAATTCAGCATTTCCTACATGGATATGGTGAAGTCCACTCAATGCTTAGTTCAACTCTCTGTTACAGTAGCCTCCAGAATTACACAGCAGATTACTAAAGGCACACTTCAACGAACAAAGTAGTTGACACGTGATAGGATAGAGCTGCTGGTGCACAAACACGTGATTGTGCCCTGACTCGGATGATCATGTCAAGAGGATTTAATCAAATATCGTACTGTAACTGACTTCAGTCAATTTACATTTAAGATAGGTTGTGTGGAGTGTGAAATGGGTGCAGCATATGTGAATATGTTTTGCCTACATGCTGAGAAACCACTCAACTGAAAACACATTTTGGCCTCTTTTCCCATAATGTACTGATCCGACACCACGGAGTACCTTCTGCTCTGAGGAAGTCAATGCAATCTTGTGAAGTTGCATCCATATGAGACAAAACACCAAGGTAACACCAGCAAACCAGTGCCCACACCTCGGGAGATAAGCAGGCCAAAAGTGTTTGGTTTCCACGTCGTCAATGAATGGACACAATCTCATATCCACAAACGTGCAAAAGCAAACATACATAGCATCACGCAAATCAGTCAAGCGTGCATACAATTTACCAACAAAAGACCAGCCAATAGAAGATAAATGTGTGCATTCAGGCGTACAAGACTACACACATGCAGACATGGTCACACAAACATATACACTGTACACACTCACATATGCTTGGTACTCAGTTTCAGAGTCAAGTGTCAAGTGTTTGAAGTGCTCTTTGACGTCAATTTAAACAACCTAAATCATCTTTCTGGCCGACCTGTCCTCTAAAGAGAGCTTGATAGTAATGAGTGGTATTTTAAAATGCAGCATAAGTGACCACATCCACGTATTAAGTGGTCAGATGTTGTTACAGTCTATTCGGGGTAAAACTAATGAATTTTGGACAACTAATAACACGCTATCCTCCTTTCAGAGTGCATTGCAAGATGCTCGTGGGGAAAAAATGCAGAGCTGATGTTATCTCTACAGTGACCTATTTCAATGAAACATCTAGAGGATGTTGGCGTTCTATTTATACAAGACAGATTGCATAAATTACTGGTAGAAGCAGTGTGTTGAAAGCACAAGAAATGTGTGGGGTTTAGGAAAACTGTAGTCCTTACCTCTCCTAAATGGGGAGTAGGATTAAATCCACAAAGATTGCAAACTGTCTTCTTGCACTTGGTGCAGAAGCTGTAGTTGGGCGTGTCTGCTGATCCAACGTTCAGCTCCACATTACAGAGAGGGCAGCTTTCTTTTGATTCTGAGGCAGGTGCAGGTGCAGGTGAAGGTGCAGGTGCAGGTGAAGGTGCAGGTTTGGTTGCTGACGCCTTCTCTTCCTGCTCCACAGAAAAGGTTCTGGGGGGTTTCTTGGACTTAGCAGGTGGAGTGTCAGGAGCACAGTCCGAATCAGGAGGAGACCCAGGAGCAGAGAATGGGGAGTCGGGTGGTGAGCCGGCGCCAAAGTCCAGAGGGGAACCTGGTTCCGAGTCAGCCGGCGACCCAGGTGGAGAAACCGCTGCCTTCTCGGCCTCTCCAGACACAAGATTGGTGGCAGAACTCAAGAACGACGATCCAAAGCTGAACATCTGAGAAGCAGCAGCGGGAGGTTTTGCTGTTTCTGTCAACCCTCCAAAACCTCCAAACAACTTCCCAGCCACCGACTCCTCCTGCTTTGGCGCCGCCTGCGCTTGAGGCTTTGACGATTCCATCAAGCCGCCAAACCCACCAAACAGTTTCCCTGTCACGGACTCGGCAGCTTGTGAAGCAGACGCAGGAGGTTTGGCATCTGTTAAGCCTCCCAGACTGATACCTCCCAAGCTCCCAAAAAAGCTGGACTCCTGTTTGGCTTTTGCTGGAGACTGCTGTGGACTGGACTTTGGCTGGATGGGTCTGCCTGTCTTAGGGTCAATCTTGGGGGATCCCCCCAACGAAGAGCCGGGGGAAAGCGGTCCAGGAGAAGTAGCACCAGGAGATTTCTGCCTTGGTGTGGTTGGCGGCGTTAACCCTTGGTCGGTAGTACTCTGCTGCTTTATCAGCAGCTTGCCAGGCTTGCCAGGTGCCTGTCTCTGGGGCGAGGGCGGGGCCGAGCCATGTTTGGGTTTTGTCATGCCGGGGGGATCCATACCTCCCATCGCTCGCTGCATCTGGCAGTTCAGACATAACCACTCTTTGCCCTATGCATAAAACAAAAAATGGGTTAGATTTGACTGGAACACATTCCCACACTGTTCATCAATGGCTGTGTAATTACAGGATAAACACAGGCAAGCGTAGCCAATTAAATCCCTAACATACCCATTTTCTTTTTGTTTAGTGTAAAATAAAGACATTCAGAGACATGTCCACTAATTAGTGTTTCAAATCATGTCGAAACCTGTTTTCTCTTGCCAAATTGTTTCTTTTAACAGTAAATACACATAAGTAATATAAAACATGTATATTAAATTATTATTTTTTTAACTTGTTATTTCTACACATGTTTCTTTCAATTCAACAACACAAAGTCTGTTAGAAGAAAGGCAGAAACTATTCATGTATTAATGATGTTTTTCTTTGATTTATCAGAGGTACTGAACATGTTAGACCATTGTACACAATTGCATTGTATTGTCTCTGTTTTGGCCATACAGCCCAGAAAGCCCTGGCTACACACCACTGTGCTCTTTGTTACATGTACAGTAGCTCGGTTTCCACTGTGTGAAAACCACAGTGTATAAAAGGGCTGATGTTGACAATTTGATCACTATCGAGAACAGAACAATGTGTATGATGAACTGCAAATGGCATTTCAGTTGTAGAGACATTATTCTAAATTCCAATTCAACGAATATCACATTCCTGAACTGATTGTTGTGCTCAACAAATGACCATCACTTTCACATGTAAAGTGATGAATAAAAAGAGGCTGAAGAACCAGTCATTCTGCTGTGCTGTAATCATGGCCCACCAGTGTTTACCGTACATGTGTGACCAAGTCTTATCACAGGCTGGCACTGTATCTTCCTTTGGCCATGACCATGAGTCACCTAGATCAGCATTCCCCGGGTCCATATGGTCCCTCTGTTCTTTAAAATTGTGCTACTCTTATGAGATACACTCCATTTGCTTGGCTCAGAGAACAGCACTATGCTGCTAACAGGGTAATGTTTATTGGATTCAACAAAAAGTATTTAAAAAATATCTTATTTTTGTATTTGTCTAATTGTTTATTCATTTCAAACCTTTAATCATTTTCATTGTTTCCAATAGTTATCATACAGTTTTACATTTTTGAGAATTTCCTCTCTCTCGACATCGCAAATAAATTTTAAGATGTCTTTTTGCAAGAACAAATACATCTTAGTCGAAGTACTAGCTTTAATGAGCTTTTAGTATTATACTTTTGCAGTGAACTGTAGATTGAGCAAACTGAATTGATATTTTGATATTTCACACAAATACAATTGAATGATGTGTGACCTTTCATACCCCCGCCATCAATAACAGTGACTCTCTTGTGTATTATTACATAAATGTCAGTATACCCAGCAGAAGAAATGAGAAAGAGTTTTATGACTTTGAAAAGAAAAAATCACTTACCGCTGAGTCTGGGGGGCTGAACCCACAGAGGCTGCAGACCTGGTTCTTACACTCAGTGCAGTTATTGTAATTAGGTGTGTCCTTGGACCCAATGTTCAGCTGTGTGGTCTTACACAGTTGACAGAGTCCACCTCCGGGCTTTCCAGGCACCTGCTGACCAGAAGGGCCTCCGTTCTTTACTGGTTCTCCTGGATGTGCCCCAGGGCCTGGTGGCCCTTGCTGTTTGGGTCCAGGCTTCCCAGGTCCTTGTTCAGGGGGTCCGCCTTTTTGCTGGGGAGGGACACCCTGTTTGGCGCCTGGACCTGGTGGTGCTTGACCTGATTTGGGACCCTGTTGCCCTGGGGGTCCTTGGCCAGGTTGACCCTGACCTTGCCTGGGGGCCTGCCCAGGGGGTCCTTGGCCAGGAGGACCTTGACTTGCTTTGGGTCCCTGGCCTGGTGGTCCCTGTCCTTGCCTGGGGGCCTGCCCAGGGAGCCCTTGGCCAGGAGGACCCTGGCCTGCTTTGGGTCCTTGGCCTTGACTGGGCCCTTGCCCAGGGGGTCCTTGACCTGGAGGAACCTGGCCTGATTTGGGCCCTTGGCCTGGTTGTCCCTGTCCTTGCCTGGGGGCCTGCCCAGGAGGCCCTGGGCCAAGAGGACCCTGACCTGCTTTGGGTCCCTGACCTGGTGGGCCCTGACCTTGACTGGGTCCTTGCCCAGGGTGTCCTTGACCTGGAGGAACCTGGCCTGATTTGGGTCCCTGGCCTGGTGGTCCCTGACCTTGCCTGGGTCCCTGGCCAGAGGGTACTTGACCTGGCTTTGGTCCCTGTCCAGGAGGGCCCTGACCCTGTTTTGGAGGTCCTCCTTGTTGTGGTCCCTTTGGACCTGGCCCTTGCTGAGGGCCCTTGCCTGGTGGCTTTCCTCCTTGCTTGGACTCAGATGTTGCAGATGCATCTCCCTCTTCCTCATCCCCAAATAGTCCAAACTTAGGGATGTTGACATCGCCCATAGAGGATAAGGAGGAGGAGACAGAGGAGGTCATCGCACTGAGGGGGTTGGCCCCGCTAAGGAAGCTGGATCCAAACATGCCGGATGACTTGGTCTCGGGGTCTTTTGGCTCCTGCCGGAATCTGGATTCAAAAAGGCTGAGGGACGAGGGGCTGCGGCCCGGTGTGGGCTTGCCAGGTAGGCCCTGGTTGAAGGCGTCTACAGTCCGACTCTTACTGAGACCTGTAGGGCCCCTGGAGGCCCCTGCCTGCGGGGAGCGCTGATGGGTATCAGATACTGATGTTCTGTAAAAGAGAGACAGCTTTTGTTAGCACTGCTTTCATTGCTATTGCTTATTTGTGTACTTTGGCAATGTGAGAATACTATACGAGCCAAATCTATACCAACTCAGCAGCAACAGCTGAACAAGTGCCAAAATAAAAACAGACCCAACCTTAAATGAAATAGACTTTCACTCCTTTACCTTCCTCTTTCCCTTAATTTGCCACTGCAATTTGTTTGATGGAAATCAACTGACATTAATCTCATGAAAACTACAACCTAAATAGCTCTCTCTGCTGAAATATTTCTACTGTTATTGAACTCTCAAACAAACACATAACTCATGCTGTCTGAAATACATTCACATAGTATCAGTATTGCATTTTTTCATGTGCTATTTTCTTATCTATTGCTTGTATATTGTCTACTTTAACTCATCTGCTTCTACTGAAGCTACATTGTGCTAAGTTAAGACCATAGAGCCAGCTTTTTGTTAATCTCAAGGCCTTTCAACATCAGTGACCACAGAGTGTGTAGCTGCCCTGGGGTAAAGCTGACAGGAAAGTGAATACCGCTGAATGGCATGGAGTGTAGATCATTGAGATAGAAAGGGAAATGCTGGCCTCCATGAGGGTAAGCTGAGACATCTTTGTTAGCTCAGGCTGAGAGGCAGCATACACAACCTACACACACAGCTAGGCACAAGCGTGAAAGTCAATGGGATCCTTCGAGAAAAGCGTCACTGGACTAATGGACTAATGCTTTGTTATTGTACAATGTGTGTATCTAACATACAGACCTAGTGGTTTCATAGGCTGCTGTTTAAAAAGTATCTGGTGCTTCTGCTATTATCTCTAAGATAAATTACATTATGTGGCAATAAAGTTTAATGCTGTAAACAGCATTTGATTATGTTTTATAGTGAGCACTGAGTAGTTCAAGACTATGCATGGCAAGAGCCTGGAAAACGTTGCAACGCCCGCTATTGGCCCATCCACTTCAGCGGGGGTTTTCAGCACCACGCACAGCAGTAGTGTATTTCAGCACCATGGACAGCGAACAGACGCCAGGCCCGATATCTCGACAGAAAACTATGAAATCCGAAAAAAAACTAAATCAGAAAGCAGCAGGAGGGAAGCCTAGACGGATGGCATTAACACTGCCGTTCTATTTATAGTCATATTAATATTAATACACCCCTCCCATTTCCAGCTCAGATATAAATATCATGTCTCCCCAATTGGAGCCAATTAGCGGTACCGCAAAGCACACTATGTTATCAGATATCGAGGTCTCTTTCACTATTATCTGAGTAACAGTCACATCTGAAGCGTAATGGAACTGGTGTATTGTTTTCATTGGCAGCGTTTATACCTCCCCCTTCAAAACACAGCACACTTCCCACACAACCGATTTAAATACAATGAATGCGGAATCCAGAGGAGGAAGTAAGTGGAGGGTCTGATTGGCGATATTAGAGAGTGAATACACAGCTAATAACGGTAGCGGATTTGTTTAGCTGGGTGTTAAAGCGTCGTTCAGAAGAAGAAAAAAACACTGGGCACGACAGATTTTCTTACCCAGCAGGCATTTCGAAAATTTCGCACAAATATTGGAGGTGTGTCTGTGATCTCACACAGAGACAAACCGTGGACAAAACCATTCACCATTTCAGACTGATTTCACACCTTGGGTCTTAGATAATCATCGTGTGGCGAGCAGCTAAAAGGAGGTTCGTGGATCCATGTAAAACCGGATGCACAGCGTTCAAAGCGGCAGACAATCAAACGAACGTGCCCAGCCATTTTTAGAGCTATATTGGGCAAGATATACATTATTTCTCCCATATTTTTTGTGATGCAGAGTATGAGACGTTAATGATAATCCATGTATTGAGCTTATATAAATATAATAATTTCTTGGCGCGGTTGTGAGGATCAGAAATGGGCGTGAACGAGCTCCCTGCCTCTTTACGGCATCCTCCAAATGATGCTTCACACTACCACAACACATCCACTCGGTCTCTCTCTCTCTCGCTCACGTATCACAGCCTGGTTAGTGTGGATATCTTAGGTGCATCAAAAGAAGAATTTAAAAAAAAGAAATGCTGGTGAATAGCCCTGCCTTCGTGCAGCTGCTGCGCCTCCGGGCTGCCTGCCTTGCGCCCTTGACATCGCCGCGGCGAGCTGCCTCCTCTGCTCCTCGCTGAGTTCACTCAGGTCGACCGGAGTCCCTTCGGGGACCCGCACAAAGCCCCCCTTCCCGTCAGGTGCCAGCCCCTCTGGAAGCCCAGACGGCGGCCCTTCGCCTCCTTCCAGGCTCGCTTCGTTCCCCATGATCGACCCCTCCCGTCCCTGTATACGGATCAATGTAGGATCCGAGCCTTCTCCGCGTCTTTATGTCCAAAGTGCGCCTCGAACACGGTGTCCCTCGGTGTCTCGAAGCATCTCAGATGATGTATTATCAGCGGTTACTGTCCTTCCATGTGCCGTCCATCCATTTCCCTCGTTTCTACATGTTTTTCTGTGTCGCGCATCTCTGCAGCTGCACACCACAGTTGCCACAGTTTTCCGTGAGGGGGTCTCTGTCTTACTATTGCTCACAGTCACACAGGGTGGTTTCCGGTAGGTTTTACAAAATAAAATCCTAATTAGACGGCATTAATTAGTCATTTTTTTTTAAGACCTCCTTAATTAAAGACATTAGGTGAAAACATATAACTACATAATTTATAACTTGGAATTAACAGGTCAACACAATAAATGCGGGGATGTTTTCCTTCGACTACATAAATTATATAAATAGGTAGTGTATAAGCCAGATAAGCGGAATACAATTCGAAGCTTCACTTTAAAAAATCAGTTTGAGTTTTGCGCCACCAGACCAGCACTTCATTCACTAAAACATGTAATACATTACTTTAAGGCATTTATGTTGAAACCAAACTGGTATTACTTCCGTTCTGTTCTATGTAACGCAGATTTTCCAACATCCTCTCGACTCAGCGCGCATGCTCCGCCTGTGACAGGTGATCAGAAGACATCAGCGGAGGAAGATGTGTTTTTAAAGGGGACTTCCTCGGTTTAATGTTTCTGGTTCGATTGTTTAAAGAATCGAGCCTGAGGGGAAATAAATGTGCAGGTGGAATCATTGGTGCTTTTCTATGTTGTGGTCATTTAGTGTCTTTAAAGTCGAGAGAAGAGAGTTGTAGATATCATTTGTAGGTCAAGTATCTGGGGCTCAAGCGAAAGGCTTGTGGAAGTCCATATATGATGAATGAGCACACACCCCACCTCATACAAAGTATCTCAGTATTGTGATATCCCAGGATGAGAAATGTATAATACGTAACTCTATGTGCATTTTTATACATCCTGACCGAAAAAAAAACATTCAAGCAATCTTATTCAAAATGCCATATATCTCATTTTAAGGGAAATTGCCACCATAAAATATTCAAAAACAAAGATAAAACATCTGCGAAGGTCTTCAGATGACTCACAGAATGAATAATATCTCATAGCTTTGTTATTTTTCTCCAGTTGGCAGCTGTACGATGTCTCATATCTCAAATATCAAAACCCTAACCCTAATATATTCTCAAATATATGAATGTGCAACTGAAGGCTAGCAGAAGCATGTACGGAAATCCAGTTGACTGTAAATTACAATGAATTATTTATCTCTTCTTCTCTTGAGAAGAATGCTGTTATTCTCATGGAGAACCCTGCGGGATCCAATGAGTGTAATTATAAAAGATCCTTAATGAATAACACAGCAATATGTTGCATTGCAAAACAAATGATATAAGACAAATGTAATAGATCAGCCCATACGCTGAAAAAGACAGAGGAACAAACCTACAATATATTTAGCGCCACTGTACTGAGAATATGCACAAGCAGTCACCAGATCCAGCGAGAAGGATATTAAAATACGTCGTCTCTGCTGTACATCAAGCTGATGTGCTGCCATCTGACAGCGAGTGCTCATTTGCTCTGTTGTCTGTGGAGCTCTGGGGCAGATGTGTCCTCTGTACACCCAGCTTAGAGCCCTCAGTACCTGGGCGAGGGTGGAGAGGAAGACTCGTATGCAGACCAATAAGTATTTGTTTCCATCCATTTTTCCTTAAAATCTCCTGAATGAAAACATCAAGGACTATGTGACACGACAGATCAGCATTTAAAGCGAAGAAATTATTACACAAATAGCACAATTGAAATCATTGGGGAACTGCATATCAAGTGTGTTATGTATTTTAGTGTAGTTTGACATTTTGGGAAATGCTTTTACTAAATGGATTGCTGAAGATTGATAAGCTACCATGTCTGAGCTGTATATGAAGCTACAGGGGTTAGCTTTGGCATATAGACATCAAGCGGGTAACCAGCTGCCCCGGCTCAGTACAAAAGGTAAGAAAGTAACTAACATAATGTTTTGTTTTATCCATACAAAAACTGAAATGTTATAATATATAATACATGTATAATACATACATGTAGTCAAAATATTGAGCCTTAGAGGGGCTAAAGACTTCTTCCAGTGTTTATGGTGAGCTAACAATCTTCTGGCTCTGCAGTGGCTTCTTCAAGACATCCAACTCTCAGCAAGAAAGACACATTATGTACCTCAGAGGCTCAAACTCTCCTCTTATTACAGTAAAGATGGTGAAAATGTGAATATGTTGTTGCGGCCACATGGGTCACATTCCAGCTTTAGTATTTTCTTTCATGCTTCGCTTTATTTCCCCCATCCCATACCACTTTTCTTTAAACTGCCCATTTAGAATCATATTTTCTGGATCCCTACCTCCTCTACAGTACTTTGCGTTCCCATATGTGTGTATATATATATACATGTATGCCTCATTTATTTTTATAGTTGTCTCTTTTTGTCTTTTTCAGTCTTCCGCCTCCTCCTCCTCCGCTTTAGTGTATGTCTATGTGTCGGCAGAGGTGAATCTTGGTTTCTGTCTTCACTGATAAACACTGGTAGCGTAGCGATTGCTATGCTCCTCCCCTTCTTCCCACTGCTCGCTGAAGCGTGGCCTGATTGTCTCTACGCTGTGAGGCGGAAGCAACCCGTACATGCACGCTCGCTCTCTCTCTCTCTCTCTCTCTCGCTCTCTCCTTCCCTCCCTCTGTATCTCACCCACACATTCACATAAACACACTGACTGAAGCATCCAGCCGTGCACAGCAAACGCATTCACCCAGACCGACAGACAGACGGACACACGCACACACAGGTGTAAACACACAACATCAAACACAGGCCCGGGGACAAGCACTCTCGGAGGCATGTGCAAACCCTGCAGTTTATTCAGACACACACACAGAAACACACACACACACACACCTGCATACGGTGCACACAGAGTAAGCTCACTAGTACAATGCTATCAGGGCCCTTGAATCATATTTCTGTTTTAGAGAAAACAGCACAATTAATTTGTATCTGTTATTATCTTTATTAATGCATTGATTTTCAACATAGCACGTATATTATTATATTATGGTACAAGTACCTTAAAACTGCTCATAAAGGATAGTTACTGGATATATCTTTGACACATTCAGCTTGTGTGGGAGGTATTTGTGCCCCGAGGCCGAGTCGATGTAACTTGAGGCTGGTAACCGGATCACACACACTGCACTGTGTTCATTAAATTTGAATACTCAGTCGGGGTACGAGGCAAAGACATGAACAAAGGCAATTGTCTTTGCTGTTGCAGTTGAACTACAAAGCCTAGCTTTAAAGTACTTATACTATCTTCCTAAATACAACAAGTTGCAGGTTTACTCAGTAACACAATTTACCAAAAACGCCTACGATGCCTTTTTAGACAAACATGTACCACACCGGCTCTTTTTCCCCTGTGAGACGGTTGAGTTTCTCTCTCAAACAATCTACCAGAGCCTTCCCCAGAGAGCTTTATCTCCATAATCCCGTCATCTCCCCAGAATGAAATGGTTATTGATTCAAAAGACAAGCAAAAATGTGGGACATACCTTTACTTAAGACTGTTACGGGCAGACGTATGTTTCCTTGGAGTCGCCGTGTGAGGAGGTGAGGCAGTTCCCTGGTGACAGCATACTTGCACGTGATGTTTAATTTCTGGTATATTAGGACTGAGCCTCTCTCATCCCTATTACCAACCTGGCACGCGCCTCACACCGCCCCCCTCAACGCCAATTTCTCCAGACCAGCGAGACACCGTGGACTAAAAATACCTTTAAAGTCATAGAAGCTCCCTCCCTCACCTCACTCAATCTCACCATCTACATGCCTGCGCTCAGGCACACGGGTAGGCAAGCGTGGGTGCACCTGCTGCCAACACACACACGCACACACACACACATGCACACGCAAACACACAGTCCTGCAAACACAAGCTGTGACACAAAGACACACTCATGCGCAGACATAAGAGGTGCCTCTAATCCTCTTTTCTTCTGAGAGATAGGCCAATCACACACTGCTCTGCACCGTAAGCTGTTTTTTTTTTGTACACACGGTGCATTAAGTCCTGCGGTAACGCTCTGCTATAGTGAAGGGTCAAGTTAGCTCACTGGCAATCAACTGAAACAACAACGAAAAACAAACAAGAAGAAAAAGGCTCCCAAATCAATTATTCATACCGTGCCTAACTAGATTTTACCCTCAGAGTACTTTCCATCACAGCAGCCACAAACACCCCAAGAGCTGCTCTGAGACGCCGTTGCACCAGCATCTGTTGAGCCCAGGAAATGCAAACAAATGAAATGGATGACAAATATGTGACGTTACAGGAGATATAGATCTCCACAGAACATGTGAAACAGGCCGTCTTTCTGTCTCCCTGCATGTGGAGGCAGTTTCCCTTCAGCTAGATTCTCTGGAAATGATTTTTCTCGCTCCCTGAAGACGAACAAAGGCGTCTGATTCTGGGACTCGACACAATGTCGGCGTTGTACAAGTCACTTTTGTTTCATACAAATAGACAGCAGCACAAATACAAAGGCACCAGCATGGAAGAAATATGTGCATTGAAGTGACGAAACAGCTTGAATTAATGCCTGTCTCTGAGATTTGGTGACATGGAGTGTGTTTCAAACGATTTGTTGGACGCTAAATCACACATGACGTGCTTATGTCGGGCGGCTGTTCACTTCCAAGTCTCCTTTCAGTCTAAATCACTGTCAGGATATTAACACTGGATCCTTGAAGGATGAAGATGATCATATTCGGACAATGAAACAAATCTGGATTTAGTGCCTGTAAGATTTCTGGTAAGGAGGTTGTTATGGTGCGTGGGTGAAGGGCGTGAGGAGGAGACTTTAACTGGGAACTGTTAATAGGATTTACTGGTCACAGTGTAGAAGCCAATCTCCAAAAGCCACTAGTCCAGTGGCTTACGGACGTTACAGCAGCGTGCCGAGGAAAGGTGCTGACAGAGAGGTGAGAGCTAGAACAAACTATTGGTGAACAAATACACTCAACACTGTTATACATCTAGAAGGTATAGCCGCAGTGGCATCCCTGATTTAACTGGAGCACTTTTCAGTTGGTTCCAGGCACTGTTTTTCTCACTGAGATCACTCAGATAGTGTGACAGCTCTCTGATGTCTTGTTCCTTGCAAGTTTTTCCTTCCTGTGAGTATACCAGACGACTTCTTTGTCTCTTCAATGGAGGCTGCTGCTGCTAATTAACAAGGTTTTTTTTATTTTTATTATTTTCCACAGTGTATCACACACAAGCTGCTGCCAGAAATGGAGACACAGCACCTTTGAAAGACTCCCCTAAAACCGGGGTTATGAGTGCCAAAAGTATGCATGAAGGGACATCGCGCTGAAGATGCATCACGGTGTCATAGCTCACATCTGACTCATGCCGGCGCTATTCATGCAATTCATGTTCTGTGGACGAACGTGGCATTTGAGAGAAACCTTTCAATGCTTGGCTCACCAGTGTAATGGATTTGTGTTGTCTCCTCCTCTTCTCATCACCCACTCTCGCTCCACATTCCACTTTCATTTTTTTTTCTCGAAGGGAATTGACGGCAGCGGACATCTTTACAAATGCCGCTCCGGGGTCTAATGGGGCTGATTCATCAGAAGTGGAAGCGGACTAAGATGAAGTCCTTCAGGCGAGCAAAAAATAGGATGATTTTCAAAAGAAAGTGACGGGAGATAATGTCAAAGTAATGGGATTTAAATGCCAATCAAGTCCTACATAACCACACAGCTCATGAATCATCAACCCCACACACCTGTTGTTCAGGTAGTGCGTCATTGCCAGGGACGTCATCACTCGGCCACAAGGGGGTGAGTCCCTTGAGTTAAGCTAGACTAAACACAGATGAGTCACACCGACGGCAAAATGTGAGCACATACAACCATGACATTATGAAGCTAACGAACGGCTTACATAAAATACTCTGCAGTTTCAAATGCTGCTTTAAATCTTTGTTATGACTCGTAACGTAACTAAAAAAGTGACGTTTTGAGCAAAACACGTTGGCTGTTCCTGGTGATTCACCAAGTCCTTGATCGTAACCCTGCAACACAGAGCGAATCAGTATCCTCTTCAGAGACCAACAACAGGAATAGGTCATTGATCACCTCATCAATCCCATGTAATCAGTGAGCGGAGAGGTCAAACTTTATATCTCTTTCTCTCTGCACACGCGCCTGCTGCTCTGCTGCTGAAGACTGTCTCTGTTTAGGACTCCCAACCTTGTAGACTGTGTGTCGAGGAGGCGGGATCACAGTCATAAATCATGGATTCTTAACAACAGACTAAGAAACAGCACTCCCAGAGGGCGCTGTCTGTACCGTGTATACCGCAGGGAATATATACATGCAGAGAGACAAAGCACTTTGCTATGGAATTAGCATTTTAAAGTGACAGGTAAACCTGGCTGAGTAGCTTTTACTTTAGTCAAAATAGATGTCTGTTGTTGGTCAGTTAATGCTATTTTAAGGGACTGTGTAAGTTGTTGGTGCTGGCAGAGAGGTTGAAAGGAAGGACCTCAACAGCATTAATTGGACTTCTGCTAATGTATGCTTTAACGATTAGTTTCTTCATTTATCGATGAATCCTTTGGTGTAATGGAAGGAAATGCACGTTTCCTTTATGTTTACACACACTTGTCTGCACTATCTGGCCAATCGGTGGAAGGCAATACACCAGAAGGCAAAGCGAGTTGCACCTGGAGATCCCAGCAAAGGCTCAGTGGGGTTCGGTCTTCACGGTGAAATGTCATGGAGCACCAAGGAGAGCTGCTGTGTATCAGATCCCTCCCCAGTTTCCATGGTTTCCTGCAGCAGCTGCCACTCACCTAATTATGGGATCAGTTGAAGATTAGTTCAATGCACATGGCAGCTCCGCAGTACAGTGCAGCGCACCTACAAAGCCTACAGCTGTGAGCTTCCACTTCATGGACGTATGGGAACTTTGTGTGGGTCTCCACTTTTTACAGAAGCTCAAAGGGAGAGAGAGAGAGAGAGAGAGAGAGAGAGAGAGAGAGAGAGAGAGAGAGAGAGAGAGAGAGAGAGAGAGAGAGAGAGAGAGAAGCACAAGCTTATTAGGCAAACCAGGAAGTGAGAAAACATGGAGTGATGAGAATAGAGGTGCCATGATGTAAAACATGTTTTATTTATATCATAATAATACAGTGATGATAATATCAGACTTGATTTCCCAAAATCCCTCGTGTTTGCTCCTGGGCCAGAATGAATGAATGAGCTTCTAAATAGAGACTATTTTCAAGAGTCGTGAGGAGATAGACACACACACACACACACACACACACACACACACACACACACACACACAGAAAGAGAACAGATTCCCTCTAATAAGCAATCTGACACATTTTCTAAAACAAACCTGTATGAATCCTGTAGTGAGTCAAATTCAATATTTCCTTCTAATTCCAATTGAATATGCGCTATAGAATTGATGAAATGTAAATGTAAAATACTTTTGCACTTTCATTTCATTTTAAGTTGAGGTAAACCATCAAATTCCAAAATGTCGAAGAATAAATTTGCTTTGGAATTCATTTTCTAATACATTTCATTCAGTTTTCTATGATAAGAATATAATAATTATGCCTTTTAAATGCTGAATTTGTACGTATCCGCTGGCAGCAAAATTGTTGTTGAGAGTCTGCTGTAAAAAATTAAAAAAAAGGGAAGAAAAGAAACGTAGCTGTGAGGAGCAGAAGACGAGGAAACGCTTCAGACAGTGAAGAAGCTCCCTCAAGCAAAGCACACAGTAATAAAACCCTCCAACATAATGGTCCAGACAACTCCTTGCTACGGCGAAAACATGTGTATTTCTAAGACCGACACACACACACACACACACACACACACACACACACACACACACACACACACACACACACACAGACACACAGGACATTCAAGGACAGTCGCCATGGTAACAGGACCAGCAACTCCATAACAGGTGTGTGAATCTTGAGGGCCGCGGACGTGATTGCTGCACTCTAATCACTTCAGCCGACACGCACGCACGAGCACACCGCTTCTGAGGACGGCTGATCGTGTCCGACTGTGAAAGGAGGAGATTTCCGTGGAAATGTTACATGTTCAATGGTTCAGCTTCCTCCCACTAGAGTGTGATGGGCTTTGACAGACAGGCTGCAGTTAGACAACAGTGACACCTGGTGGCTCCTCGTGAGAATCGTCATCGTCTCTGCGAGGCCCCTTTATTGTGCATTTATTGAGTTTGTAAGTGTTTTATAATGGAGGGGGGGGGGGGGGGCATTTTGACATGTTGCGGTGGAAAGTAATATTACTTATTCAAAATGTTGTTTAGCTGATTGACTGTCATGGTGCTTGTGTTGTGCAGAATTAGAACAGAGCCAGTGTTTATTTATTAGCAGCTAAACACACAGTAGATCTGAGTAAATTTGACTCAAATGGAAAAAGAATTCACTCTGTAGCATAAAATGAGAACAACTCTACTGCTGTTTCATTCAATTTGGAGTTACATAGTATATTTCCACACCATATATTGGATTCCCTTCCATATGGAATTGGATTCAGCATCCATCCCATAAACCGTCAGCTCCTTCCAGGGTCGCGTGTAGAGGCGTCATGGCGGCGGAAACGTGGTGGGCGTGGTCACGCTGTTTTACTCCAATATATCACATTCTGAATATTTTCTCCCACTTCACTGGTTACTGATTACGCTCCAAAATGATGAAATATTACTACTTAAGAAGAAAATAATAGCAACTCCGGAACAATTGATCCCCCGTTTTTTCCTGTGCACCTGTTTAGTCAAAATGTTTGTTGTGTCTGCTGTGAAAAACCTGTAAACAACCTTGACTATTAACTGCAGGTTAAAGGAAGTTACCTGTTGAGCACAACAGCAGGTGAGTGCACTTTGCGGTTGGTTTTTGTGTGATTAGGTAAGTGTGGTGATTTTCTTTGCGAGCTGTAAACCGTTCAATTACATTCAATAACAACAACAACAACAAATCCCAGTTACCTCTGGCCGTGCAGATGGTTTTAGAGTCATGTAACATATCCATCTGCCTCAATAAAAGGGAATCCGATCTTGCGGCACTGTACAGATTCCACGTTAACAATGTAGGAACAGCGAGCCCTCTTTCCACAGCAAACGTTTTCACTCGTCACAGCGGGGAAACAAATTTAGTTAATGATGTCTCCGTTCCATGAAGTGTCCCAGTGAGCTAGCATGCACACCACCAACGTCCTGGAACAGGCTCAACACATGGGGTGCAGTGGTTTCTACTATTCTCAATTAAACCTGTGCCTTTCCTGCAATAACATGCCAAAATATCTGCTGGGAAAACAAAATATTAGTTGCAGTTACTCTTGAACCAAAAAGCTTGCCGTGATGTTTTTTTTTTTTTTAAATTCAAAGACATTAAAATCTGTTTTGTGCTGGCGTGCTATGTGAGAAAATATTAACACGTTAATGTGCTAAATTATGATGGTGAAGGTGATCAGCATTGCTGTTAAACATCAGCGTGTGTGAGCTCTCGTTCTGAGCACGCTCAGGTAAACGCAGCCTCACACTGCCGTCAGCGTGGCTGTGGGTTATTATTTTGTCTTTTAAATCATTCGAGTGAAAGAAAGTGTTCCAGAGAGTGTTTGTCTCTCCGTGCAGCTGTGTTTTACAAGCAAGGCAAACATTCATTGTTAAAAGATGAATCCCTTTGTGTTAAAATGAAGAGCAGCTGAGGACACCGGGTGCAGGAGGTTTTTTGATTTGAAATGACTGAAATGAGAACAAATGGACTTTTTTTTTTTTTTGTAACGGAGATGTTTATTTAGACAACTGAATGCATGCCAGAAAGAACTGTGCTACAGCAGCGGTAACTTTCAGCTCTCTCACTTTTACTAACTCTGGGGGAGAGACCCGAATCAGGGACACACACCAAACTTTGGAGTATTGGGAGGGAACACTATTTGCTGTGAATTATTGCATTGACACATTTCTCTTGTCATGTATTAGAGGGGCACAGGGGGAAATGGGTACCATTGTTGAATCGAAGTTTAAGCAGCGTGGATCTCAAACAGCTTTGGCCAGAGTATCATGAGCTGTTAAATATCACTGTTTTGGCAAAAAAAAAAAGAGGACAAAAGTAAATCACACCTTGCGTTAAGGGAACTTTACCTCTCACACAAAACACGTAAAGAGACGATAAAAAAGATGCATACTGTAGGTAGCATTCACATGCAGTATAACGTGTCTTCTCCTTCAGACTAAATTTAACTTTTTTCTCCACTATTTCTTACAGAGAGTCACAGCTAAGGTTTTTCAGTTTTGGGGAATTATCTTACACATAATGGATACTGGATGAACAAAGACATGTTGAATGGGTTTGGGAGAAAAGGAACACGTTATGAAGTCATCTGTTATGAAATCATCTGTTATGAAAGTCAAAAGAGACAAAATTGTGCTTATCGTTAGTGGGATCTCTATCAAAAACGTAGCAATGACACAGACCCCTACTCGTGCTCGTGAGTCATTTTCAATCCTTTTATCCCCAAAAAGGGATTCCTTGACATTCTTTCACCCAGTTGGTCCATCAAAGTTTCCTCAGTTGCTGTTGTCATTGTTTCTCCAATATATTGATGAGCCAAAAACACCATAATATCAAAAATAAATGCAACCCTTTCACAAAACAATGAGCAATAAATAATAATCAAGTGGTGTTCTTGTACTGTATATGTACTGTATATACACAGATAGTTAAGTTTGTTGTATATATGTACACAAAACAACTGGCAGTCTACTTCAGACTGGGTTTATAGCATAGCCTACAACTGGATTTCGTGCCCAGATTTTATAAATCCCAGAAAAAGCAACACCATAATAACTTACACAGAATCCTCAAGAGCAGAAGGGATAATGCACAATGAGACTACTATGTTGCTTGTAACTTTTGCCTCCCAAAATAGAAGCACTGGTCTGGAAAAGGAAAGGAAATCTAAAATAAAAATGTAACATTTCTTTAAGGGTAGGTTGTAAAAAAAAAGAAAGAAAAGAAAAGAAAAAAAAGCATCTAGAATTCCATAAAATAACTAGCTTATTAAAACATTGATTGACAACAACATGCACAATGCTTCCCCAGCCTCAGGTGGAGATGGTTCTGATGGAGCGCTTCCTCTGCGCCGTGGCCTGACTTTGCAGAATGATGCTTCTATTTGTTTTATGAGGGACACAACCCCTCCCTTTGCTCTTTTTTAGGGCGCTGTCGTCGGTCTTCACTTGAAAGACTCGACGGAAGATTCTTTTCTCCTCAAACACTTCTTCAAAATAAGAGGGTTTTTTTTTTCTTTTTTTTTTAATCCATCCATATACACAATCTTGCAGTTCACATGCTCGGGTCGAAGAGGACAGCAGGTTGCAATGGATGCATAATTGATTCTCCAGAAATGTCTGTGTATCTGTTAACGTCTCCAAAACTGTCCTTTCAGCATACCAAGTCCAGTTGCTTGCCAAGAAACGCTTCACTAAACATTTTTGTCCCAGTCTTATTTTAGTAGCTTATGTACAGGAAGTTGAAGTGTCTGCCAGGCAGTATCCTCGGCCACCAGCCGTATCCTCACACATTTACAGTTTGCATTCCAGTACTTCAGTCCTCTGTTGATCTTTGTCCTCTTTCCCAAGTTGTGTGCATTTGTGTATGCGTTTTATTGTTACACGAGTGCAGCTCATGTCTATCTAAACGTGTGTGCTGCAGTTGTTCTTTTTTTTTTTGAATTTTTCTGATAGGGTTTTTGTTCTGCTGTTGTGATGGCGAGGTCACTGAATCTTACATTGGACACACAATCTATCGAATGTGTCGGTGTGTTTACGTGTGGATGCGTGGGTTTGTGCTTGTATGTGTAGATCTGGTTGCATGTGTGCATCTCTGTGCTTTTTCTCTCTCTCTCTCTCTCTCTCTCAAACGCTTCGTGGGGGTCTTTGGAGCTCGTGGGTCCTCCTGTTGCGTCCCTTCTTATTTTCCTGCATCCGCCTCCACTTGGCTGCGTGCTGGCTGCTCGCCCGTGACCCCCCCGCAGCCTGAGAACCAGCCTGGCTGCCCTGCCCCTTCTGGCCGCTTTGCGTCTTCTGATTGTTCTTAGGTGTCTGGACGCTCAACATACCCAGATTTGGTTGAGCTTTCTGGAGAGTCTGGTTTCGTGCTGACCCTTCCGCCGTCGGCCCTGGCCTGCTCTGTGGCGGACTGGCTTGCTGCTTCTGGGGTTTTGGAGCTAACGCTTTAGGCCGCAATGCAGGGTTTGAACCGCCGGTGCCGTCGGGTTTACCCTGACTGTTTCCGTTGGGCGTCTTCACCCTCTTCTGTTTGCGTTCTTTCTTCCAAACTCGGTCGCAAAACTCTTCCACGCTGTTGAGGTCTGGGTGGTCCAAGAGGGACAGGAAATCGCGATACCACAGCCGGTGCTTGGGAGAGTGACCGCCCCCGCCTCCTGCGCTGGGAAGTCCGGGTAGGATGTCACCCAGTTTCTGGGCAGGGATGACCTGGAGGTTGAGGCGCAGCAGGGGCTGGATGAAGCCGTGTTCGACGGCCTGGCAGTGGTAGGTACCTGTGTCGGACTGGGTGAGACTGCGTATGAGCAGGCCCTGGTCTGTACGGAGCAGCCTGTCATCCAGCTTGATCTATAAAAGGAAACAGAGAGGAAATAAGAACATGTTTTAATAAGAGACAGATCTTGGAGAAAAAAAAGGGAACTAGACAAACAAACATAAAAGGCAAACAGATGTGTTCCTGTCGGGACCAGAGTTTCTAGAACTGCCAGATTCTGTAATTGATTCCATGTTTTTGGACATTAAAATACTTTGCTTGAAATAAAAAAAAGCATGTGTTGTCTTGGTATCCACAAAAATAAATCCATTGCCTTGTGATAAATGTGGAAACGTCCACCTCACACGTCTTTAAATTGCGTATTGGACCATAATCAGCTTCCAAACTATTTGTGATGTCATAAAGTCATGCTTTAAAATATTCAATTGCGCACAGAGAAAACGTATCCCCTTCAGCAGATGTGTGAAAACAGGCTTATAGTGTCAAACTCAACACGTACAACAGCACATTGTTTTGCACAGTTTAGCTCGACGAGTGAAGCGACAGTACAGATTCAGTACAAGCAAGGCACATGTTCAAACACACAGAGACACTGTGTGAAACATGCACCCACATCATTAATCTGAAAGAGACTATTGTGTTGTAGCAGTGAGGGCAGTGGCGTGAAAAAAAACCACAAGATAAGTTGTTAAAAAAAGATATAATGATTGGTTCCAGAAAAACAAAAAACCTTCAACATCATATGATAATGATTTGCTCCAGATAAGCCTTTAAAACTCAAGGATCTGTTACTCAAACTCCCTGGATTGTATTTATTTGCATAATCAGTGCCTGAAACCACAGGCCCTGAACGCCTCGGCCACAGTAGAAAGTCAGGAAAATGTAATTAGTTACATCATAGGGTCAAAAAGTCAATCTAAACATCCACACCCCTAGGTCACCACCCTTTTCATGTCACTGAGGGTAAAGGCCACAGAGGTCAGAGTTCATTACGTGATAACACAGAGAAGGAAAGGAGTGGCCTTCGCCAGAGTTTGTTTGCAGCCGTTGAATTAGCGTGACATTGAGCTCGAGTTCATATTGGGGACGGTTGCATTTTCTGTTGCCTTCTTCTTGAGAGGCCAATCAGCGATAGCGTGAGCAACGTACACACCTCGTGCTTGCGGTCCTCGTTGGGCTTCTGCAGCTGCCAGTACGTGAGTGCTCTCTGAGACTTTGGGCTGCACTCGAGGAACATACTGCTGTTCTCCACACCGTACACGCCCCGGTCCTCCACGCCTCCTAAGCCGTCCGTATCGTCTACTCAAACCAAAACACACACACACACACACACACACACACACACACACAGGTGGGGGGAATGAGGAGAGTGTGGCGAGAAGGAGGGAGAGCTTGTGTGTTTGTGTGTAGCGGTCATTAAGGTACCGTGATGCTGGAGATCTGAGCATTGGGAGAGAGGGTCTCCATTTCTGATGTCCTGTCGTCTGGTTCGCCTGGGAAGAAACCACAGTGAAAGTTAATGGCAGAAGTGAGTGTACTCACGTTTTTGTTCTGTGTACTGTTTGTTGGCAACCACTAGGGGGCAATGTTACACAATACTGTTCCACATTCAGCTTCTCTTACGGTTAAGGACTGGAGAGTGGCTATTTATTGAACCTCCGCTCCACTGTTATAAATCACATGAGTGAAAAAAAACAACTAAATCCTGGCAGAATTGTAGGACAAATAAACCTGCAGAGCAATGAAACAACGTGCTTCATTGCTTTCTGATGAACCGTTATTATGAAACACATACAGCTTTGTTTCGCCCTTGAAATGACTCGGAAAAGCAGCCCCACTCTTTGTCGTCTCGATATGAAAGTGCACTTTGTCATTCAGATATTTTTTACGGTGACGGCAAGGCGTTTTCATAGCCTGGCTTTACTGAAGAACTGCAAATGTGTCTCTCCTGGTTAATAGTTGTCGTGGGTGCTGCAAAAGCCAAAGCAGGAAGATGTGGGAAGGTCAAAGGTGAGGCGAGGGTTGGGAAGAAGGACATTAAGTACAGGGAGGGGAAAAAAAAGAACAATTGTAAAAAAACAAAATTTAAAAAAAAAGAAAGAAAAAGAGACAGTTGGAGAGAAATAGCCGGCTCGTGTTTGAGAATATGGCCGCTAACATCCCTCCTCCTTTACTCCTGTGTGCCGTATATATAAGGACGTTTGTCTTTTTGTCTCTTTCTCACACATGTCCCTCCTCTGTACGCTTCCTGGGCTAACATTCCTGTCTTTTTTGGCCGTCTGAGCACGTGCGGAGCCGGGTGTCTGGTTCTCATTCTGGGAGGGAAAATATTTGCAGTGCAGAGAAGAGCCGAGAGGAGCCGGTCCTGGCCTTAACCGCGGGGTGTGCCACCTCTGTAACCCTGCCAAGCTGGAGTATACCCGCTGGCCTACTTCTGCTGGTGTGAGAAGTTCTGGATGAATGAGATGCAGGGGTGTAGCGCTACGTGTGTGTGTCTGTGTGTGTGTATGTGTGTGTGTGTGTGTGTGTGTGTGTGTGTGTGGGCCGTGGTGGTCAGCCTAATCCTGCTGGATACAGCAGAGAGTAATTTGAGGGTGTGTATGTTCATACCTCCTGGCTGCAGTGTGAAGCGGTCAGACAGCTCCTGTTGGCTATAATTTAGTGTGTGTTTACTTGTGTAATGTATGTTCCTGTGCGTCTTTTTATTACGCTGTGTGTGTGTGTGTGTGTACATCTTGGCTGTAGGGCGACGGCATCACAACTCAGAACAACTATTGCTGGCAGAAGTTAGAAACCCGGTTGCTGGATTGGACCTCTTGCAATGCATACTTGGCCTGTGCGTATTTAATGACTGTGTTTTGTGCGCGTATAATATTCTAACTCCTGATTACTTCCACGTTTAAATGTTTTGGCATGTACTGTGAAACTGTGTACTTCTTTGGGGGGGATTCACAACACTTGCTGTCTAAAGGCTGGTTGAGGTCTGAGGTACAAGGGAACAACGTTGTATGTTCGGATGCCCTCGAGCAAAGCATTTAAAGCCGATTGCAACATCAGACTGCAGGTGCACTGATAACTCCCAGGTGTGACTGCGTGTGATGGCATTAACACAAAGGCAGGATGTTGCTGAAAAAGAAGCATGCGAGGGTTCAAGAGGCCCTTTGAGGACAAATAAAGGTCAAAGATGTGTTTGGTGCGCGCATGCTCCTACCTCTTGGCGGTAGGAAAGTATCTCGAGCACTCGCTGCCGTCCCAGGCGCAATAAGGGTCTCTGGCCAGGCAGCACTCAGCGCAAGCTTTCCCATACACCTCACATCGATGTAAAGACATCTGCGATACGCCCAGGCCAGAGCCAAGGTACAGCTGTTGCTGTGGGAGCAAAAGAAAGAGTGAAGATGTCAGACTTGAGTATCCCTGTGAGGCTCAGTTGGAAAGGCTCTTGTTAAAGAAAGGTGGTTGTGGGTTTGGCTCTCAGTGGGCATATTACATCTTTGTGTGTGGATATCAGTGTTTGTTTAATGGTTCAAGCGTTCTCACTCTTTAGTTTCACTTCTAGCCCTTTCAACAACTTCTGGATTAATGATTATGTGTGAAGACAAGTCCTTACCTGCTTGGTGGACAGCTCCATGGCAGTAATGGGTGTGGGCTCCTGCACAAAACAAATACAGCAGAGCTGCGTTACTTTCACATCTGGGGACATTGTGTTTATTTCTATTGGCTTCAGCTTTATACACTGCTGACGCTCAATGTTTAATGTCTTACCCTAAAGATAGTCATCTCTTCGAGCACCACCTCTTCCAGGTCATGCCAGCTCTCTCTGGGTATTGTCACCACCTTCAGTACTGTGCCCATGTCTAAAAGGATACAGTATATGTATTATGTATACATGTATATGGCTGTTTTTTCAATCATCAATCATCTATGTTTGCTATTCAAAGTCCTAACCTGTGGCTGTTGGAATATGTAAACTTGCTTAATGAGTATTCTAAATATACAAAGATTTTTCTCTCAACATTATCATTTGATATTTTTTGTATGTAGATGAAACTGTAAAGTCAAAGAAAGAAAAGTTACTATTTTCATGTTTTAGCTGCTTATTGTTTTAAACATTGTTAAAATACGTAAAAATCAACATGAAGTACCACTTAACTCTGACAGATTTAAATAAATTGTATTGAGAAATTCACGTGAAAGCACAAAGCAACGCCAAACTGTTAAAGTTGCGTACCTGTCCCGATGAACATGACGTCATACTGTCCGTCCTCGGCCTCCACTCTGTCCACGACCAGCTGGGAGAACTGGTAGTCCACGTCGGTTCGCACCATGATGGGATGCCCGCCTATCGGGTGCACTGGGTTGTACATGGCCGGGTGACCCCTGGCGAAGGTGATGACATCATCAGGGAGGTCCTTGGTGGAGTCGAATCCTCCGAATGTCTTGCTGGGGCACTGAGAATCAGACCAAAGTGGCAAGAGGGTAAGTTAAGGATAAAAAAAACAACTAAAAACTGAGAAGTATTGTTGTGCTAATTTGACTTTATTGCTTGTGAAAATCACAGGATTTGTAGACAATTGTTCATGTGGCGACTCACAGTGCCAGGCCGGGGGTAGGGCACCCTCCCCTGGAAAGGCACCCACTGGTAGTTGGGTCCATCTCTGTGGGCGTAAGGACCCAGAAAAACCCTCCTGATGTCCGCCATGTTGTACATGCACACCGCTGAGCCTTTAAAGATGTTACTGCGGAGAGAGAGACAGAGAAACTTAGTGAGAAATGAATAGAGGGAGGGAGTGAGAGGGCGGTGGAATCAAGGGAGATGACACACACAAGGGATTCATAAACAATCGGCCACAAGACAGGGATTAAGAGCTTGTGAAATACTGAAGAAAGACAACAAAATGACCCTTCATCGCACAGAGACGGAGGGGAGCGCGGTTGTCATTACCTAAGGATAGGAATGACAGATTGGAACTTCTCTCTGATTGCTTCCAGCCTCTTGAGAACAGACAGGAATTTGGGCACACCACCAACAAAACAGAAGACCTGGTTCAGAGCATATTTGAAATCCCCTTCAATATTTTGTGAGCGCTCGCTCAATCCAGATGGGTGGATTTTGCTCTCACTCGCCAGAGAAGGCCTCAAGCAGGCAAGGTCAATCAATCATACGAAAAAAAGAGCACATTTTGTGCATTTTATTTCAATTCGTACTCTGCCCAGGTCATTCAGAAGACAAGCGATTTGAGCTGTGACTCATTACAGTGGAACATTTGGGAGTTTCACATATATTCCAAAAGAGTCATTAAAATATTCCTGTGGAGATTGTGACAAAGTAAGCTGGCTGTTTAAATAAATCTGCACACCATGAAGTCTTTTAACCTCACCCACAAATATGGGGGATTTAACTATTTTACAGACTTAGAATTTTGAGTTTGTAGGTCAAGATGTTCAAAAATCCTGTTCATTCATCATCTTTTAGTCACTTTTTACAGATGGCAGATTTTAATTTGTACAGCCAGTCTCTTGCAAAGGCAGGAACCAAATGCTTCAATGAGAGTCGGCACGTCCTTTGTCTTGCTGACTGCAATGGGAAGTTGTATCAGACTAATTAGGGAAGTGGCTGGCATAAACACAGCCGACAGTACTCACCAAAGCATGGAAGATGAATGGATTAGCATTTGAAAATGTTAATTACAGAGAAATTCAATTAACTCCAGGAGCACAAAAAAAGGACACTCCAATATCTATGCTTAAGAAGAAGGAAGAAACATGTGTTGTCGCAGATACACACAATTTGAGAGAAAGGCACACGTATTCAGTCGACCCCACAAAAATGCACACACACGCGCACACACACACACACACACACGCAAACAGTCCAATCAAACATTGATCTGTCAGTGGCAGCTTCTTTGTGCCTCATTAAGCAATGATATTAAAAGCCGGTCCCTCTGAATCTTTGCTCTATTCATCTCCGAAAAGCGGCCACTTAGAAAACCAATTAAACTACTCTAATTCCTCAATGCCCCATAATTGAATTTTAAAGCGTGCATGTGTGTGTGTGTGTGTGTGCGTAGGTGTACACCCACCACTCCCACGCACCGACCTCTAGCTTTGAATACATCTCCAGGACTCAAAGAAAAGCGTTACGGGCCTGGTGAAGCAAGGCGCCTGTCGGTATGCGTTAGCTAGCGCCGGGCTGCTATTCAGCCTCAGTCTTATCATTAGCCGTGATTGATGGTGAAGTGTTTGTCCTCCTTTCAAAGCGGTTCAGAGACACCGCTGGACACAAAATAGCCCCAACCCCCTCCTCCTCCTTCCCAAATGCAAATTCATCATCATCATGATAAGTGCCACCATCTGTGCCATTTCAACTCACTTATCTACACTGCCCCATGCCTTCACCTCTCCACATGCTTCAATAGAGCCCCACCCAGCCTTCTGAAAACCCCATTCAAGTCTGGGGCGGCGGCCAAGGCAGAGACGCACGTTCCTGCTGAGTGAATATCATGTTTCTCTCGCTCCCTCGTGCTTCATATAATCTGATTTCCCCCCTCTCCCCCACGCCCCACAAGCCACTGCCAAGGTTTTCGGTGAAAAAAGGGGACAGGTAGCGAGAAAGCGGCTAAACGCAATCTCCATCCAGAGATGTGGGGAGGGGAACCGTATGAGGGGAAAGCAACCATAAGACACCTGTAAGTGGATTACGGGACAGGGACTGCTGTCTGGCAATTTGAAGGGGGCACGCTTGGTCGCTCGCATCCTGCCATGTAATTTAAAATGGTTAAGGAATTACAGATAAAGGCATGGAATAAAGGTTGAGAAACGGAGGAACTCCCGAAAGGAAATATGAAGCGTGTGTGTTTTTCAAATACAGAGGAAATAACTTGTCTACGGTGGCTGCCGGTTGAATTTATATCCTTCAGATCTCCTAGCAACAAATAAACCAAACAAATATGATAGTACCTGCGCCTGTCAAACTGTTCTCAAAGTGAGCCTTCGCACACACATTTTGGAGGTCGTATGACAATATTTGGATGCGTCTGTACCTGGATGTGGTGAATACAGCGTATATAACCGGGTTCTTTGGATCCTTGGCGCTCATGAGAAACACATCCTCTGGAAAAACAAAGCAAGAATGTGTGAAGGTGATGTTTTTGTCATCAGCATTTGAAAGAGAGACTTCTTTTTTTTCAATCAAATAGAAATAATAAATATACACTTACGCAGCTCATCAAAGTGTGTATCAATGCCGTTGAGCCCGGGCACTGAACACATTAGCCGGGCCTTGAGGAAAGTAGTCCACTTGTTCACCAGACTCCTGTGACCTCCCATGTCGTTCTGTGTTACAAAACCCCCCAAAAACTCAATACATTTCCTGCAAATTGACATAAACATGCAGGTATTTCGATAAGACCATGCAGATTTGAAACAAATCATCGTGGATCTTTCCAACTGTGCTAGGTTTTTTTGTATGTGTGTGTTGTTACCTTACACAGTTGTCCTATCCTGGCGATGGTAGCCTTGCCAGTGTGCTCTCCGTCCATGGCGTTCTCCTTGAAGAACAGGAAGAGCTTATCGTCTTCAGGGTTGTCACTTTCTGGGATCAAGTGAACGCCAATGAACCTGGGGTCTAGAGGGGAAAAAAAGGAAACAAATGAAGCACTGAAAACGACTCAGCATGCAGTAAAATAAGCAAACATTTGTTCATACACACACAAAGATACACAAATGTAATTTTACGATCCAACTCCTGCCCCAATGACAATCCTTTCACCCCTATTTTACACCTCCAAAACCCCCATGACATTCTCCAGTCACAGCTCAGTAATAACAGCCATTCACTTTACACACTGATGTTACAGTATCTGACTTTACCCCAAGTGAGCGCTCCAAGTCCAAATCCCACATAACTCCTTCCACTAGGCCACATCCCCACAAACACACATGGCTCTGATTGTCCCCGGTAACACTTGAATAAATGTATTTCGACCTTAAGCGCGGGAGGAAATCAAAGCTAAACGGGGCGAGCCGAGGCCTCAGGGCTCAGATCTCTCCGAGTCGAAGGGGCAGAGAGGGACTAAGGAAAAGTGGCCGCAGTCACTGCGGCGGCGGCGCGCGTAAAACGAGCCTGTGTCTAGGATCTCCGGGGTTAGCTGGAGAGAAACAAGCCGTGCCATGTTACGCCTCCACGGCCGTTTAGGGTATAGAGTAGCTGTGAAAAAGACCGGGGTGGCCAAAGTGGGAAGCAGATTTATAAGTGCTGTGCTGGTGCGAGACCTCTGGTATGAATCATGTACCCCACATACTCCTCATAGATCTATTGTGAATGTGTGCCATTTAATCTACACGTTCATAAATTCAACCTCGCATACCCTCGCATGCAAAAATAAGCTGCTGCCGGTGTCGCCAACCATTGAGGTCATTTTATATACAATTTATTACTTTTATTCCCAACAAAAGGCCACTGTATTCAGTCGACTTCAATTTATTCAGTCTAATTGCACCTAAATGCTGAGTGAGAGGGTATTAAAGGGTAAAGGGATGTGTAAATGAATTGCATGAATAAAGACCGGCAAAGCCAAAGCTATACCATTTAACCCTAAATCCTTTTCAGAATCAACTACTAAGAATGAATTCCCAAGTGTCTTTTTCTTGTTGTATTTGAGCACCATGTAACTTTGTTGATAAAGGCTCAATAGAATATCCCCATCCCAGTAATCCATGCAATTACAATCCCCCTTTTGTAGAGAAGGAGTTGGATTTTGCCGGGCCGAATGGCTACAATCCCCGGCGTATTTGTTTGAACAAGGTGAAAGATCGATGGGGATTAACTTTGCAACAATGGCTTCTCCCTTTGAAATCGCTCTTTATTAGTATGTCACAGCAATCAGCACTGCAGAGAACAGTGTTTGTGATTTCTGATGGTCCTGGGGGGACGAGGGGAGCGGGGGATGAGAGGAATTTGACTCCACTACAGGAAAACAGCTGAGAGCGGATTAGTTCTGTGGGAAAGAGGGGGAAAAGGGAAGGCACAGCTTGAGGGAAAGGTTCAAACTGACCTTTTGAGGCTCCCTAAGTCCTCCGCGGTGCCGAAAGATAGCCAGACAGACTGAACAGTCAATAACCCTCACTGCCGCGCTAATCTTACTAGCGCAGGCAAATCCAGTGACTTTGTGAATGGGCTCTGATATCTGATGTCTGCACATGAATGGAAATGATTGGAGACTTGAGGCTTGTGAGAGAATGTAATGCTTCGAGGTCCATTGAAAAGCTCAATTGTATTCTTTCTCCAAAATTGGCCGATGATAAGGGTTTACTTCCACCTCACACTGAACAGTAGAGGTTATTGTGGGTCACAAGTGTCCAATTTTACTTTAATAGTAACATTTGTTGGAGTTTGTGAGGTTTGAAAATGTATGTTATCTAGTTTTTACAGTCTGAACACTGTAAACTTCAAACGTAAGCTTCAAGAATGAAATGGCCTCTTAAAAAACAGGAAAGGAAACTTATTTGAGTAAACTTAATATAATAAACAATTACCTTTTTCATGAAGAAGATTGTGCAAAACACAGAGTATCGTTTTTCAGGAAAATATATGTCTTCAGGAGTAATTTGAATTTATTTCAGCTATCGATACTTTCTTCACATGCTAAAAAAAAAGTTGTAATTGTCTGTGTTTTTGTTGTTGTTACCATTCAGCCATCTTGAATCGTGCTGCTCTGTTCTAATTGGATGGTGATCTCCCAGGGTACGGAAAATAGCAAAGTCCCTTCCCATGAAATCAGCAGATGTGCCAGAGTACAGCTCTCCATCTGTTAGTGAGAAAAGTGTAGTTAGGAACAAATGACCAGTTCCGAAGTGAATGTGTACTTCCTGTAACTAATGAAGGCAGAGATCAAACTCACCGATCAGAAGCGAGGCCGAGAGCATTTTGGGGTCGTAGGGGCTTTTCCCGCGGCCGTTCTCGAAATGCGAGGCCAGTCGAAAGATGTTTTCCTGTGGTGAAAAAGGGTCAGAGTTCAAAATGAGGACAGCAAAAGCCACATTAAGCCTGTCTAAAGGTAGATAGCCTGTTTCACATGACACAGAATTCTGATTATAGTAAGTAGCGTTTGACACCACAGCAATCATTTCTACAATAATAATGAATAATGGAGATTAGGGATCATGCAGTAAAAGCACAGCTCCCCCTCCGACTTCAATATAATTTAATATAATAAAAAAATACACAAAAGAGGAGCCCAACTTACTCTGTTTTCTTTAAATCAATGGCTGACAACACTACTTTAAAGTCAAGTGAACCCCTGCAGGGTCTTCTATATTTAAAACCTGCATGGTGCAAACAGCCATCCCCCGCCCCATTGTCAGGCTGCAGAACCCATGCTGGTACATTGATTAACCCGTAGACCTTCATCAAGATGACTGATTAAACTTTTATGCAGGGAAGCGGTTGCTTAAGTTTCCAACGGCTGAAATCAAACCATGTAGTTGTTTTTTTTTTTCCACTTCTTCACACAAAGGAACACATTGATGAGAAGACGATCAATGGAGGGAACGGTTACTGCTGTGCTCGACAGAAACGTGTGCACGTGTTAGCGTGCGACAGCGTATACCTCGTGCAGCCAGTGCAGTTGCTGTGCATATATTATTTTAAGGGGAAACAATGACTTATACTGTCATTAGTTTGCTATAGCGCTGGTGTCACACTTCATAACTCGTTAATGGACGTTCAATTGAGATCTAAATTACCTTTTGCATATATATAACTGTTTAAAAACGTGCATTTTTTGGTGAACCACCATCCATTAATGCACCCGATGTATTACCTCTGCCCTCTTGCCCATTTCCAGAAAAGAACAGATGGGGTGGAAGGCTCCTGTGCCACAGATGTACAGGTGGGTCTGGTTGAAAGGTTGCAGGACCCGGATGAAGTTAGAACACTCCTTCTGGGAAGAAAAGAAGAATAATTTCATACATCTGGCAAAGAGATTTTAATAAATTTTGTGTTTGCAATACTTTTCTCTGTCTATATAGTAATGCTACCAGCATGTTATATAGCCTTGCAAAGCATGTGAAACGTTTTATAAAATAGATTACATGTTCGCATTGATTTCCAACAATCTCCTCCATGTCATAAAGTTTGAGTTAAATTTTATCCTTTGTGAAAATAACATTGACACTTTTAATAGAGAAAAGTGCTGTGGTGATTCAATTGAAAATGGAGACTAATAGGAAACAGAGCATGATGGAGAATAAAGAAAAGCTCTGTTGGAATATTCCCTTTAAAATAGGGACTTTCCAGTTGGACTGGAAGAGACTTATGAAACTTAGTCTCCTTCAAGGGAAATCCCACCTGTAAGTCAAATCAGTCACTCAGATCTTTAATGATCCATATGTTTGAATTTTCCGGGGGTGTTTAGGTTGGCGCTCCAGCACACGTTGATAGTCCCAGTGGTGTGAGACTGTTTATTAGAGTGCTAATCAACAGGATTGGTTAATGCAAGAGGGCTATTAGCAGCCTGGAGGAGTTAATTTGGGCACATGTGGTTCAGAGATTAGGCTGGAGTTTGCCTTATTATGAATACATGCCGAATATCCACCTAACAAATAAGTAGACATTTGCTTGGGGCTTTGAAAACACAGCACTCACATCAAATCCCATGCAGACAGCCAATTTACCGCTCTCTCTTCCTCCCTTTAACACATGTATCTCTTCAGGCTTCTAGACCTCACAGCTATTTCAGTTTTTTTAGATTTGATTGCGTCCCTCATATGAGACATAAACTGATTGGAGGCTTCAGTGTGTTCAGGTTGGAGTGATGACATTTTCCAGTGGAGAACCAAATGAACTCTGGGATTACACACTGCTAAGTCTTTCCAAAAAACGTAATTTCCTGCTATTACTCAGAAAGGAAGAAACTTGTGTTTTGGCTCCGTCTCCTTCGCCTCCTCAGTAATGTACTTAAAGAGTTTGACATTTTGAAAATGTATGCTTCGTCACTGCATCACCTAGCAGCCTGTTAGCTTACATTAACATAAAAAAATTAAATGAGAGTGAAACAGCATATAAACCGCAGTAACCCCAGTTTTGAACCTGGGGTTTTGTATGATTACACAAACCAGATATAACAGATATAGACGGAGTGTTGACTTTGTACACAGCCATGGTAGCTGCTTTCTCGTTTCCAGTCTTTCCACGAAGCTACGCTACCTGGCTGCCAGCTACATTGTCAAATTGACCGTACAGACATGAGAGTGGCATCAATCTCCTTGTCCCATTCTCAAATAAGCATTTATTTATTGTAAAAACGCAATTCAAAATATCTAAATATTAACTTGTTTAATACAAAACTGTAGCATGCTAGTGGTTTCTAACTGACCTGGGATTCATTCAAGCGAGCAACACCTTTAAACTGCATGTTATCATTAACCCGACAACATTCTACTGCTTAGTTCACAGACTAAACTCCCATGATTTCTTGTGGTTGACCTCAACCCTACCCGTCTACGTGTCTGTGATTGTGTGACTTAATGACTTTACCCTCTGTGTTTTCTACTGTTGAACAGCGGGAGCTCATGTTCCCCCACATCACTCTCACTACCCTATTATATGCATTTCATCAACTTCTATAATCCCCACTTCAATGTCAGGCCTCTCTGGGATTTTACATGGCTGTCTTCGAGTTAGACTCATTAGCTATGTGGTAGGTAAGTTGCACAATAAACACTGACGGACGTTTGTTATGCAAGTCACTCAAACTGTCTGGCCCGCAGGTGAAAAATGGTTTCCCTGATCCCAAACCATGTCATTATGTGAAAACCACAACACCCGCACAGGATAAATGAGTCATTATTGGATCAAACTAATGACTCTCTTTGGACTGGGTATTGATGATGATTTTCCGTTGGAGAAATGGACAGATTTGAATGTGGGTTTGTGTATATATGTATGGATGAGTTGTGTGCATTTTAAGACTATGCTGAGGTCTCTAATTGAATATGGAAAATGCATTGGAAATGAAGGATAACATTTATGTTTCCTTCAATATCTGGGAAAAATACTCAGAAATGACACGAGGCAGTTCCATGAAATTGTGAATCCAGAATCTGGACCCTTTGTTTGCTGAATCAAATGCAACAACCTGGGCCATGTTACACACTAGTCTTGCCAAGGAGAGTGATACAGCCATGAGGCATGTTGGAAGGGGGCAGCTGTTACATTTGTTCAGCGGCTGTAAATTGTGGTTTTGGAGAAATGCATCACTTTGTTGAGCTCCGAATGCTTTGGTAATGTCCTAATCAAGGTCTCTCCCTGGTGCACTCCGTCTCTGCTCTCCCCCATCATTTTCAAGGGTAAACATTTTCACAGCACGCAAATACCTCATCATTGTGTTTTGTGTGATTTTTGCGCTGCCAGAAATCTTCCCTTTCCACTGTGCGAGGGAGCGAAGGTGTAGTGTTGCTTGTGCGGTGGCGACTTTGTGTTTGTGCGAGAATCCCAGAGAGCTGGCGGCGAGTTGGACTCAAGTAAAAAGCTCTGTGATTCAAAACGACGACGTAATTCTAGATAATCCTAAACCCTGCAGCCGCTGCACTCCAGACTCATCCGGCCATGAAATTAAGATCAGATATAACACAGAGAGAGCCTATCCAAACAGCAACACAGAGATAACACACACCAACACCGATGTGCACACAAACAAAGCTGGTGGCATATAGTATGTGTTCAGCAAACTTGTGCACATGTGAGCTAACACACGGCGTCAGATAACGAGGACTCGAACAATACACTCCCACATAAAAAATGCACACATGCGCTCACTCCGAGGCAAAAACATACTCCCCGACATTAAACTGTACGTCACAGAAGCAAATAACCTCTGAGGTAATGTGTGGATGTCCTCGTGCCACTGGGACACTGTGTACACCTTACTGTGACCGAATATCTGTCGTACAGTGGGTTTAGTTGTTGGTGTCAGTGGGGGATGGCCAATAGAGAGTACACTGTGCCAGGGGTACGATGGAGCGTGGCTACTGTACTCTCACTTCATCTATCATACGGGGGCTTGATCCAGGCAACTTCTCTCGTGTTTTACTGCGGCATTCCAGAGAAATTTGAAGATGCACATGGATGCGGAACAGGGAAAATTGTCGGGAGGGACTCGAACGTGGACTTACCTCGAGGTTTTTCCCGGCCCACTTGCATTCGTCCCGCTTCGAGGGGGTGGCAGGCCATGCAATCTGTGCAAATGAGAGAAAGACAACGTCATACTATGCTGGACGTGGAGTGTGGACGTTTACATGTTGTTTCATGAAACGGGAACGGCAGTCAGTCAATGCCAGAATTCAGCGGAAATCAAGACTTGTGTAATTCCCAGGAGAAGGAATTTGGATTGGTCATGCTTTATTTTGACAAGTTACTCACTCACTGTTACTTCCCTAGTCATCCCAGGTCATAGCCTGAGAGTTGCATGTGCATATAATACATTAGGGATGGTCTTTCAAACAGTACAGTGACAGACTGCATTAAATGTAATTGAAAATGAGGAAAAACAAACATAACAATTTGCTGTGTTTATGTGAAATTGTATCACATATGGAGGAAGACATGGAAATAATACCCTCTATATTGCATTTGCTGTGTCAATATCGACATTTTATATTGTCTAAATATGAGTTATGGTTCAAATCATGGCATGTGAAAAGTTAAACTCTTTTCTACAGCTTAAATCCTGAGCATGTGGTTGTACTTTTCACTTCAAAAAGCAGGCTTTTGCTACTTTTAGAAAAGACGCATTGTGAACTAAATAATGGCTTTGTACTGTCCTTAAGGCGAATCTATCCAGTGTCACATGAATTATATACACACATGCGGCGCACAAAGGTACATGTGTAAGGAAATGATTATATACGGCATTCAAAAATTGGGTGCGATTGAGCTCGTTTTTCTTCCTGGTGGCCACGCAGATGTGGAAAGACAAAGGAAATGTATGCACATGCATGTACATGCATTATTATGTCCATGTAACACACACACAGACACACAAATTACAATTCCTAATTCTATTCCGAGACTTTATCTCGTCTCTGTATCAGCTGAGATTCTCTCTCTTGTGACTCTGCACTGCACACTGCATGGTAATTACATTAAATGTGCTTAATCACTGCTTTTTGCACTTTATCTGATAATGATGCAAAGATCAGAACAAAATAGCGAAAAAGGGGAAAAAACACACATCCGAGCCAAGGGCAAAAAGAAAAACGGAGACACTCTCCCTCTCTCTGCATTGACTATGCATTTTTCAGCACTTTCATTCCCTTGCCTAGCTCACTGCAGCCTGCAGGCAAGTCTGTGTCGGTCTTGTGTGTCTAAGATAGCAGCCTGAATCTGATAAAAAGCCTGTTAACCTAGTCCAGGTGGAGTAATGGAATTATGGACGACCCTGTCTGGACCAAGACAGACAGTGGGAGGGAAGAGGGGAGGGGAGAAAGAGGAGGTGTAATGGACTCCAGAGGGAGCAGCAGGAAGAGAAGAGTATAACAGTGAAGAGATGTGGAGCCAAGAGAAGAGAGAAACCGTTCAAATGTAGCCGAACTGTAACAAAAATGAAGTTGAGTACGTCTGAATGTTACCTGTTTGTGGTCTCTGTTGATGTTGACGAGGTCGAATGAGAAGATGTGGTCCTCGGCTCCGACCAGTAGTCTCCCTCGCTCCTCATCCAATAGGAAAGCGTCGTAGCTCGAGCTGTTGGCCAAGCCGTTGAAAGTGACGAGGTTACTGGACTCTAACATCTCTGGAAGAGAAACAGGAGAAAGAGTTAGTGTTGATCACGTGTTGAGAACGGCGAACAAAAGACCAAAAGATCCTTACAAGAACGATTGGAAAAATGAGGAAAGAAATCACACATTTGTGCAGCCCTTAGAGAAGTGTGTACTTAATTGTTTGAGTCCGATATTTGTTTTCGTCTTTGCCTCAAAGAAATAATGATGACCACAATCAAGATGTCTGTAAGAAATCAGCAATTTTTTTCATCCTTAATTGCTTTTCCACTCACATTTGCACACACGTACACACACACAGACACACGTCAGTCAGGTATAGCGTGAGCCATTTCAAGTGAGCACAGCGTGCCCCAATCAGGGACACAGTTCAGCCTTTTCAGCCGTGTGATTGGTTGAATAATTCATATGGAGTGAAGGCCAGGGGGAGACACTGTGTGTAGGTAAGTATGTGTGGGTGTGGGTGACATGTAGCTGTAAATGGGTTATTATGTAAATCCACACTGACGAGTGTGTGACTGCACATGGATTTCTGCAGAGTGTTCCGTCCAGGTGTACAGAGTGTTTAAGTTGATACTAACAATACGCAGCCAAGCTAAATGGAAACCAGCACAAGACTTCACGTGTAATGGGCAGAAGTCTAGCCAGACCTCTGAGGGTGGGTTCATATTTAACCACCGTGAGTTCCATCTACCCTGTTATTACATTTACAAATACCCACACTCCCTTCCTGAGACCGAGTTAACCCCCTGATTGAATTTGGTGCCAGTGAACCTCATGTGCACCAGCACCAATGTCAGTTCATTTGTATTCATTTATCAGTGCACATTTATTAGCATAACTACATTTCAACAACCATAGGTGGTTACAGTGCAACCAGTAAATCCAACCAAGTGAATCCATGAAAGATCCAGAATATCTATCTCCATTCAGTCTTCATTCATCATAACGTGGAAGCGATTACATGATAGAAAATTACCACGTGAAATTACCACGCAGACATTTAGATGATTGATTAATCGCTTTTGTCAATTATCAAGTCAAAACAACAGACCTCCTCTCGCTCTAGCTTCAAAATGAGGATGTGCTGTTTTTATCTGTTTTATAGAACTGTAAATCAAATATATATATATATATATATATATATATATATATATATATATATATATATATATATATATATATATGATTTTGTACACTAAGCAAATAATCATGTAGTTGAGAAAAATAAACCATCACTTAAACAAATTAAAAATGATGCAACCTTAATTAAATGATGTATTCAAATAACCACCACTAATACTACTGTATATAAATACACTTCATTAGTTACAAAAATGCCCCAAAAATCATTTTCAATTGTAATTAGTAGCAAAACAATGCAACATCTCTATCTAATTAAAAAGCAGCTCACACTATTAATGTGCAATTTGTCATTCAAGAGAAGCTCATTTTGTTTCATACAATGTAGGTAACAGTACAATTTGGTTTACAATGAAATTAATTGAAATACAATTAACCCTTTAATGAACCATCTGCCTCTTGTTCCTGCAATGGATACAGAACATGTGCTTTATATTTTCACCACTGGTACAGTCCTCTAAAACATCAGCGTCACTATCACACTGGTTCATCCATCTTCATCAGTGTCAACATACAGCATAGACACACGCAGGCACACAATATAGAATGTACACACACACAGATAAATATATATATATATATATATATATATATATATATATATATATATATATATATATATATATATATATATATATATATATAACACACACATGCACACCCAGTCCTGTGGATTGTGATCTCCCTGCTCTCCCCACAAAGCTCTGATTGACGGGCTGCTATAGGAGCCATCTGCGCCCACTCACAGTGTGTAAGATCTTGGACATCTGTGTCTACATAAAAGAAGGGATTGATGGAAGGGGAGATGGAGGAAGTGGTGTGTCAACCATGTATGTGTGTCGAGTACCAGTGGGGTGGATGAGGACTGTGAGAGGGAGTGGTCGTCACCTAATAAAGTCGGTTGCAGCTCATCTGCGTCAGTTGGACTTTGGTTTGAGGCAAATGGAGGGGGTGGGTGTGGGCATGAATGGAGTTCTCTGGATGTGTGTGTGTGTGTGTGTGTGTCTGTGTGTGTGTGAGAATGTGTAGTGCAGCACAGATGGATTGAGCGTATGTGTGTGTGTGTAGGTATATGTCTTTCCTCCACTGGTCACACCAACACCCTGGCACTGACGTGTATACACATTGTAAGTCAGCAACCACAGAAAAGGCCCACCGCAATACTCAAATTACGACGACAAGAGTTCAAGTTTTGAAGATAAGACGTGTCGTCAGAGCCGTTTCATTAACACATGGCAGCCAATCAGATTGCAGGATCAGGGAAATGAGTTAGGGTAGTCAGGAAATGAGATTTCCAGCAGACAGCACGCCAGAGGAGGTCCTCTTGTATTTCAACTATGAAGGAAAGGAAAAAGAATTGGATGTGGCAGTTGGAATTGAATGAAAAAAATAAATAGCTGGAAAGATTTGAAGGAAACAAAAAGAGAAGACAAATAAATGAATGGCGGACATTGAGAGACAAGGTAAAAGAGTCCACAGCAGGTAAACTAACCAGAGGACAAGTAACAACAGTTTAAGGAAAGACTTTTCTTTTCTTTTCTTCTCTTTACTGCCATTTCGGGTGGATACGTCACAACCCGTCTCCTCTGAATATGTGAGAAGCCGGAGCTGAACCCGGGAGTGCTGCAAAACAGACCGTCACGAAAGGTTTCCCCCAGATGGGCCAAAGCCGAAATAACACACGTATTTCAACGCGTTGCGATCTCTGACAAAGACACGGTGGCCTGCACACACAGATGCACACACAGAGAGCCTTTATCTGAGCTGGGATCTGCTGCGGTTTGGAGAATTGGAGGAACTGGGCGTGAGCACCTAAGGACCTCTAACCTAAACACAGACACGCTCGTTTGGAAATGGGAGCATGGGCAGAGACAGGGCACCACGGCTCATACAAAATACAGTAACCAAGCAGAAGACAAGCACAGAATAACATTACACACTCGCTCACACACACACACACACACACACACACACACACACGCACAGCAACACAAATCCGCTGTGCTCTGCTTTAAAAATGTGAGTACACAACCTTGAAGTGACATGAATATATTAATATTGACCTAAATGTTTACACGGCATCAATTCTTCCTGAACACACTCGCACGCAGACTTCCCAGAAGTTAAGTTGTAATCCAATCATTTCATTTCTGCTTATGCGGCATGAACCAGTCGAACAGTGAGCACACTCAGCAACTTCCACGTCGAACACACTCCCCGGCCTCGGACCCTCCAACACACACACACTCACGCACACACAGACGCATTGAAACGCGCCACGTCGCATGCATGCGTGCGCTCACGTGCCACGCGCTCCCCTCACCACACACACAGTCCGCTTACTCCAGCCCCTGGGCACGCAGCAGAGACACCGAAACACACACACACACACACACACACACACACACACACACACACAATCCACTCACATCACACACGCATACACATGGCGACACACACTCCATTCAGTCCCCATTCCAACGCACTTTCTCTTGTTACACACATCCTCTGTCTGCTCTTTTTCACTCACACATTCGGTCTTTTACACATTTAAAGTATACAGCACACATCCAGGCACAGTGGCCAATGCAAACAGCCACAGACCCGACATGCAAACCCACAAACACACACACACACCTGAATGCATCGAGAGATATAGTTAAGTATTAACATATGGCTAAAAGATTTGTTGTATCCTAAACGACACACACTTACGAGACTGAGGTTATATTCTTTTTCATATAACACTGCATGCGCAAATACACTTCTATTCAAGAACTCCCCTTGAAACTGGCAAATACAAGCAATTCATTTAAATACATTATCATTTGTCCCTTTGTCATACGCCATTATGGAAAATAACCTGGCTCTTGTCTTAAAAAGCTCCGGGAGGCGGGGGAGGGGGGGGAGCTACATTCAAAATTCAAGTGCAATTGTCTGTGGAGTACTCTTCACTCCCCCATTCTCCAAACAGGCAGGCGCTTTAGACGCCTACATGCCACGCAATAGCCGAATAATGAAACGGCATGAAAGAAAGGCGACAGGGCATTAAATTATGTTTATCTGAATGTGTGTGAGCGCCGCTGCGCGAGTGTGTGTTTGAGTGACATTAAACATGAAAGCCCGACAGAGGAAAACACTTGACTGAGATTCAACAGTTGGGTAATATTCCATTAAACTAATGCGGCACTGTTCAAGTGTCTCTCTTGTGCACACATATATACAGTGAAGGCTGAATGAGAGAAGACGGACGGACGGACGGGGGGGTTTGATAAGTAAAACACATTTTACTCGTTCATTTCCTGTTGGTTAACACAGCTTTGGTTTTCTTGGCAATAGGAGCATAACTTCGCCCCGATAGGTGTGTTTCTGTGGTTTGTCAGAGCGTGTAAATCGGTGTATTACTACAAAGCTGCTCCATTGACAGGCACGGAGAGGGGGGGGGGGGGGGATGTGAAAAGAAAATGGCAGCTCAAAAGGAACTCGCGCATAGAATTACACATGTTTATCTTTCAAATACAAGGCTAGCTCCATAAAAGCAAAGACCCACAGTACTGCAATATCTCCAGCGGTTTGGTTTGGCCTGTCAGTCTCTCGAATGCTTTCTTTTTTCTCCGTGTGTGGTGCGGTGTACGTTTCCCCCGCTCTCACGACGGCCACGGCTACAAAACACAGGTGCCGGAGAAAAAAAAAAAAAAGAGGGAGACAGCCGCCCCATGGAAATTTGCTGAGAGCTTTGCTTAACAAAGTGTTCAAATATTATCCTAAGCTCAAGGATATCCACACATGCCTCAAAAGTTCACCTCCCCGCTCGTACTCGCCCGCCTCCCTTTTCTCTCTCTTTCTAAGCACGGGAGCAGGTGTAGGTTGGTTTCCATGGTGACCGTCCGTCTGACACAACCTGGGTCATTGGATTTCTCGTTCACGTGCATCCGAGTGACATCTCCTGACGGGAAATGCGCTCCTTCACACACACTCCTGCGACCTCTGCAAATTAAGACGAGCCGGCACGCGTGTTTGAATCCGAAAGAACAGAGGGATGTGCGCATGAACCCACGTGTGTGTGTGTCGCACTGATATTACTTTTCCAGTTCCGCAAACACACCGTTTCAGTTGAGGAAGAAACATCATTTTATATATTCTTACACACTAGGATTATAAAGTGACTCATAGCCATAATTCATAGTCAAGTACTGTATCTTATGGGACATTTTTAATACCATATTAGGCCCTGTGAATGTGACTCAGAGTGTGTAGGATATGTATCAGAAGGATTAACAAGGAAAACGTGACCACATCCCAAACCACAAGAATCTATATGAGTAGTAAGTATGTGTTCAATTTCACCATACGGCACCATTCATCTCACTCAACCCCAATGCTCGGCTCCCTCGTCACCGCACGACATCGAGGGAGAGAGACGGAGAGCGAACGCGAGGGGTATACCAGACGGGTGGACGGCAGGCGGAGGAAAAGCAGAGAAGGCAACATGATGGATGATACAGTAGAGACGAGGATAATGAAAGCAAACAAAAGGCATGAAACATGAGCCGGACGAGAAAGAAAATGCACACACGTAACAAAAGCGGTTGAATATGGAACCGTTTCATTACTGTGTGTCTCCTCTTGTCGTTGGACGGCTGGACTACGGAGAGCGGTTTTCCACCAGCGTTGTGACCACAGACGGCTAGAGGCCTGGCCATGCGTACCGCAGAAAGCCCACTCACACACACACACACACACACACACCACTAAAATGCTCACTGCATAACCAGGCTGCTCAGCCTCTTTGGCTTGTTTTACTTTAGAGGAAAACTCGCACTGGAACACTGGCAGATATATACACGTCACTTTTTGTATGTAAATACAGTCGTCAAATCAAACCTGTTTGAATGCGCACAAACAGGGAAAATGTGCCATGTGTATCCACACACACACACACACACACACACACACACACACATATAGACACACACACACACATATCACAGTATCCCTCCTCTGCAAAGCTGTGCAAAGAGAGAGAGAGAGACGGTGGTATTGTGAGGCAGTTTGATGGATGGACTTCGAGAGGAACCAGGCTGTGGTTAGCGTGGTCATGTCTGGAGCCACTGCCTGTTAGTGCCGCCTGTCAGCTGCACCGTGGAGCTGAATGTCAGCTCTGCCATTTTATTTGAAATTAATGAGGCAAAGGCTACAGATCTGAATGTGTCCCGGGCAAAACTGTGACAGCAAACACGTCGATGTGACAGAGACACTCCGAGACCAAATCCTACCGGCACGCGGATGCACATTGCAGCTCCGCACACCATTATTTAGGTAGTAACAAAAGAAGGGCTCGTGTTGTGAATGAGTGCGGCGTCTGCATTTCATGAAATGCATTTGCACTGGGAAATGATAATGGAGCACATTTTGTAATGTCAAGATTTATGTTTGTAATTTCACAATGGGGTGATTATGGTCTCATGTTGCTCCTGGTACTCATGGCAGAAAGAGAAAAAAAACAGGTCAAAGGGAAAGAAACAAGAAAAAAATGGGACTACTGCAATTTCAACTGTGATATTACAACAAATGTGTGGTGGAGTTGGATTAAAACCGCTGAAAGTGGCTATTATGTTACATATCAGGGCATCAATCTTGGTCAGAAAGTCGTGACACGCTCTCCTTTTACACAGCTCGTTTAACATTTCTGTTTCTCCCGTCTCTTTGTCTGTGTGTCCGTCTGTTGTCCATCAGTCCTTCAGGCCGTCTGTCCGCAGAGATGTCCCCCTCATTTGTAACACGACTCTGTTCGGATTGAACGGTGCACCCTTTCTCTATCTGACTGACGAGACTTAGCAGGTGGCGGGACCCATTCATACCCGCGGTTCAGCAATCTGCACCGCGCTGTAACCCAAGCCCACATCCCAAACACAGATGCAAGGGTTGCAGGGTATTTTTCCTGTGTGCATGTCCATACAGCGCTTACACACACACACACACACGCACACACACACGAAAATGTACGCTGAACACACACAATTGCTCGCGTGCACACTCGTTAATCTTTCGGCAAACACGCGGCGCACTACCTCCTATTGTGGCCCCGTGAGCACACATGCAGATTGTTTTTGATAATCAGTCGGTTTGAATGAAAAATGTTGGAAGAAAATATATCTGTAATTAGGGAACATTTTAATAACATTGGGGAAATGCATGGAATTCCAACACACACACACACACACACACACACACACACACACACACACCGACTCGGAAAGCAACTAAAGACATACAATAAAAAGGGTCATAAAACTCACAAATTATAGCCTATATTCAACCCGATGTAGCAATAACATGTTAATCACTCCTCCCATCGCCAGTATTACTTTGAATTACATGCGATGAGATAAGTTAGAGCACGAAACAATCCACGACAACAAACAATAGCACACTCCCTCCCTGTATGCAACGGAAACAAGTGATGGATGTTTCTGCGAATTGATGAATGGCTTTTCGTGTTGCAAGTGCGTTGTGTCATTGTATAACTATCTGTGGAGGCAATGTGTCAACACATATACACACTTAATTGCACAATCTTTCAACTTGTGGACTTGTGGTCAGGTGTGTGAGTCAGTGTAGGGAAATGGCGTGCATCCGGATGCAACATACGGGCACGACGGAAAAGCAAGCCGCTGCAAAACATTGGTTTATTCAATTGGAATGTGGCCGTGCGGGAGCGAAGATGAGGGTAGTTCGGTGTGTGTGTGTGTGTGTGTGTGTGTGTGTGTGTGTGTGTTTGTGTGTGAGAGAGTTGAAAAGAAGCATAGCCAAAAGATGTGTATCAACCAAGCTGCAATCAAAAAGACAGGAGCAGGAGACTAACACACACTTACACAGACACACACACACACTCACACTCACACACACATAGACACAGCCTCGATGAAGATTGTACTTAGGGTCTGCGGTGTTGTGGTTCCTCGAGAAGCGGCCGAGCCGCAGGAGGAGGAGGAGGAAGAGGGGAGAGAAGAAGGCTGAGAAAGCCGGAGAGAGGAAGAGGGAGTGAGAGAGAGAGAGAGAGAGAGAGAGAGAGAGAGAGAGAGAGAGAGAGAGAGAGAGAGAGAGGACTCCTCCAAAGTCTCCAAAGTTGGCGCTTTGGGAGAACACCTTATAATTATCGACATCCGCTCTGTCGGCCCCAACCCGCAGGATGGACAGATACAAGAGAGGGAAACGGAGGGCAAGAGAGAGACTCTCATTCGCGAGTAGAAGAATGAAAAGACAACATCTACTGATAAACCAACACACATGCAAACACCCACAAACAGTCTGTATTTTTACAGGCAGGCACGCCCACACACCAACACTCACGGACACACTCACACAGACGGGCTTATTACGGGGCTGCGATCCAGACTGCGTTGAGTGCGGTTCCACATCAAGTGTCTATTTTGAAGGTTCGCGAGCCAATTCCAGATTCCCTGTCTCTTTCTCAGTCCCGCTCCAGCGTTCCTCCTCAGTTCCACCCATGCAGCCAGCGTGGGGCCGCCGCGATGGCATTAAGAGGTCATACAGTAGGCTCCGTAATTACCCACGGCAAGAGTAATTATCAGGTTGTTTGACGGGGCTTTTTAAATGTTAAAGTGCTCACAAGGGATCACAATAGGGTCAGGTTTTTCCGTTTCACGGTGTGCTGTGTGTGCAGCGATTGACCTTTAGGGGTCAGTGTTCCTCCTGAGGGTTACTGGGAGTGTGGGAGGTGTTGTACTGTAGATGGATTGTGTTCAGGAATGTGATTGTGTACGGGCGTGAATTGATCAATGGGAGTGTGTCATTGTCTTGTGCTTTCAATTCATGTGGTTTCAGTGGTAATACATGGGGTTGTGCAACATTAGAGCACTGGTATTTGAGATGATTTCATGCATTTTGCTTGGCAACTCTATGTTATTTTCGATTCACTTGTAGGCCGTTGGGTTGCCATTCCCCACGCCCCTAAATATTACAACACAACATTGGTTTCTATCAGTTGTTCAAACAAGTCAGCTTTCATTGTAATCGATACACCCTTAGCCGAACACGCTTATTTTAACTGGGGCTTCAGTTTCACCTCACGGCTCCCTTATGCTCCTAGTCAAGGCAAGTTGGTAAGACCGATCCTAGTCTCAAGGAGAAGAGAAAATCATTAACTCGTGTGATCATCGTTCTGTCCCCATGAAGCCAGATCCTTTTAGCTCAGAGATGTCTAACTGACCCCACTGGGAAATCATTTACTCTGCACTTGCTGCGCCAGCCGTCCCATGAGAGGTAATTGTATCTACCTGCTTCCATTTCTCAGTCGTTCTACCTCTCAAACTGCTCACTCTGCAGCCGTTCGCCTGTCCTTTCCAGCAGACGACTACCAGTCCCTGGAGGCATGTCATCAGCGCTCATTTGAGAAGGCTTTCATGCGACCCGGCTCGCATGCTCATATGTATCCGGCGACTGCCCAAATCACAGGCTTGTTCTTGTGCGAGTGTCCTACTCCCGGGCCTCGGTCTCTCTCTCTCTCTCTTTCATTTTCTGCTTGTGTGATCGTCCCCCACTCAAGGGCCCGGCATACGCTTTGACTGTCCATCCCAGGAGGATTCCTCCTTGTCGTTTATTTGACTTAATTACTATGCCGGCTACGTTGGAGGGAGAGGGGATGAGTGACACTTCATTTAACGACCAGCCTCCCTTTCCTTCTGCGTCGTCTACTGTACGTCTGCCAGCTTTTCCTTCATTAAAAGTCGATCTCCTCCCCTCCACCGTCACACACACACCACGCCTCCACCCCTACTCTTCCTCCCATCACCCGCCACATTGTGGGTGTTTACCGAGAATTGTCCCCTGACAGGCATCAAGAGAGGCATCAAACACCTGTGGGCTGCAGACGGAAGCGCAGTCACTAGCTAGCGGTAACACAAAATCCTCGTTTCCATCGTGAGCCACGGTTAAGCGAGACTGGCTTGGAAGCTGTTTTTTGGGGGTTTTCCATTGGCAGAAGTTGTGAATAGTACCTGGTGGTACCACCTCGGTTGAGGTTCCAAGTGTGCTGAGCTGAGGTGGAGTTAAAACAGAAGGAATCTCCATTTGCCATCCATCCATGCCCTCATCCTGCACAAACCCGCCTTTTTTTTAAAAATAAGCACACTTGGCGTTAATAGCGGCCGCGGTTTGTTTATCCACTCGGTGCAGATTTCTTTTAAATGGCAGCCCACAAAACCACGACGTAGTCATTTGACAAAGTGCAGATATTCCTCTGAGTGTCGCATCAAAGATGATGTTACAGCATTTTACGTGGTGTTGGTAAGACTATCAGCTAAGAATCCTGCGAGCATTGGCGGGCTACTATCTGCAGTGGAAAACGAAAAAGTAGCTGGTACCAATAGTGAGACGAGTCAAACCATGCCGTGAAAATGAGACTTTTTCACTCCATGTTCACGCACACAATTGTATATATATATATATATAGAGAGAGAGAGAGAGAGAGAGAGAGAGAGAGAGAGAGAGCACAGACGACATCAGAAGCCGACAGCAGTTTGCAATCCCACATGATCACAGAAACCCTGATTCAACAGAACAATAGAACATACTCATTTGTGAGCTCATGCATACGTACACGCACACGCAAACCAGGTGTCTAATTATATGGGCGCATGCCAGACCTGACACATTTTTGCCTCGCTAAAACACACACAAAGTCACACACCAAGACACCATTTACAGTCTAAGGGAAATCACAGGAGAGGGTGTTGAGTCCTCACACCAAGACGTGGCAAGAACATTCACACAGACACACACAGACACACACACACGCACATATAAACAACCAGGCTTCCGTGCACTTTTAGCACAAAATATTGTACATACACTGAAGTACATCTATCATGACAGGCTACTCTCTTGCTGCAGACCTGCTCTCTTGGTTTGACGATACACTTCCATCACCGGTACCGTCACTGCACACTTTGATGCTTGATGACATATCTCTTGTCTAGTGGTATTGTCAGCAACATGTTCACTTGTCAGACTGAACAGTGAGGAGGTTCACAAAAGGGTGCAGGAGGGAACTATATTCACATACTCTGAACAGATGGCTGGGCAAAGAAGGGATGACAATTTCCCATCATGCCTAGAGGCATCCGTTCCGTGTGAACTGACATGATGGAGCCCAGGGGATGTATGACTTGTAGCAGGTAAGTTCAACTATGATTCATTTGAGATTCATTTGGTTCAGGTGGTAAATGTATGTCATCACTTTTTATCGTGACATGCCAGCCACACTTTTGTTAAAATATAAAAGTCACATGCTTTTTGGGGGAGGGATTTAGAACACAGACAACACCATACACACTTGGAAGTTGAAAAGGGTGATGAAGGGAAACATACGGTACCGAAATTACAACTTGCACGCCATCTAAAGAATAAAGCATGTCATATAGCAGGCCTCTAAACATAAGTTACAGCAAAACGTCTCGGCTAAAGATAGAGAATGAGTGAGAGTGACAAACATCACATTCACTCCCTTCATGACTGAAATTTTCCCTCAACGTAGATTTAAATGATCTGAGGAGCCGAAGCTTTGGGTGACAGTCAAACGCACAAGTGGATGCTGATAAACAACGGCAAATAAGCATGTTCATACATTTTCAGTGAGCATGTTTTATGAGAAAAACGGGACTAAAATAAATAAAAAAATCGAGACCACACTCCCAGCCGTATACTTTCGGTCATGTTTTAGGACAAAGAACCACAATAGCCTCCCTGACTGACATTAAAAAGCACAAAAAAACCTCCCCAAAATATGCCAAAAATGTTGCCAGTTATTTCTAGCTGAGATGAAAAGTCTGCTATTACAAAGAGCCTGATTTAGTGTAGGGTGTGAGAGAGGAGACGAGACAGAAAGAGAGAGAGAAAGAGAGAGAAGGAGGAGGAGAGGAAGAGCCGGCGCTCCGCAGTCTCCCCTCAAAATAACACAGAAGGAGAGAGAATAACATGTTTGCTGTATACGTCAAGAACTTACACGTGCACAACATAAAAAAGACGCACGAAACTCGCTCTCGCTCTCTCCCGATACCGTCGGCTGCACCGAGATTCATTTCAAGCACACGCATTAAATCAACATGCATGTACAGTTTTCCATTTAAACAAAACTCTACAACTGTTGGATCCATTTAGGACACAGTAATGAGAAGTCGGGAAAACCTGCGTGGCCCCTCAAAGAAAGGCTCTGTGTCATGACCGAAAGCAGAGTTTTTTGGGACAGAAGCCATTAAAAGCGAGGCTCCACTGCCTGTTTGGAGCACTTAACAGGGGCGCACAGTACGAGCAGAAGCGGACAGCAGAAGGGGAAAATTGGTACGGGGGCCAATATATACATTTAACTCCAGGCAAGAGCATTTCCCCCAGCATGTGGAACCAATCTGAATATTTGTAAGAAGAACAGGGGATTCTGAGAGACAGACAGGGGCGAGTGGGGAAGGAAGGAGTGAGTTAATGGGAGAGAGGAATATAGACGGGTAACCAGAGAGTTAGATGCTGTGTACTGACCAAGAGGGAGAAAGAGTGAAAGAGAGAGAGAGAGAGAGACACACAGAGGCAGAAATAGATTCACAGAAATAGAGAAGAGAAAAAAAGGGATATTCAACATAAGAAAGAATGGATGAAAAGAAAAGCATGAAAGAGCACCCACGGGCAAGGAATAGACAAGCGACGTTAAAAGCACCAGCAACAACCGCGGTCCCATATATGTATATCCTGGAGACAGGGGAGAACAGAGAATGGGCTTACCCTTGTATGACAGCTTTAGCCTGGGTACGTTGTGCTTGGGCTCCGCACCTCTTCCCGGCTGCACCGCCCCGCACAGCAGCATTACAATCCCAAACAGGTAATCCATGGTGCTGGAGTGCTGCTGGCTGGCCTCCAGACCAGGGGCCACTCACACCCCGACCAGTGCCCAGAGATGAGTGTCTCCCGCTGTGGTCCGCCGAGCTCTGGAGACTTCCTCCACGCGAAGCCCTGACAGCGGAGGGTTCCAGGGAGGAGGGGGGGGGGAAACACTCCTGGTTGTGCTGCCCAGCTTAGAGAGCAGACAGTGGGGGGGACTTCTGGAGTGTGAAGTGGGTGGAAGGGGTGCCGCTCACATGGCTCCCCGTGTGGAGGTCCAGCCTATACGGTCCCTTGGCTTATCTGTTCTCCCCTCCCCAGGTGAAGGCTCAGCAGGGCTTCAGCTTTAGGCGTGAGATGAGAGGTAGAGCCTGTGTGAAGGTAAATCAGATCACTTATCCACAATAGTAAAGGCTGTCCTTTTCTGGAGATCTTTTCTTTCTCTCTTTTCTTTTTTTTTATCTCTTTCTGTCTTCTGGCTTCTTCTCTTTGAGCAGACACTCACAGCAACCCTCTAATCCTTGTGTGCGGCTCTAACAGACTGCGAGAGAGAGAGAGGAAGAGAGAGAGAGCTAAACCATCCACGGGAAGAGAGGGGAGGGGAGGGAGAGCAGCTGAGAGAGAGAGAGAAGGGGAGTGCTGGTGAGAGGGAGAGAGAGAGGGGGCAGGATGGCTCGAGAGCAGCGATGAAACCAGTGTAGTGGATAGGAAGTGGATGGTTAGGTTTTTATAGTGTTTTCTCTTTCACACTTTTTGCTCTTTTTTTTTGTCAATCATCAGTTCTTTATTTCCTTTCTGCTAATATCTCACACAAATTACTTGCACCAGAAACAAGGCATTCGCTGGTTTTATTGCCCGTCCGTTGTTTTGCAGCTCCCCCTGTATGTCCTCAGGCTAAAATCAGGAAGAAGAAGAAAAAAAACGATTGACACACTGAACTGATATGATAGCTGTCAATACATCTAATTTAATAAGGCCTCACAGGGATCTGTAGGATCTTTTATTCTGACAAAAGTCTTTTTTTTTTTTTTTTAGATGAGAGAGCACACTTTTGATCTTGAAACAATAATTGACACAAACATCTCACCACAAAGCCTAAATACTCGCTGTTCTGCTGTCTTCCTCAGTAAAGTTCCCCTTGTGGTCATTGTTCTTTAGATGTTAAACTTTTTTTATTTACTTTTAATTATTTCAAGCACGTTTTAAGGGCCACCCATTCATGTGGAAATAAATGTTGACACTAACTTTGTAAACAGAACGGACATCTTGTTAGAATCTTCGAGAATTTGGAAGGAATGTATACATGTTACAGCTTTTTCACCATCTGCCCACTTTATTTGCTGCAGCTGGGTCATTACGTGTGATTATTTCAAGATTTCTTCAGGAAATACACAACAGACAATATACAGTATTTATAATTAGCAGTTAAAGTCCAATGAACGATCATCTCTTTAATGTGAAAAGCGCTGAGCATCATATTTCTGACCGCTTTTTCTTCTTCTCTGGGTTCAAATTCAGGATTGAAGTGGGTTTGTGAGTTAGTAAGAATCGGACTGTTTGACATGGATGAAGAAAAACAGTCACGGTCCTGGGGAAAGTTCAGAGAAATAAATCACTGCCAGGCAAGAACAGAACAAGAGTTTTTAATTCCTGTAATAGCCATATCATGTACACTCTGAGTCCCGCTTCAACAAAGTAGATTATACGGAAGATTACTTAGAAAGGCCCGTGTCTGTTCTTTTGAGTTCAGAATTGACATATTTTTGAAAGAGTTATGAGGAGTGTTGCACATAAATTACAAGTCACAATTTTCCCACAGAGAGTTAAAAAGCCTACGAGTGAGTTTTGGACTTATCCAGATGAAATCCGCCGGTTGAGGGGAACACATGCTGGTAGTTAACCTGTGTAGTCTGAGACAGATCCTGTATCTGGTGAAGTCATTTACATCAGCAGGGCAACCCTCCCCCCCTCCCTCCTTTCTAAACCCCCGCTAGCCCGCGCAGGTGTTTGTGTGTGAGTGGGCACCTCCTGCTTCCTCTCAGAGGGTGACATGGCAGGGGTTAGGTGATAAAAGCTTTGATAAACAGGAGTGCTGATGTGTCAACTCACACACCTCAAGACAGCAAAAGAAAACAAGCCGAGAATCGAGCTGATGTAGCGAGGCCGGTGAGTGTGTGCTTGCGATATATAAGGGTACCCTCATCATTCCAGCGCTCCCACCGGTGCGTTTGGGTTTTTGAAACTATTGTTGTGGCATTGTAAGGCATATCCGTTCTGGGATAGAGACAGGGATGTTGGTGTCCAGCATATTTATGTCTCCTTAAAAGGAACACCATCCTTACAAGCCAACAACAGATCATTAGAAGTTGGATGTTATTTTGGTAGTTTTGGCCATCTTTCCCATTGGCAATGTACCATTGTACTCTGAGGAAACTGATGAAACACAGCTTCAAAAAGGTTGTAGCCAAAGTTATCTAGAATAGAACGGTAGGATGAACATCCAAACTGTTCATATTAAATATTAATCACAGTTTATAGACCAATTTCCCTGTTCCAACTTTGACCTGGTGTACTAACTGTAGCTGTGGGAATGCCGTTTTTAATGTGAAGTGACAAATTATTTTGGCATTTCAGGCGCATTTTGTTTGGGCTTACTTCCAAATAAAGTGGTTCAGATAATCTGGTTTCACAGTCTACAATCCATCTTGTCGTTTCACTGCCGTGTCACCATATTGCCCAGATCTCAGCAATTGACATTAATAATTCATGAAATTAAAAGAAAATTAGGCTAAAAATCTATTAAATAAGGCGTAATATGAGACTCTTTTTTTAAGTCATGTTGACCTTTTATTAGTTGAAGTTGTTTTGAATGAATCTTGCTGAGTGCCAACATGCATCTGTCTCTTCTATTGTGCATTCACTTCCACAACCATGGAGCCCACGTCCTCGTCTCTCATCGCCTCTTTAGTCCAAACAGCCTTTTTAGCTGTTTACCCAAAACAAAAAGATGTGTGGACAGACACATGAAAGTATTCTCCTCCCGCACTAAGCCTCTCTCTCCATCGACCTCTGCCTCTCTCTCCTCTGCCCTGATCAGCCACTTTCCTCCCATTTATCTGCATTAGCCGAGCTAATGGCAGCCCCGGCTACCTGCATGGATCCTCACCGGTGGAGTGAGATGTGCTGGAACACGCCTTTATGGCCTGCCCTTTAGGGAGTGCAGCAACAGTCCGACCTATCCTTGCCGATCTATTTGCGACACCCCCCGGCACCCCAGCCGATGGAGTGGCCCTGAGTAATGACGACTTAATAAATGGTGACACGCCGTTGGCGCTGGAATGAGATGCCCATTGACAAGGAGCTTCCAGAGGCTTTCAGCGCCTGCCGGTAAAAATAGAAGGGGACACGAGACACCCTGCTTATGAGGACACGGCGGATAGGGGATAGGCGTCAAACAGGTCGGTGTTTGTGGCCCGTGTCAATGTGCTGTTACTGATATGATGCTGCATCTTCATCTAGGGCTATGGGAAGTACTGTTAATGTTCTGTGTGCATGTGTGTGTTAGAGAAAATGATTACGGTAACACGACTCTAGATGTCTGTTTTATAGAGAACATCGGAACTGTCCCCACCCTGGACACACACTTCCCTTCAATCTTTCGCCTTCTTTACTGTAACACACGCCTAAAAGTCGGCCAGCTCACATCCTAACTGACCTAACGCCCCCGAGGCCATTGCCACTGCTCGCACAGGATAACTAAATGCCGTTTCGATAAATGACACACGAAGTTCAAGGTAGAAACAGCCATCACTTCCTTTAGGTCGCAGGAGTTCCTCTTCCTATTCACTTCCTGTTCAACACCACCTCCTACTCAATGTGACGGGAGGTCAAACAGTAAACCCTTACTCAGCAAATGACATGTCCAGGAAGCACGAATGAGGAAAAGGTGGGAGACGGTCAGGAAAGGCGGGCGGCGGGACAGAGGAAGAACAGTAGCAAGGAGTGGTTGTTGTGACAGAGCAGCATTTCAATTTGTGAGGTTGTGGACTGCTGACTGAGGCCTTAAAGCTGCTTATTGAGCAGGCTAACGCAGAGAAAGGTTCAGCACATGGATGAGTTGTATTGATGACGTTTATTGCACTAAAAAGAGGATAAGAGGAGGCACAACCTTTACAGAGTGCAAATGTGCAACTCTGGACTTTTTCATCACCCATTTGGCTGTAAAAAAGTAAGATCACCTAATATATCACCAGTTGTGCATGCAGTTTGGCACAATTAAACATTTACCTAAATGTGAAGGCATGGGAGGGGAACAAAAATGGAAAAAAAAAACACAAGCGTAGGCAATCATTGCTGTAACTCTGTAAATCTGTCTCTGTGAGAGCTGTGCAATGAGCTTTATATCACAATATATGAAGCCTGAAAGTGTGCCTCTGTTAGCATGTTAAAGTGTCAACTCAGGGTTTCTAATATTAACAAAAAAATCCCACAAATAGATCATTTTAACAGAAAAGACTGCAGTGTGATAACAAGTTGATGCGGCAGTTACATGACTACAGACACTTTTGACCTCTGTTACACAGGATATATGAAATCCTCCCACCTGTCCAGTCAAGAGATGACACCTGTTTCTGCTCTCGCATGCTCTTTTTGCCCAACTCTTACTCTCCAAACAAAGTGGCGGTTTCATTAAAAAATCTATTCTCAAGCTCATTAACAATGCTTCCTCTCCACCAGAAGAGCCTTCGTACTCCGGCGGAGGGAAATGGGAGGTTTCCCTCCATTTCATCGCTTCTCAAAAGGTCAAAGGTCTGCCCCGAGGTTTACAATGGGGTCAAGCAACCCCTCGGCTTGAGTAATCTCTTTTAGCCGGGCCTTTTGCATACATACACGCAATTCCATGCGCGCACAACCAGTTTCCGCATCCACTCAAGACAAGTACGGGAATGAGAGGGTAAATAAACAAGAGTGGAACCACATTGCACCATGGGAGAGAAAACACTACCAAGCTGGAACATCTGTTGCAATGAGGGAGGGATGGAGGGGAAGTTGTCGGGCGTATTTATTCATTGCTGATACATTTCCATCCATCTTCTGGTGACGGAAGTCTCCTGTGGAGCCTTGCCTCACACAGATGTGTCCGCTCCACTCAAGCGATGACGGTGGTGCAAGGCAGATCAAGAACCGTTTACAGGAAGCGGGGAAACTTTGACTGAAACCTAATACTGATTCATAAAATCGGATCTTTTCCTGCTGACGTTCGTGCGGGGGAGGACGGAGGAGTTGCGTTTGGTCCGTTTATCGGCTGTGTGCACTTGTTGAGCAACAACATCTCCTGAGCAGAGGTGTCTGCTGAAGGAAATGATATTGATATCCACTACATTTCTATCAATGGGCTTTTTAAATGAGCGCAGATGGACAACAAGCATGACGTTACAATTGAATGACTGAGCGACTTCCAACTTCATGATGAAAGACTTCTAACTTGTTTGGGTCCAAAGGAAGCTCATCATGAGGCACCACTGATGCGGAAAGGACCGATAGAAATCTTGAAGTGAGGAGGGGGTGTGGACTAATCCGAGACCTTAAGGATTCCTTTAAATCGTATGTATATGTAAATTCAAAACACACCATTTGTGAATGGAGGCTTGTTGGGGGAGGACTTAAGTCCGGAGTTGGGCTCAGACAACAGTGGAGAGGCTCATTATTTCCTCTATATGGCCAAAATCAGGGAGCTTATAGACCTTGGAGAAATCTGCTTTCCCTCACCCTTGCCTCTCATCTCCACCCACAGATCTCTCAAAGAGCATTAGCCACTCTGCAAGGCCGCTGAAATTAAAGTGTAACCTAATTGCGTGGTAAGGATTTGTTAAGGTGGGGGAGTAATGATGGGACTAAAAGCATTAGGTTGGGACCTTTTTTTTTGCCATGTCCATACTTTTTCTGAATGTTTTCCATAAGTCACCCAAACTGAAATAACAACAAATATATATTTTCTATACTCTACTGCGAAAAACTTTGAGGTTTTCAGACTAAAAATATTGCAGAATACAGGCATTCTTACATTGTTAAAGCTTTATGTGTCTGAAAGTTGTTATTGTCTTTGGAGCCAGCTGAGAAAATATATTGTTAAAAAAGTGCTAAGATTTACGACCATAAAGCAATTCCCGTTTTATGTGTGCAGACTCCAGGCAACAGTAACTCGAAATCAAACATCCCCAATGTCATAAAACATATAATATTAGATGACAGGCAGAAAATGAAACACTCAATAGAAGCCAATTTCCCATCAATGCCACAAAACAATCTAATCACTGAGGGCAGCAACTAATGATTATTATTCTGATTATTTTCTAGATTATTTGATTAATAATTTTGTTCATGAAATGTCCCACACCCAATATTCAAACGACTTGTTTTGTCCAACCCCCAAATTAAAACTAAAATATATTTCCGTTAAAGAAAGTTACAATCTCAAAGATCTCAGTTTTTCTTTCTTTGGCGGCACCTATGGTCATCCGTGGTAACTGCAGGTGTGTCCTTGGAGCTCACTTCTCAGAGATCCAAACAGTGCAGTCTCGGACTTGTGATTTTTTCCACAGAATTTCGCTCCAGACACCCAGTGAACAAAATATTGCAGAGCAAGTTCCTTGTGTGTGTTATCTAATTTTCTATTGTTTTAATCTAAAAAGCATGATTGCGTTCATTGGGTAGTGATTGATGGAAAACAAAAGGCAGCGAGAGAAGGGGGTTCGACATGCAACAAAGGTCCCAAGCTGAGTGCCAACTTCATCCGCAAAAAAACATGAATGGGAAATGCTTTGAGAGCAACTGAAGTCCCTCCAGCCTTTGCAAGCATACAGTATGCAGTAACAAAATACCAAACAGACCAAACACGGATCCCAAGTTAGGAATGCTGTTCCATCGGGTTTCATACATATCAAGTTAGGCATCAACATCTATACCAACTAACATCTTCTGCAACCCTAAACAGCTTGTATATCCATGTCTGTGTTACACGACCCAAGAATCCAAGACGAAACAAGAATGAGCCTTGTGTATGAATCTTGTAGCTGCTCCATAAATGTCTCCTGTCAGGAAGACATTCTTCCTGTATTCCTCTTTCTCTCCGTCTGTACGGCTGACAAAACAGGAACAGTGACACAGCACTCTGTCCCGCTCTTGTATTAAATATTTACACGCTCGTGAAACGTATAAAACTAACCGCCGAAGCTCGCATTACTACTCCGGCAGAGGAGTCAGATTTAATATGGCTCACATTCGCTTCCAAGAATATGCGTGTTAAATAAGGAAGGCGAGAGAGACAGACAGACAAATGACTTCAAATGCATTCATACTGCTGAGCAGGTGTCTAACGGTCAGTTGGCATCTTCATTTATTTATTTTCGTTAAATATTTCCTCCATCGGGAAACTAACACTACTTAGATCTTTCTGGAAAACACATCAACCCATTTTATTTCATACATATTCGACTGGTTTAATAGATTATGGGCAAAAAAAGTTAGCAGATTCTGTTCAGTGTTTTTTTTATTATATTTTTGAACCGTGGTCTCATCATGTGGTCTTTTAGTGTGTGAGATAACAAATCACTCAATAATCTAATTACTTGAATCGCCTAATGAATTACTCTTTTATTCCCAGCAATTGTCTTATAGTCAGAAAGTCTTACTCAGTTTTGTTATTCATGTTGAGTATTACCCTTTAAGATACATGGATGAGCATGAATTATAAAAAAAAACATGAGACCATATCCTCCAAATTATCATTACCTTACATTTGGTGCGTTGACTGCTCTTTTCATAGTGAAGGTATTTCCACTAAGATTCAGGATGAATGGGATATTGGATGTTGACACTCTTACATTTCATTTTTATTTTTAAAACAGACGTAACTGATATGTTCTAATTCTTAGGAGTAATAGACGAAACATGTGCCAAATCATGGTCTATCGTAAAAAAAAAGTTACGTAACAGTGCGGAAAATAACTGTAAAAATAACAAATGATGAAATTCCTTCTGAAATGATGAATGAAAACAACATTTTTTTTGAGACGCAACCCCAACATGGTTCACTACCATATGATCCCAGTGAAAGCCATCTTAAAAAGGGAAATTATGTAATTTAGCGCGATTGGTAGACGTCCACATTTACTATAGTAGATACGTTGTGACATGTTGGTGACTCGGCCGCCACATTTCTCTCCACAGTGATTTGCCCCAGCTGTGTGAACAGGCTAACACTTCCGCACCGAGGGAAAACATTTCAGTGTTTTATCAGGAGAAGAAAACTAATGGCAGATAAGCGGCTCGACTGGCACCAAACGTCATCATCTCCCGTTACTTAAACCTGTTTTTCCTTCCAGATAAAAGGCCGTACTCCTAAACGGCTAAAGGGCCCCAATTTTTATCAACGTAATTACCTTCTTTTATTTATTGTCCCAGTCCTCTCCCAAAGCCATTAGCAAAATATTATCAGTTCAAATGTATCAGGGCTCATAATGCAAAACTTCAGACAACCTTTGTGCCCCCGGTCTGTCTGGCGGAGGTTGTTCATGTCTGTGGCCTTTTACTCTTTTATGAGACCCCTTGTCATGTAACCATGAGAACAAAACTATCATGTACTCTCTATTCATTACTCTCTGCAGACAAAGTCCTCCTATTCCGCTTGCTTTACAGCATTCGTATAGGGCCCTGGGTGAATGCAAACCATCTGTGTAAACACAGACTTCTGACAGGACGGCATGGTGAGCGATGAGTCCCACCTGTACAAAAGCACAATGCCTCAGGAAAAGTCTCCTTCTGAAGTGGTTATGTACCTTTTTTATAGAAGTCACACAAGCGCCAACAGACTTTCACTGCGTACCTGGGAGAGGTCGTTCCTCATAAGAGTAATGCCTGAAATGACTCACTCCAATTCGACAAGGGATAATTGAAGGACAACCTGCCATGTTAATGAATGATATATCCGACCATCTCTCTCTCTCTCTCTCTCTCTCTCTCTCTCTCAATCACCCACTCACAAATTGATGCTGCACATTTGCTGTCCCTTAGACACCTTGTAAATCAAGTATAATTGACAGACAGAAGTGATGAAATGCAAAGCGGTGCAACTAAATGACTCCATCAAGGCAGCTCCATTAAAACCTCCTAGGTGACCAATTATCTTTCACACTTGCTTGGGAAATAACACAGGCTGGCACATACTAAACAGCAAACTTTTGCCTGTACACTATAGACAAATATATTATAATATGTACTGTATGTAATGTTTGCTGTCTGGCCAATTTGTATCTTGCTATAGTCCCAGAAACTCACAAAATCTGTGATTTTAGAAGCTCGGTGTCGTAGAGCTAGTTCATACCCTAATGCTGTGGAATGCTATCTATAACACATTAGCCAGCCGTGAACGTGCTAGTTAGTACTGGTGAGTTATTATAGCTTTTTGATCTATTTTCTCTGTGGCTGTTTACTAACCGTGTCTGGCATCTTGTCCACGATGCTTTGCAGCATTTTATTAAATAAAGATTAAAGTGAGAAAGGTATCTGTCCAAACTAAGGAGCTTGCTAAGTGTCAGTTAGAAAGCTAACTATCTGTCCATTAGCAAGTTTGTTAGCTCAATGGCAACTGGTACAACAAGATGAAATAGTTTATTTAAAAGATGTTTTTGTAACCTCAACTGATGTCTCATGATTGGCAGCAAATTACTCAGCAGAGGTGGGTTCAATAAAAGTGAATAGTCCAACATTGCTAATAAGTAATAATTACTTTCCAGCTTTCTGTTCACTAAAAGGTCAGCTCTGTGATTGGTCAATAGCTAAAGGTTAATGGAAGTTGAACTCATCCCCAGAGATTCAGATAATCAGGGTGGTTCCATTGGAATAATTGATATTGCAATATGTTGTGTTTATGATTGCTGGTGTGACCAGACTTTAAAACCATACATATGCTGTTGGTCTGCACTACAGCAAAACGAATAGTTTATTTACTTCCAAACTAATTATTTTGAGAATTCACCAACATCCATCAGAACTCATCTTTTCCCGAGGAGGAAAGACTCTCCTCATCATCCGCACACTGCAATCCTTTAAGATGTAAACCGTTCCTTCAACTGCTTTGTCGGCCATCCTGCAGACAGTCCCATTCTGTTGCACGGCTCAACTTGGACTATTAAACCACTGGCCACATGGATTCAAAGCACTGTCCACAGGGTGATTAGGTTTCATTATGGCAAATGAAACACACCATTACCCTTTACTGTCGTATGATAAATGCCTTTAAAGAATGTCATGAGTTAGAAAAAAAAGCCTTGTGGAGATTACGAGGAATGACCGTGATGCAGACTTTTGAGATCTTGTCTTATAACCAGAGAAACCCAGAGAGACAGAGGATGAGAGACAAAGGAGGAAAAGACTATGCATGTCAGCAGTTTGTGTCTGTACAACCAGCCTTGTTAAAACAAATAAGTCAGTGTGTCATTTGTATTCTTCGTTCGACCGGCACAACACAGTCCATCTGGGGCCTGAGAGTAAATTATCTGGGGCTCAAGCATGAAGATCCAGAATCCACAGCCTTGCATCTTTGCCAATTTAAGAGAAAAAGATACAAACACAATCAATTTACAGGACAAATATTGAGCTGTGGTTTGTTCCACTACTCAACGGCACAAATTGGAACTTTCTTTCCCCTGTTAACATGCTGACAAAGCAGCGGCAGCCGATACCCATCTAATGAAGTAATCCCCATTCGTATCCAAACCCAACACACAGCGCACATTGCAACACGGGGCATTCTGTTTGGACAGTTCCCCGGAAATTCTGTTATCAGCGCACGGCCAGAAATCAACGCGGGCAGGGTGGACAGTGGGTGGACGGTTTGTGGGAGGCGGGGTCTTGCCGGAAAAAAAAAAAAAAAGTCAATTGGATCGTGGCCCCCAGCTGAGGCTGTCTGGCAAAAGATCAGTCTCATTCCTCTTCAGTCGGAGGCTCCTTTTCTCTGACCCGTCAGGGCTGACATCTCCAAGAACTGACGCAAGAAATGCAGCTATAAAAACAGCCTCTGGTCCTGCTGGTGAGAACTGGGCAAAGATCGCTGCACACATTCTCCAAAGCACACACACACATCATGCAAAGACATACAGACGCACTGTACTCGAGCCATCTTGCATTTCAATACGGAGAGCCCACAACATACTGTACATTATTGTGTGTGTGTGTGTGTGTGTGTGTGTGTGTGTGGTTGGGGGGAGGGTGGTGTTGATAAAAAGAAAAGATTGTGGTGATACCAGTGTATTAAGTGTCTCAAACAGCTGTAGGTCATATGTTCTGGCACTGACACACACTTTTATACTAAAGCCTTTGTGATGACTGTAAAATAAGATGGAGGCTGCTGACAACAGAAGAAACCACATCAGTCACCTGAGCAGTGAATGGTACATAATGCTGCACTATACAAATAAGCACAGCTTTTATTTTATTTTTAAGCCACACTCAAAAGTCCCCAATTTAAAAAGAAACGCCCTGAAGCCTGGAGTCGATTCAGAGCTTCGTGTCTCATTGACAGAGCTGCGCTTGGATCAACCTTTTCCTTTATACACGTCTGCTTGGAAATGAAGCAACACTTCGGAACAGTTATTCTTTTTATTCTTGTGTATAAATGCAGCCACTGTTTGCTTCACAGACTGTCACATGCTGCAAGGCTGGTGGCACCGGGGTTCAGCAGTCACCTCAGGCGAAGAAACTCATCCCATCATGTTTCCCTCTGTGCCAGCGAGGTTGGACAATAGCGCCGCGTCTCATCCCCTGTGTTTTTCTTCGGGGCGGATTCTTGTTGGATGATGGATGCGGCAGTGTCCTCCTGTTTCCCTCTCATGTTTGGGCTCTGGATTATCCCTCGGCTCAGCGTGGTTGTTTTTGGTGGATTTCTGCTCTAATCTCATGTGCTTCTGCCACACTGCGATGAAAGACAGCCTGTTGGTATTGGCTCAGTGCTGAAGCTGACTCACAGGCACAGGTGCACCTCGAGACAGGTCAAACTATAGCTGAGCCTTACAATTATCATCTCCAGTCCTATTCAAAAGAAGTGCAAATAATACAAAATAACAGCGGCGTTTATCCGAGGAACATTCAATATACAAACAAAACCAATGACAAAGCAGGGATGTACACACCTATTTCTCCCTCAAGCAGTAGACACATACTGGTTTGAACTTGTAAAACCTGATTTTGCGGTGACTAACCTGACAATTTGCAGAATTCTGCCCTAATCCTTGAAAAAGGGTGGAGGTTTTTCTTTAAAAGAAACCACTCACTGCGTTCTTTGTTGCGGGACTTTGCAAGCCTGACAGGTTTAACCTCTGCAGTTAAGCTATTTGTGATTAACATGTCTTCATCTTCTATATGCGGGATTACATTAAAACAACAGTTGTCAGGGGAAAAATGTAGACAAAACCTACATCACAAACCAAGACATGCCCTTTGACAATATTCCTACCTTTTGAATCTTCTATTATTATCTACAGCAACACTGTATGATCATACTGTATACACACTAGAGCAAGAACATGTCTACCACCTGCATACCACAGGTGTGTTTGAGTTTAGCACAGTTTGGTCTTTTCGTACGGTCATTTATGAATGAGATTTAAATTTGATAAATATTTAAGATACATTGTTCAATTTTGTCTGAAGGCCATCATAATTGTGCAATTTAAGTTTTTAAAAAGTTTTAAAAGTCTGCAGCTTTGAATTCATCGATATTTTTAAATCAGTTCTCTTGGATAGTTTGTTTCTCTCCAAGTTTTTGTTTGCGATTTCATGCTTGCTTGCCAATATCCAGGTTTTCCTGTTAAGATTATTGCGATTGACAGCTGGTTGATTAAATAAATAGACTCATTGAACTAGCAAATATGATCCCAGTGGACGAGGTGGGCTTCTCAACCTGCTGCTTCACAGTGTGAATCCTCTAATCTTGCCAGACAACTCCTATATTTTACGCTCGGCTAGGGAAAAACATGTTTTGATGACAGCCATTAGCCATAAGAACAGACGTTCATTGTCCGGGTGGGGAAGTCTTCTTCTCTGGCCCTCTACCTGCTGGGGTGTGAGGAGTAAACAGTGGCTGTGATGGTGGTCGGTGGTCTCCAGCATTCAGTGGTTTACTCGGGATTCGCTCCTCTGGGGGAGCAGTCCTGAAGAGGAGGGGATTACCTCAATCCTCTCTCCCTGCTTCACCCCTTCCAACTCGATACTTCAGATTCAAACAAAAGCTCGGGGACTGTGGGCCTCAGGCCCCTGGCGGGCTGCTAATCCCATTCCAGCTGGACAACAATCTGTCTGGCCGGTGGCCCCCGCGGGGCTGTAAGCCCCGAGTAAGAGGCTTGGAAGAGAAGTCAGACAGCTCATCAAGGATGAGGACTTAATTAGCCTTGCAAAGTCAACCTGGCTAATTGAAAAGATTCAACCTGAGTGCCGTCACAAGAGCAGAAGAGAGCTTTTTTAAATTTTTTTTAACGTTTTTACGTTTTTTCCCGCTTTGTTCAAGGTGTTTTGTTGCCAGATGAAGAAAAAATGCCAGGGATGAGGTACCCCTGCTGCTTCGGAGTTGGCAACGTGAAAAAAGGGCCCGCTTGTAAGGTTAATTGGGCTGGACACGGTGCCAAGATAAAGTACGGGGGAACATGTCTTGAAGTGTTTTGCTGGATCTGAGCTTAATCGTTCACGACAGGCTTTATCGGCGGGGTCAGGAGTGTAGTTCGAGGAGTGATTCTACATGCTGCTTTTATTGGATGCATCAAGTTAAAAAAAAAAAAAAAGGACAGACTGGGAGTGCGTGTCCGTTTTGACTTCATTCACGTGTGAGTCCAAGTCTACGTGCGCGCGTGTTTGTCGGTGTGTGCCAATACGCCCTTGAGTGTGCTTTAGGTGAGACGAATCACTCTGGTAAGTTTGTGTACCCAGGTTGAGCTGATGTCAAAACTCAGTCAGCACTCAATGGGCAGACAAAGCGCACACACCTCGGCGAAATAAAACAGAAACTCTCTTGACCCCCTCTCTCTCCGCTCTCCATCAACACTCTGCTCGAGCACGCCATCGCCGCTCCGGCGTAATGTGTTTAGAAATGTTGCACTCCCCCAACCTCTCCGACTCCGTAATGCATTTTGCTATACGCAACCCCCATCTCTCTTATCCGTGTGTTTGAATACGCCACTTCTTCCCAAACACGCGGTGTTTAAAGAATGCCACACTCTACCTCTCAAGCCCAATCACTGTAACGTGTCTGAGAGCACAGGCTACCTCTCTCTTTGTGTAATTTGTTTGGCGATGCTAGCCTTTCCGACGCCACTTACACCTAATGTGTTTGAGGCTTCACAGAATTGCATATACACCCTCACAGACACACACACACACACACACACACACAAACATTTTCACGACGGACGAGCAGACAACTGATTAAGCTGAATGCAGAGAAAGGGGCTGTAATTCATGAAGCGAAGCAGCAATTGTGCCAGAAATTGGGTTTAATTAAACATCATGATAACATGTAAATGCTCAAAGGCTTGAATTAATTACACTGAAAATAAATAATGAACATTCAAAAAGGACAGTTTACCCTGCTGGGAATTTGAGGATGATTGGATTTTTCATTAAAGTATACTGTAGGGGTGTGCGAGTGGCATGGCTCTATGGATGGCAATGTTGGTCAATATCTATTGAATGCATTGTTGTGCAATTGTGTACAGGCATGCATGGTTTCAAGATGATACATCTCTCTGGCTTTGGTGATTCTTCTCCTCTCGTGCAACATGAGATTCAAATATGACATTCCCATCATCCTCAGCTACACTTTGTGTTTATTACTAATGAGCAAATGTCGGCACACAAAACTAAGCTGGTGAACGTTAAACCTGTTAAAAAAAGCTCACATGAACGACCAAAGTAGTGCACCCTTTAACAATAATAAATACTATTTCTCATAGGTTATTTTTGTATTGATTAATTGGGATGCGGCGCAGGAGATTTAAGGGGCCAGCACATTTAAAATCCGAGAAAAACTAATTAGTGAGGTACTGCAACCACCCGTCAACGTTTTGTAGGTTGGGTCATTATTTCACAACAACATTTTTTCCGCTTTGTCAAGTCAAATGTATCACTCAGTTAATCCCCCTCTGTCTGTCTGTCCTTCTGTCTCCTCTGAAACCCTCACTTTGATCCACATTGTTCTTTCTTCCGGGGCTACCTCAAAGTAAACCCAGCGCTGACCCCGAGCCGGACGAACCGATCACCCACAGCTATGATGCTAATGGTCTTCATGGGGTGACGATACCGCACACAATGTGGTCATAAGGGATCAGCGCAGCTCTGCACATGGACCCATCACTCATGAGCGAGGACAGCTGAGGCAGATAGAACTGAAAATGATTTAACAACATACCATGGCTGCCATCTTTCTTTACAGAAAACTATAGGCGCAGCTTTATTTGTTGTGTTTTTCTCTTAAATATCTCCATTATGTATCCGCGAAGGCATAAAGCATATCCCATGTGTGCATGTACTGTGTTGGCACAGTGTGTTATCGCCACAGCGATCTCCTCCCTGTTTAATATCAAATGCAATGCTTCTGGAATCAGCTGAAATAACACCGCTGGTGTTTTAGGTAATTAACCTTTCCCACCGTGTAAATGGCTCGTGGGGGGAGAACGAGGAGCTCGAGTGGGAATGAATGTCTGCCTGTGCGCTTCATCCACTCTGGGAGAATACATGGCCCGTTTCAGGGGGGGCCCCAGCTGAGTCGCACAAGAACCCTGCACAGTGTGTGTGTGTGTGTGTGTGTGTGTGTGTGTGTGTGTGTGTGTGTGAGTGTGTGTGTGTGCATAAAAGGGTGGGGGACGAGCGCAAAAGAAATCAGTGTGGTCTCCAAAGCACCGTTTGGAGTTATTATAATGGGGGAAGGGGAGTGATGTGTGGAAGCTGATGGTCGTGGGGGAGAATAGGAAGGTAAGATATTAATAAAAACCAAATCAGTCAGGCTTGACATAAACACCCCTTTGTTCTTTGATGTGATGGCAGCAGCCACACAGTCGGCAACATGATACATCACGCAGAGGAGCGCGCAAACCTCCCCCCACTCCCATCCCCTCTCTATTGCTTCATGAAGACCACATATACTCGTGTTCTCTGTGGCTCCGTCGCCAACTCTCTCTCTCACACACACACATACATACACACACTTTGAGGCTTAATCTCCCCTCCACCTCCGTCCCCTACCTAGAAGCCTAATATCCAGGCCTTGATAATAGAGCGCCAGTGTCTGATTCGTGTCTGCAGGAAGGAGCCATGAAATTACCTTCCTGTGCATCAAGGGGCTGTAGCATGAAGCCGCACCTCAATCACCAAGAGAATAAGGCCTATTGTTACAAGCCAGAGCTTTTACGAAAGTAAGCGATCCTACTTAGGAAAAAAAAAAGAGAAGATGATAAGACTTGATATCCCTGAATAGTATGACTGTCGCCCAGAGTTAGAGCTTTACAGAAATCCAGGTCAAGCCCCTCTGTGTCTTTGAGGAACTCTCGAGTGTGTGATTATACATTAACCCCCGAGTGCAGGAGGAAGCTCCGTCTCTATGTTCAGAGATGGTTAAAGGAAGGTAAGTTTACAATTGGTTTCAGTTGGGGGTTATCTTGCTTTTGTCCTCTTGGAGGCTGTTGTGGAAGTTGGGTTGACACTTGGCATAAGCAAACTGCCACTATCCTCCTTTTCGAATGACATCATGGCATGTTGCATTGAAACAGTGGCGCTCAATGACCCTGAGCACGACAGGTAAAAAGGGTCACAGACTATTTTTTTTTTGTAGCTTGAAAGGTCCCTAATGGCCAGAGGTCAGCATGTCATGTTTGTCCTGCCCGGAGTGAATAACAATAGAGGAGGGTGGCGATGGACAGAGGCAGGCAGGTAGACAGATAATTAGATGGATGAGCAGACACAGGGATGAATCTTATCAGCAAGGAACAACAGGGAAGCAGACAATACTGGATCGTCATGTCCTAGTCTCTTTGTTGGATCCACAGAGGCACATGCTCATTAGAAGTGTTGTCCTACATTCACGCTGTGACAAAACAGCGTTCACATTCGGATGCTAGATAGAAGGGGAAATGCTTAGACAGAGTGCAAAATTAGGTTTTGATTGTTTTAGATGTGTCTCTTTGGGTTTAGCAAAGTCAAATACTTCTTTCCTCGCTGACGTGTCCTCCTCCTGCTGGCAACGTGACTAAAGGGCTGCTGGATTTTTACATATAAATAATACATGCACTAAACAAAAACAATGTTGCGTAAGGACTGAAGGATCCTTTGATAATTACTTCAGGATTCAAGGATTCATTGATGATTATTTACGGATTTAAGGATGAATCAAAGAATTCCACTTATTAATTTGTCTTCGCTCGTTTTGGACCATCAGGACAGACTGTCTGATTCGAGGAGAATATGATAATGTAGTCCAGAGAGGACTGAGAGGAGATTTTGATCAGATGAAATTCATTAAGAGGGACAGGCCATCATTTATTTAATTTAAAAGAAGCGGAGGAATGAACCAGGAGGGCGATCCGGGTCCCAAGAGCAGAAGCTATTCTTGTCTCTTAAAACTTTGGTGTCCAAAAGAATTCAGCACAACAGCTTTGTTTGCTTTGCATGAATAATACTCGGCCAACAATCTGCAGTAAACATTTGTTTTATTAGATTTACATGTGAGATGATTTCTTTTTACGGTAATATCAATCTCACAGACAAATGATTTCAAATGTATAAATCGCAGTCACCCAACATGCAATTGCTGAATAATATTTTGACAGAGATTTATATGGGCTTTACTCAAACAGGAAAGTAGTATCATATGCAGCATTGTTAGTTGTTCGTCTCTCAGCAGTTTCAATAATTTATCCATTTGCCTCGATTAGCTCATACATAAATATGTGAAACGGTAAAAGACGTTTCCAAGTCTCCGTGCTAAATGAGTTTCACCGTGGAAAGAGCTAGTGAGCGAGATTTATGATGCGAATAAAAAGGCCCAGATGTTCATCCTTGGACCCGAACGAAGACAAGAGTCCAGATAAATGTTTACTTAATCACCAGAGGAAGAACAATAATACCATCAATGACTTCAGCCGGCTTGATGAGTTTGTGTTGCAGAGACAGGATTGTGCGCCGGGATCGATCAGGGACTTTCATTATCACTGAGAGAAGGGCATTCGAGGCGGGTCGATCCCGAACCGGGACTGACATTGACCCAGTTCCCTCCCTGCATGACGCCCGTGTCTACCCAGGTCCATCATCACTGTCGTCAATAGCCAAAGCACCCGGGGCCCAACATGTACGCGTGAATTGATTGTGCAGAGCACATGCCGACTGTGACTTGTGGAGGCACTGGACCTCATCCAAAAACCAGCATCCATCACGACGCTGCCTCTGTTATCAATTCTCCATTATGCTTCAATTAAAGCTCGGCAGAATCCCCTCGAACATTTTTGCCTGGTTATTTATGTGGTGTTTCTGTGATTTGAGTGTCTCACATAAAAGTAGAAAGAGATCGAAAAGGCGAGAAGAAGTGTTTGTTGCTTCGTGAGTAAAAGTACATACAATTTCTTAATGGCTCCGATTGTTCTCAGAGAACTAGTTTATTGCCTTCTTTCACCTCTCTCACCCCTTTATATTGGCTTTTTGGGCCTTCCTAATCCAGTCTTCTAGGAATTATGTGTTCATACTAGTAATTTGCAACAGAAAATGCGCTTGGATAGGAATCTAAATCTGTACAGATCATATTTTTCTCATTATTCTTCAGGAAATCAACTAAAAACATCAGGAACTGTTTACTCACAGATGATTTTGGTTGTTTTCCTACAATGCGATGTCTGCTCTTGCGATAAAGTACCCACATGCAGCAACTGAGGAGTGTATTTTTTATGTCCGGGCACTTTCAGCACATTGTTAAGGTTTGAGAAAGATGATGTTCAGTCAACAGCAACTTGAAGCACAAACAAGTTTAAATGAAGCGCTTCCTTCACTCCAGAAAACACTGCCAGTCAAAACAGACATTGGCAAAGCGAATGAATGTTACATCAACATAATATCTGGAAGACATAACTGGCATTGCTGTGTGAAAGTGCTTGTACGTTCAGACTACGTCCGCACTAAGCTGACTCACTCTGGAAACTTTTTCTTCCTATATTTAGTTCGCCATGTCGTGGACCTGCTCAGACACAGTTGCGTGCCGTGTGGCATCAGAGCTCCTGTAACGCCTCCTAACACTCAGTGATCACTCGTATGAAACGTCAATATAGCCGATAACACATTGCAGCGGTGCGGAAATCGCAATCACAATTGTATCCTTGTTCCATTGTCGAACAACAAAAACAGAAAAAAAGGTGAAAACAAGCGCAAATCAAATCTGGATTTAGTCATTAAAGAGATATTCCTTGTCAACTCAACAGGGTTTACCGTCTCTGCAACGAGACAATCTGTACAGAGTTTACCTCTCTCTCTCCCTCTCTCTTCCTCTCCCTCTCTCTCTCTCTCTCTCTCTCTCTCTGCAACAGTCCCCTCCCAACCTCTCCCTTCTCCCAGGAGAGTCACTCCAACAGACAGGACCAATTTTCTGCTAATTGGGCCTCAGGAAATTGCTCCTCGTTTTAATTTACTGTTGGACAGGCATGAAGACATGTGATCCACTGCTGCTTCTCTCTCTCTCTCTTTCTCTCTCCCTCTCCCTCTCTCTCTCTCTCCCTCTCCCTCCCTCCCTCCCTCCCTCCCTCCCTCCCTACTTTCCTCCCCCACAGCCAGTGCAGGTGTGAGGGAGAGAGGTCCACTGTACTGCACCTTCTCCCTCTCTCCCTCCCTCTCCTTCTCTCTCTCTCTCTTTCTTTGGGAAATGAAATGGAATGTAAAGGCGGCGACTGGAGCCAAGTTGAAGGGTTAACCCACCGTGGCAACCAGATGCATTGAATAGGACTCGGTCCACATCTGTAGGTCAAGATGTTTAAAGCTTTCTGAGAGGAAAATAATCCGTGCAATCTATGGAAGAGCAGGATCTGGTCCAGTGGGAGTACCTTCACCAACACAGACTGTCACAATATTATTGAAACCACCAGGGCATGTTGTGCGTACTATCCAAACAGGAACTGTATTCATTGGAAAGAGTATTAACCTCTGCTATCGGGCGATGACAGGCCGGGCTGTGACATCACCAGGATCAAATGACCTGATGGGACGGAGCTGCGTCTCGAGGATTGCCGAGATAAGATTAATTGCCATTTTGTGACAAAACTAACATAATAACCGTAACATTAGCAACAAAGATTACGCTGTGAGCTATTATTGAACTAATAGAAGAAGAAATCTACACCGAACTCGAGATTTTCAGCGCTTGATAGTGATGGGTGTGGTAGTTGCTCCCTCGATCATGACCATTATGGTGTTGAGAACTACATTTAAAACCGCTTTTAAAAAGGAATTAAAGTATGTTTGATTCATGACTGACCAATATTTATATGTAAGATGGAGAGAAATGTCACGTTTCATGATCCACAAACAAAAGCAAGATTATTGAAAAATCCACGGTGTACACAATGTATGCATTATCTAATCCATAAACCTATATCAACCAATTTGAACAAATGTAAAACTATTGCCAAATAGACCCCCCCCCTCAGTATTTACCGCATGAATGCAAACCGTATTGAAACTCTTTTAAAGGCCTGTTCTGTTTAAGCGCTGCTGGAGAACTCAGACATCCACATTATGAGGCGTATTCATGTGGAATTTCAAAGTGAGGAAAGACAATAGCTCGTCATCTTTAAATCCTACAACATATGGCTTTCATTTGAGCAACTTTAAATTCTATGACTGCACTTGTCTGTTTGGTATTCGGGACACAGCGATATAAATAAAAATGCCATAAATTACTTTCAAATCATCCTTTACATTTGTCAAACTTTGTTTGTGTGCATCATAAAACATGCATTTGTCAACATTGTTGAAATGTATATATAAATCATCTTTAGAGCTGAGATTGACATATTCTGTGCATGCTCCGTTGCCACAAAATATATGCTTAAGATTATGAACATGTCTTTTGTGGCGCCAGTTCATCTGACTATTTATTTACCAAATGAAAGTGTCATCCTTCCAACTGACAGGAGGAATGCCCATTTCAACTTGAAGTGCTCATGAATCAGGGAACAATCGAAGCTGTCTGCAGAAGTCAAGGAGAAATGCCTTCACTCTACGAGCACTTAATGGAAAATTCCCCTCTGGTCTTGTTTCCCCCCCTTTAGTTTGAGCATCTATCCTTTTCAGTTATATCCATTGTTGTGGTGTTCTTTGCCAGCAGAAGCAAAGTTGTGAGGCTTACCACTTGACTGACCGTCTATAAACTACAAGGCTAATGTGACTTTAGATGGATTTGGATTTTTAGATGGAATGGTTCAATTTAGAGATTGGAAACACAATAAATACAACCTTTTGAAGGAAACACTCAAATATGAAGAGACTAACCCTGATTTGTATGCCGAGTGTTGACATACATATATGGGGCAACGCCACACACACACACACACACACACACACACACACACACACACACACACACACACACACACACACACACACACACACACACACACACACACACACACACACACACACGGCCCCCCAGCCTTTTCTAAACACACGTGTTGCAGACTGGCTGGATCCAACCTTGGTTGACATTCACACCAACACATCCCCGGCTCCCCCCGAGGGCCCGCTCTGACCCTCGCACTGGGTTCATCTGCATCAACCAATCAATACGTGTGCATGTTTTAAGCATCCATCCCTGCCTATCAATACTGACATGTTACACAGGCCAAACATCCATCAGGCGGCTTGACGTGTTTTTGAGCCAAACACCACCACCATCCATCAGCGCTGGACTTTTATAAACCTGACGACCCAATCTGAATCAATAACTCATGTTTTCAAACATTCTCCGGAGTCGATATGCAAAAAGCTGCACTCCGAAACCATTAGTGACCTCCTTTCAAGGACCTTAAAAAAAAAAAAAAAAGAACCCCGCAGCAAAGACCCACCTCTATAGAAAGATGGCCTTTCTGGTATCGACGGAGCATGCGGCAGGCCACTGTAAACAAGCCGGGAAATGTTTATCATGACTTGTAATGGTGTTCATTGATCCTGTATTTGCAGGCAACTAACAGAGCCCATTGTAAAGAGGTCAGCCTTGATACATCTGCAGCGCTCTGGAGGCTATTTGGCTCTCTTCTCATTAAAATGGGAGCCGGAGTGACCTGCGTGGCCGCGTGTTTGTGTGGGTAAAGGATATAGAGGAGAGAAGAGGGAAAGTACAAAAAAAAAAAACCTCTAACATCTGAGCATCCACACAATCAAAAATACCCCCGTCTTCCTTGCGCTCCCACCCAGCTCATTACATCCACCCTGCTGCCTGATGGCTGGTTGACAACTTAGCACCTTCAACTTACTTCCACACTTTGAAAACTTCCTAACTGCTCCGCCTCTGTGCACACTGGAGCTCATTGACTCGAATCCTCGGCGGACGGAGAGGAAACAAATAACCCTGCGAAACCTGTCTCCCCCACGCCCCCCCGCCCCGTATCCTCGATACCATATCAGCTTGAACTTCTGACTTTCCAACCGTACTTTAATTGTTCGTGCACTTTCCAAATAGTACCGTTCAAAAAATACTCTGTTAAAGTGAGAAACGTCTCTCCCCCCTAAGCGAACAGGGGTTCTGTTGCAACTAAAATCTCCATCCATCATGCAGATAGGTATGTGTCCCTCGAGGGGACTCCCGCACTCCCTGGCTGTTGTAATAAAGTGGACCTATCAGTCAGGATGGAGCAGACTTATTACAGTCTGTGTGGCCACCTATGGCTTTACACACAACACACTGTAAACCGCCTGCTGCTGCTGCTCGCTGTGCAATAACACCACTGCTTAAAACGTGGGTTTAGGAATGGTGGGAGGCAAACCCCAGGGTGACAGCCCAGAGCACGTTTATGGCTCACGAATGATAATGGTGACGTTTCAATATTGCACTCAACACCAAATTTCAAGAAAGGAAAACTCAGTATGCCATTTAATATTCATAGTCATTAATAATGTAAATAATAATGAGCTTTTTTTTTTTACTCAGGCTGACTGCTTTTAGCCTCAATTCGTCACTTTTTCCTCATTTTGTTTTTATATCAGAGGATACATTAGCTGGAAGGAGAATGGCTAACACATTGTGCAATCAGAGGAAACTATAACAATGCAAGAATGTGGCTGCTGCAACAACACAAGGACACGTATCAAGGATGCAGCAGCACTGCAAAGGAGACTGGGACCTTTTTATTTTCCCCCACTATACCACCACCACCAAAACGATGTCCTCAGCACACCATCAACGGTGACATCCGAGCTACAGTCGAGTGAGACGGTTCCGATCGGCCCTGGCTTCTGCTCCCCAGAGATGCATCTATGATTCAAGTATTTTGCAAGTGAGCCAAAGGTCAAATCTTGGCAAATAACTGATTTATTTGGATGACACCCAGGAGCCACATGCATCAGGATGAGCTTGAGTAAATCACAGCGTGCGCTTTCACACCGTGCACCTGAACGCGGCGTTTGAAAGCTTGGTGAGTTTAATGGCGCGGCAGGTCATCTGCGCTGTGTTCAAACACCCCCGGGGAAAAGACCTCTGATATGTAGAGCTGCATATTCCACCTGGGTGGCGAGTAGTAAAAGGACAGTGGGCGATCGGTGGGAAGGAATGTTATGGATTTATGCATTTAAAGTATCACCTGTCAAAAAGCAGGAAGATATACAGGCAGAGATCTATAATGAAGAGGCCAGGGCTTGTCAATGACGTTTCCATGTTTGTGTGTTATGACTCTTCATTTCCACTCCGCCACACCTGTTTTCCCTCTTACTCTATCACTGTCTATGTTTGCTTGTGTCTTTAGAGGCCAGCTCTTTCTGTGAACCCGGTGACTCCTGAGTTCACCAGCAGCATTTTCTATAATGTTTTTCGCCCAAACCCTTTCAGTTATTACACTTACTTTTGCTTTATATCACATAATAGGTGCTTTATTTACTTACTATTGTACTTGTGTCCCGTCTTAACATGAAGCACATCGTTTTTTTGCCCCATCTGAATTGACCATGATAGGCTCCTCCCATGAACAGTGACAGTCAAATCAGCCGTAATTAGGCACTGCAGGCATGTCAAGTTTTGGATTGGATGTAGCGGGGAAAAAAAGACGTCAATGAACGTATCTAGGGTCTTGCGGAATCAGCCAATATCAAAATGATTACCGTTGAGACAGGATCATATTTTTATATGTTGAAATCAACTTTCCTTGAAGCAGGCGGTGAGGTTGTGATGACGCTGTAGGGGCTTTGGTAAGCCATTATCCCCCTTTGTCCCATGGGCCTCTCCATGCAGGGAATGTGCTACAGTTCCCAACCAGCGCCAGAAGCAACTATTCCAGGTCATATTTTGAAGGACTACTCCTCTCCTCTTGTATCATCGACTACAGGCTCTTTTTCCTTACCTGAGACACTCGGGGGAACGTAGAAGCAGGGGTCAGAAAAACGCTACAGCTCCATCTTGATACCCATCACCTGTCATTATGTGACCCAGGCAATGCACTTAAGACGACCCGCAGAGCCTCCAGGGCATTTCTTCTTTTTTTAAGTATCCACAATCAAAACTCTTTAAAATATCATTGGGTACCCCTGAGGCTAGGTGCGCCGGCAACCTTTGACCAAGAAGGTCAGGTGACTAATTAGCCAACACCTCTGCGGAGCTCTGGAATGCTCTGCGCCGACGGCGGGAAGAAAAAAAAGAAGTGGGATCTGTCAATTCCCTTTCACTGGGACTATAAACACTCGCAGGAAGATACTTGGAAGCTGACTATTATGTGTGTGTACAGTCACTCCTCGGGTGCACAACACAGCAAGTGTCAAGTGGAAAATTATAGAGCAGAAAGAGGAGATGGTTTGGGCAGGAAAGCCAGTTGTGGTTATGTTGAAAGGAAACCTTGGGACAAACATCACCGGCAAAAGTAAAAGCTTGAGTGTCCTCGTCTCCCTGGCAGCCTGTGTGTGATGTCATTTGCTAAGTTAAACCTCTGTTAACCAAAAAACATCCCTTTGTTCCCAGAGAGTCTGTGCCAGCTACAGTACAGCTACAGTATAATTTAATGTGTTTAGATGAAGGGTATGAGCTGAGTTCTAATGACATATAATGGTCTGTGTCCTACAGCAGTTTATTGGCTTTTCAAGGGCGTAATGATAGTCAATGGCCATACATTACATTTCAGACCACGGCCCCCATTAGGTCCAAGAGGATCTTTCATCTTCTACGGTCCTGCTTGTAGCCAATAGAGGATCCTATGTCATTGTCAAAACGCTGTCCCCGCGGTACAGGAATCAACTCCAGGCCACCTTGACACAGAATTCAACATGATTGATGGTAATTGCCTTTTGTGAAATGCCACAGCCACTGAAGACTCTTTATTTTCCTCCGTGCCTTTCATAAAGAGCAACTGAAATACTTTATCTGCTCTATATGAGGAAATGGTGCATCGTATGCATGACACATTCAGCTCCCCGTGCTAAACGGCTTAATTATGCTGATGACATGTTGCGATTCATTGGCCTATTTGGACGCGGTGACTGTGGTCAAGCAGGACCATATTTAGAAGGGATAAAAAAGACTATTGTGTGTGTGAGGATGAAGGAGGAAAATATATCAGGAAAGACATTTGAAACGGAAACCAGATGTGTGCGTGTGTGTCTTTCTTTGTGTGTGCAAATGTAATGCTCGTTTCAAGATGGCGGCCATGCCATTTCTTGGCCGGTGAGTCTTGTGGTTTTTGAAAAATATTTTGCACAATTAAATGAAATAATTATACGAGTAACACGGTAAGACTTGTAAGAAACTGCTTGGGGTTTTGGGAACAAAGGCAATAGAAACAGAACATATCCAAGAACGATCTCTTGACTCAGCAAAATAAACCACATCGGAGGAAGAGAATATGTCAAAACCTGATATCCTGGATTCCCAGTACAGTAATAAAAGACGGGCACAGAATGTCACCCAGAGATGACCTGCATGAAACAATCGTCTGCCAAAAAGAAAACTCTCACAGTCAAACAATGTCCAGCCCATTAAGAACCATTACTCCTGTCAGTATAACAACCAAAGTGTTTAGGGAAGTAATAAAAAAAAAAGTCCTCTGGCATCGCTCGGGACGAAATAGGCCAAGAGACTCATTTGAGCACAGCTCCACAAATGTCCCCTTTCTCTGCACCTTGAAAACTACCAGCCGCGGCAAATAAAATTGTTCCAGGTGCACCAATGAAAAGGACGCCCCGATTGCCTAATAGTTGGGCCAAGGGCTGTTAAACAGAGAGGCGTGAATTCAGCCAGGCTTTGTGATAGCTTAAAGTGCTGGCCAGTGGCCCCTGTGAAGGTTGAGTGCCCTCTCTCACAATACCAAGTGGTGTTATACTGACAGGTGTCCGCTAACCATTATAACACATGGCAGATTAATTCAGTCTCATAACATACGGAAAACAATAAAGATACATAGCCCAAGTTGGATTACTAGTAAGCCAATGTCCCGGTATAATGATTTCATGATATCTGGTTGGAAAAAAGAACTAACGCTAAATGATACAACTATAAGAACAATTTCATCCATGATAAGCCCGCTAGTGATTTTATAGGGCAAAATTGGGTGAAGGTCGGTTGTAGAGACGGGAGACGGGATGTATTGTGTTTTGGTGGGGACATGCAATATTAGCAAAGGCATACTGCAGGGATTTTCCTTCAGGGAAAAGAACAAAAATAAGTTTGGCAAGAACCATGTTTGATATATGAGAACCATTTATTTTTTAAAGATATTGTACATGACTCCCGTAGTTCACTGCCGTTTGGTTTCGAAGAAGTTAGAGACTACAAAGAAGTCAGCGAAGAAGTCAGTGAGTGAAGCGGGACAAGACTCGTTACAAGCCAACAGATCGCAACGTCTCCTTCTTCCATCTTGGATTTCTTTCTAAAGCCCTAACAAACTCCAGGTCTGAAAGGATCGCAGCTTTCTGTCCGAGGTTTCGTCAATGCAAGTGAGCTGAAACCTGAGCAGAGGAAAAAGGGCACCTCTACGTATGGAAAGGTTTAGGTGAGTAGTAAACTCCCTCTTACAGAACTGATGAGAAACACCTGCATGTCTGAGCAACAACGTCAAGCCAGACAAATCAAAGCCAGAATAGATGATTAAGAGCGAGGCGGCACAGAGCAGGACCTCTGATCACACGGTCCAGAGCTACGAGAAGCGTGCACGGACGGCTGAACGGCTGGCGCTGGAACGAAACCTGAAACACAACATCAAAGACCCAACACAAACAAAATATGAATGACAGTAAACTGAACACATTAATCAAATACTTCGCAGTAAAAATTCAATAAACAAGTGGAAGTCTGCGTAAACAACCGAGCCCACGACTAATCCAGAAAGAACTTCACATTAACAAACTGCGCAACCCACTCGGAAGGCATTCAAAGAGTCTCGAGCACAAACATAATTCAAGACACTTTGAATGGAAATGTGCAAACTGCTTTCAACATTTAATCTATCCGTTAGATTCCAAGTGATTCTACTTGATTGTGCCATAAACGATTAAAATGGGTCACTGGGTTCTCTCTGGCTTTGGCAGCACAATATATTGGATTCCAGTCATTTGACAAACGCCTGTTGAACACAATCAAACGAATGGCAGATGAAATGCGAAGGTGCTGGAAACCGTCTAATCCTTGGCCAGAGCTCAACCTGTGAAAAGACGTGCGTTGGGTGAAATATAAAAGTGCCACAGTCAATTGGAACCAACCGCCCTAAGTTTTGATCTATTTTGGATGGTTCACGCTGACTTCATGAAACCCAATTACACCTCAACCATAGTGACCATTCTCCATGTTCTACATCAATTGAAAATAATTAGAATCTGGATGATATCTGGGTTTGATGTCTCAATTTCCTCTTTGTGTGGAAGACGCGGCGGTTGGCAAATAGTACAGGGCCGGAAATGAAACACAAATGTCTCTCACTCTGTGGTCCAAGGTTTGTGATGTGTTAAAGCAGGCACCACATGAAACTACTGGTGTGTGTTCCTGCAGAGAGACTTATGCGGAGAGGACAGAAGTGTTTCGCCTATTCTTTTAAAGCAATCTCCCAACTACTGTACTCTATGTTTATCCTAGTGCGTCTGTGCTTGTGTGTCGGCGTCAGTACTAATAGGTTTGTCAGATGAGATGCTGCTGAGAGCAGTTGTCATAGCCCCATGTCCAAACTGGCAGCATTCACGTTCCACTTTCAGTCCCTGGAGAGAGTTTGACCTGAGTGGAGTTACCACAATGTGCTTTCGCGCTGCCCAGTCAGTCATTTAACCCTGGATGCACACGCACGCTCTCTCACACACACACACAGACTCACACACAGCCAATGCAACTCAGTTGGCATACTTAAAGAGTCCACTATTAAAGCCTTAACTGAGACAGTATTAACGATTCAGTTTTACATTGTTCTAATCAGCCATTTAAACAATTGCATCGCGATTTAAGATTTTTTTTCACAAGAATATTTTGATTTCATTGATGAATATTGTACAGCTCCTTTTGAAAAGTTTGATAAGGTACATTACATTACATTACATGTCATTTAGCTGACGCTAATATCCAAAGCGACCTACAATAAGTGCATTAAACCCTGAGTACGAACTCAGAACAACAAGGATCAAGAGAGGACAATTTCTTCAATAAAGTCAAACTACAAAGTGCTATCAGTAAGAGCCATGTAAGTGTTGCCAAAGTCCTGCCAAACTTTGAAACACTCAAGAATTCTCAGAAGCAGATGGGTTATTTGAATATGACATATTGGTAAAAGGGCCTTGACTCTCTTCCGTTTTCATAGTTTTATCGGACATTTGGCGGAAGAACAAAACCTCCTTCAATGGTTCCTTTCTCAAAGTACGAGGGTGAGGACAATGTCCTTCAGGATAAAATTAGAGCCTGATACTGACTAAAACTATAGGTTATCTTCTCATAAATTCCAATTTCCGCAGAAAATGTCAAATCAACAATAGCTCTTCCTGCCCTGGCTTAGGCGTTGGCCAAATACGCGCACAAATATACAATTCTCCTGGCGCATGCACTTTTTTTTTTAAGGTCACATACACGTGCGCACACAGAATCTGTGCAGTGTACACATGGCTGATGAAAAAACGCCCACTGTGCTCACAGATGAGGCTGAGTACACAATGGAACCAGAGGACAGAGACTTCAGAGAGATTTAACAGGAAAACAGCGTGCCAGCGCGTTGGTCGGCCAGTAGAGAGCCCCCAAAGAAAACAGTCCCGTATTATTCCAACCAGAGGAGCCCTCGTTGGCTAGTTTGCCCTTTCTGCAACGAGACCTGTGTAGTCTTTCACTGACTTTACAGTAACGACTACTGTCTGTGGTCTACAACAACCACACCACCCATGCTTTCATTGGAAATGAACGAAAGTAGTGACCTCACTGCGCTCGACTGGACCCCCCCTTTATGTGAACGCTGCCAGAATAAACCAAAGTGTCGTACTTTGAGGCCTTATACGAAACAAATCCCTCTGTCCGGTGCCTGTATTGAGATTTCACCATCTTGAAACAGTGTTTTCGTGACATAGCGCGAAGGCGCAGCTGCAGAACGTCCGTGTGCTGATGTTTAGAAGTGAACCTGCGGAGCTCGGTCACCACTTTTAACAAACAGATCTGCAGAACGCAAACACATAAACATGCACGGCACAACCGAAACATACGCGAGCAGCATGCAAACAAACACACATTGCGCACACATTAAAAAAAGGACCGAAATGACGACATTACACAAGTGTCCAAGTGACCTCAAGCTCGTTGCTTTTCCCCTTTAACAGCAGTTCTTTCAACACAACACATTCATTTATGAAGAAAAAAAAAGTGTTACAGCCATTTTTCCCTCTCAAATAAAACTGCACTGAAATCAAAATGGAATTCATCCATCTCTGTCTCGGGCTGGTGTTAATAAATACAGGCTGGCTATGGTTTGAGTGCTGTGAGGGGGGGAAGAGCGTGCTCTTGCATTTGGGGTGTATGTGCATGATGGAGATTAACTGCGGGAGAAAATGTAATGCTTGTAGTAGTGCTTGTAGCTTTGTTGTGTTTGCAGCAGCGTGTTCGCTGCCCAGAGGACAAGTAGAAGGCACCCAGTTCCAAACGATTCCCTCTCTCTCCCTCTCCCTCTCTCTCTCTGTGTGTTGGTGCTGGCTCAGCAGGCTTCGAGTCCGCTTCATTCGGCTCCCTGATTGCATTGGCCTTCTGTCCACCTAGCCATTGATTCCAATGCCCCAGCCAAGCACTTTTCTGTTTGCCTCGCTCTCAATACCCACAACCCAAGCTGCCTCAATACTGGTATTACCACGGTTGTACCTGTATTAGTGCAGAGGTCAAAGGGTTTCGGGAGGAGGGGGCGGTTCACGCTGAGCGGAAGATGCATGGACGCCTGCTTGGGGAACCTGACATCCTGACTTACACCCTGCTGCCCTGGTAAAACAGGGAGCGGCTTGAACAATTCCAAAGGTCAGAAGGTGCCGTTTCATCATTCTGCTTAAAGGTTTATCACTTTGACTTAAGTTCAATTATTGGAAAAGGTTACAGGGGTTAAAGGGGAAATACATAAAAGCCTTTATTCCTCTGTCCTAAACAATCTTAGTTGCCGAAATATAAATTTCAGAAAAGAAAAGCTCCTTATAACCTTCAGCTGCAACTGTCCCTGGATCAAAACCACACAAAGTGAACCTGCTGTGAAACTGATATTAGCTTTAAAAGGAGACAGGGGAATATACAGAGGGCACATTGTATTTGTAATAGCTCTCTATCTTATGAGCATGTCTTTGATAATAATCTGTCTAATCGTACAATGAAGACATTTCAACTAGACTATAATGTGTGCCGTCTATGACATGGTGAGATTTGATCCGGCTCCTCCAACGGCAAGCAACCTTGCATTAGCACTGTCCCATCATTCATGCTCAGCTACGAGGGAGGTTTCATAATGGACGGAAACATGAGACCGGACGCAGAGGTGGGAACGTTTGCAGACACAAAATATTCTCAAAAAACACAAAGGAATGCAAGTCAAGGCTTTGAAGATTAGAAACCGAAGGAGGCCGTCTGATAACATTTCGGGCAGGAGAGTTTCACAAAGAGGGGTTCTGAAATTCCTTGGGCACTTTTTTTATTATTATCTCAGCCGAGCACACTGCACTCACCTGTGTGATTTGATTGGAGAGCACTTGATGGGCGCTGGCTGTGGAAGCAAAGAAAGTCCGGAGTAATTAGAATTTTATAAGCATTCCTTTTTCGGGCTCTTTTTTATTAAATGGGACAGATTAGGACTGGAAAAGGGCGGCGCGGGGATAGAGAGAGGGGACGACATGCAGCACAGGGCCGCAGGCCAGATTCCAACACTAGCCACTGTTATCAGGACTCATTTGTCATTTAGATATCACTGATCTTTTCTGGTTTCTGGATTTTCATTTCCCTGGTTTTAAAACATCTTTTTTTTCAGTTTTCCACAAAATCTGATTTCCACTCGTTCATCTGAATCATTTCTTGGATAATTTGACTGACAGAACATGACCTTGGGACAGATGGATTCCATTAAGGCTCAATCGCTCAGCGTTGGTAGGCTGGATGTTGATGTTTTTCATTTGGAATTTATTTTGAGTTTTTACCAAAACAACATGTGCAGATCCCGTTTTTTAACTGGACTTGACATTAAGATGAGAGTTCGACAATTTTAGCCACTTTTTAACACTGAATATTGCATATAGGACCAGGTTTGGATGAAGGAAAAAAACTTGAAATTGGAAATGAATTAAAACAAATAATGTTCCTATGAATTTCAACATTATCTTTTCAATACAATTAAAAAAAATAGGTATTGAGTTACTTATGAGATTCAAATCCGTATTTGCTTCTATACTATATTGCCACACAACGATGAGAAAAAGAAACAGAGTGAGGAAAGAACAAAGTGCGGACAGACCCACCTCAAGAATTCCTCATAATGAATTCACTCTTACATTAGGCCAGGCACTTTAATGAAAATCAATAGTGTAATTTTCTACTTAGATAACCCAATCCCTTGAAACTGATTCCCTCATTTCCTCCTCGCGCATCTTCGATTATTCAATCAAGAGGTCGACCCCGACAGCTCCTTGGTGTGGAGATTATAGTTCTAAAGTCAGTCAACTCCAGCCCCCGGGTCAATCTTTCACAAAGTTCACGGCAATTCAAATTCACTCAAATTCAGCAGCCCGCTTGTTGTGTGATCCCTCTCACTGAGACGCGCTTCTTATTTATGACTTAATCAATGAAGTCCCTCAGACCTGGACGCCAATCGATATGATTACAGAGCTGTTTAAAATCTGTAGAGACGTGCCAAGTCTCAATTCCATCGTGCTGATCCGGCAGCTTGAAACGGTGCCTATTGGTTGTCAGTCCTTGTGACGTCCAGAGATTTTACAGGAGGCTAATCAGGGGGATCATGTTTGTGCAAAGTTAAACCACAATCACAAAACATGTCTTACTGAGTACCAACCGTGACCCCCTTCACTCTCGGCGTGTGTTAATGTTTTCCCCTGAGACATTTAAAGACCTTTAGCACTAAGCAACATTTCTGCTACCTTCTTATTTTCACATTGTGAGACTGGTCCAATTTGGGTGGGCCCCGTTGTGTTGGGCAGATTTCATTGTGCCACATCGTTGACTTTCCTGCCAGGAAAGTGAAAACACTAGTTGTAAATGGAAGGTACTGCAAGCTATTATGAACGTGTCTAGACACATAAACTGTGGTGTGAAGAGAGAAACAGATAAGTTGTCGAAATAGTCAGAAAGTCATTTTAAACCTAATAAGTATAAGCAACATTTTTCATTGCCAAGCAAACATTTGTATGCTCATGTAAGAATGAAATGTCGTAAAAAACGATTTCATTTTTTTTAATAAAGTAATGTTTACTACATATATGTTATTATATATGACGTGAAATATTTTTTTTTTCATAGCAATGTCCAGTTGAATATACAGCTGGGCAGAGTGAAGAAATACAATCAAAAAACAAAATCATTCTTTTGAAGTCAACCCAGATCTGTATTTCAAAATCTGTACCTGCCGAAGTCTATAAATCAACTTTTATCATGTGCTGGGACTTCATAAATCTCAATATGTACATGAAAGGGAGGCCTCCGCTGATGCCGTGCCACAGGCAATCGGGAATCCCATGAAAATAAATCGGCATCCAGATGCAGTAAGCATGGGTTTCTGTTTTGTATTTAATCTTTGGGCAGATTTGAGGCTGAGGTAAGCGTGAGTTGATCGCTACTAACAGCTGGTATGTGCTCATTTCTATTGTCAGGATCATCTTTCTCTTTTGGACACGCTGGAAAAAAAATAAATAAGCGGGGCTTTAAGATGGACATGGTAAGTTTCTTGCTGGAATAAGATGGAAAGAGAGAAGATAAAACAAGGGACGGTGACATGAGGGGAGAAGTAAGTCGGAGAGCGAGCGGACAAGCGAGAGTGCGAGACAGAAAGAGAGGCCGGGCCTCACGGTACCTGATCAAACAACTTGACAGTGTGTCAACACACATCTGGAGCAGATATATTGCCTCCTTCCCGTTGTGAAACTAACTCCTCCCCTCCTCCTCCGCATTCCCTTGATGCACTGTGATCCTATTAAAACAAGAAAACACATTTGATATCAGTGGAGTCATACTTCATTACATTAAATACTTATCAAGAAAAGGTCTGCGCAAGACAAAACGAAACTATGTTAATTACATACAAGTTTAGCTTCTCTAAAGAACGCCTTACAATCTGTTAGCACTTGGCACCGACTCCCCTTCTTTCATTCTCCTGTTTGCGCTTGGCAGCCCCTTCTTGTTTTTATGAACTGGCCCTTTAATCCTATCCACTCACAATTGATGAAAACAGCACAAGGCATTGGAGTATACACCAGGCAATTTAACAAAGACAAACATGTCCTAATATTTAAAGCAATGATTGAAGGCAAGGCCTGAAATCTTGGACAGTCCCAAAGGGCCGTCATGTGCATGTGTGAGGGGCTGAACAGTGACCATGCGTGATTCAAGGCATGTTCGGAGCATTATTCTTGGCATGCGGACAGACACATCACATCTGATGTTACACACTGCATCTGATATTACTTCCAAAGCATGGATAGAGTTTTCCTGGAGGCCACAGCTCTTTCTGAAATTACATTTAAAAAGGCTGAGAGCATCTCTCCTGCAGAAATTAAAGCAGATAGTAATGAATGCGCCGCGTGCCTTCAGCAGCCTCCTCACACCTCCAGAAGCAATGACCTCACTGTGGTCTCATATGAAGACACTGATTGAGACAGGCTAAAAGGGAATGTTAGGTTGTGACGTATAAAAGACAGAAAAAAATAAATAAATTAGCTGAATGAGAACAACTCGCATGTAATTCAACAATCTTTGCAGGTTTAGTCGCACACATGGTGCGAAGAGTCGCAAAAAGGGAGACATATATAATTACTTTATCGCACATGGCACAGTCACGTGTATTCAAACACACGCAAACACGGCGTTCTGAAAGCCTCTGTGACATAACCGTGTGTGTGTGATCATTAAGTGACTGTGGCAGGTTGTTTTTGCCCAGGCTGCCCTCTCTGCATCTGCTCCCCATAGTGCCTCATCAGAGGAATTCCTCGGGGAGCTGATGGGCGGGTCAGGAAGAGGGTCCCAGACCTCTGCTGTCTGTGCATCTGACAGAGCTGATAACGTTGAGGTCTGGACAGGACAGGGAAAGGGGGCCGGGGGCGTCTGATCCGGGACCCCTGACGACCTTCGGTGCCCATGATCTGATGAGGAGGTGAGGCGGAGGAGGCGTGTGGATAAGGCATCCCAGCATGCAAGCGCAGCTCCTTGTTGCTTTCTATCAAAGGCTTGCTGCTGCGTCCTTGAGCATGTCGTTAACATGAGTAAGAGATGTAGTAGTTTTATTTTCTTTATTACATTGAATCATACTTTTTTCCATTTATTGAATTTTATTAGCATTTTTATTTTCCATTTTATTGAATATATATTAATATATACAATATATTATATACAGCATATTGATTGTCTGGGGTCGGCTGGAAGACTATTTTGCACAACTAAGCAAAACCTGCTGCTCATGTGTTTGTATCCTTGATTATATTTTTATGGGTTAAACGTGCAAGTTCTTTTCTAATTACCCAAAAATACACTTTTGGTTTTCTGCGTTTGGACTTTGAAATAACAGTCCCAAGCCTTTTTGTTGCAATGGAGGTGAAAGCAAAGTTGTTTGTGACGCTCAAACTATTGTTAAAATGCATTGGACTTTTCTAACAGCAACAAGTCTTTCCAGAAAAACAAATCTCCAGGTTACTCTGGAGAATCCACAGACCACACTGTCAACAATGTCCAATGGGAGACGTTTAAATCCTGAGAACCAAAAACTAAATGTACCACGTTGTATTTAAGTTGTGGCAGAAAACTCAGCGGAGATCTCAAAACATCAGCAGATAAAACAAAAGCTCGATGAGTAATTTGGGTGAACTGAGCGTATCGCCTCCATCATCCCTCAAGCTTATCCCTCTCCCCCTCACCGTTTATTCCACCAAACCTTTTCTCTCACTGACTCGTTCTCCATCAACAGCTCACGATTCCTTGATAGCGTTTGTGTAATCAGTGCCAAAGATAAATGTGCACAGATAAATATCAGTAAACACTGAGTGACGTCTCCCAGCTGGTTTTGATTTTCCTGCTGTCTTAGCGGGTCAGTCAGCGTCTTACACCGGATCACACAAACCAGAACACGATACCTCGCAAATCTCAGAGGACCACTGGGGTTCGACCACTGATGTCCCTGGATTATGCACTTGCATGTGTGTGCGCACCGATGTCGACAAAGAAAATGCACACAAATTCACATTTATTGTCAACACCTAAGGGAAACTTGTTTTAAAAAACATATGTGCAGAATCTTAGGGGCTGAAGAACGATCACAAATCAACACAGTTTGAGAGACGGGACCGGTGAATACACAAGTTGCATGTTAGTGCTCAGTGTTACGAGACATGACAGGTGTCAGCACATATTCTTTTCCACATTAGAAGGATTTTTTTCTCGTTTTTTTCAGTCAATACCTCTATTTGAAGCCAATGGGAGTTACATTATTCAGCCCTCCGGTCCAAGGTTGAGTTCACAGCCCATCAATGCACATGAACAGCTTTCACAAGCGATCTAACTCCACGACTCAGCCAACTGAGTAGGAAAAGGCTTCTGTGAGACTTGGAGTCAAAGTCACTTGGCACCAATATCGCTTTGTCCCATCGGGAGTACGAAATAACCACTTAATGAGATAAATCCCAGTAAATCGGATTGAGAGTCAAACCTTGCGTAAGAGCGCGCCTCGTTTACAATAAGAAGAAACTACAGATGTAAAATGAAGGGTGAGAGTTGGACAGAATGTAACCTGGGGAAAAGTATAACAGTGCTTTTTTCCTTTAGACTCTTTAAAAAGACTTATTATGCACTCCCAATACATTCCAGGTGATAAACATCACTAAAGCTCTGTGTGGGATAACTTTAATGAGTGACATTCCAGTTGTGTATGTGTTGGTTCACCCTTATTTATGCCCCTCTCATCTTGTTGTCCAGTGAAATATGTCACATTACAAGCAAACTAAAAGCAATACTATTGCTTAACTTGTTAAAGTTCTAAATGAAATATGTCTACGACCATTTATACCTCATGAGTTCAGTGAACAAACTTGTGCAAATTATAAAATTTTATGGGGAACTATAAACCGCGCTACAAGTTACCACTAACTTCATGTTGCATAGAGTGTTTCAGCTTTTTAATGGCAACCACGTTCCCATTTTTTGAGCTCAACTTTTCTTCCAACGATGGATAAAATGTGAAATTAACAGAAGAGGTCTGGCTTTACATTGAGGGCGTGTGCCAGGCCTTCATTTAGGATTATACAAAGATTTTATTGTAGGTGACCTTCTCACCTTATTCGCTTTCTGTCATACGTGCATTGCCATATTTAGCTTTTCCTCCGTGGACTGTTTCCCCATTGCATCACTCACATAGGGTGTAGTTAACTATTGGCAGGTACTCCAAAATCTGGTTGCACTTAATGAAAAGTGACTGCCCATTTTAAACAGGACTCAAATATGAATCTGCGCTCCCTCCGCCTAATCCCACAAGGCTATGAATATCCATATAAATATGTCACATTTGTCTAAATCCACAGATTTGACAGGCCACAGTACAAGCAATCGTGGCTGACAGACATCACGGTCCGCTGAAAAAAAGAAAGAAAATAAAACGGCAGTTCCATTTTACAATTTCATCTTCCTTTCATTTCGTTTTCATTAAAAAATATCCCTGCTTCCCCCCGGTCTCAGGAATTTCGGTAGGATTTTTCAGCATCAGCTTAAAAGGGGAATTGCATCCAGATGTGGCCTGAGCCCGGCTCACGGTCGGTCAGGGCTGGAGACACAGAATAGGTGAATAGGGTAAGGGAGACAAGGAGAAAACACGTGGTGTTCGGCACACTCCAAGATGCACTAAATAAACATGGCCCCGCTGTGACCCATGCGAGCCAGCGTCGCCCTCAAGGGGCTCCGGCAGGTCCATTAAACCTGTTCGGATACCTTATGGCTGACCTGCCCCTATTTCAAACTCAATCATTGTCCCAAAGGAGATCTGCTATATTTCTGTGTGGCTTCAACGCAGCCACTGCACCATGACAACAGCCTCTGTTGCAGGAGAGTGAACCCATATACCTACTGGAAAGGCTCTGGCCCCGCTGAAAAAAAAACAATTCAAGCACAAAATTGAGTTCTGATTCTTTTTTCCTAACAATATCCAGCGCAGACACAGACACACACACAGACACAGACAGACACACACAATGGAGGCGCAGAGTCAGTCCCGCAGGATAACATGCATGGCTTCTTAAAGGTTATTTTTCATCTTTGCGTCGTAAAGCCGTGTCTAAAATCAGCCTCTCCTGCTCTGTAATGGATTCCTGTGGCTGTACTTGGCCGTCATGCTCAAGTTGGCAGGTTGCATCACGAAAAACAAAAGAATCAGACTTGTGTGTTTAGTTGACGTCCTCTCGTTCAGCCATGTGTAAAACAAAACAGATACATGGCATCGATTTTAATCACAAAATGGCCAATAAGTGCATTATCTAATACCACCCATAGTTAGTTACACATGGGGGATTTTTTGACGATTAACAGCACATGGTTCAGTCCTACCTCATCCCTCACCCTTGAATCACATCCTCTGGAAAATGCGCAAATAGGAATGCACCAATTTTGTTTTCAAGTAAAAAAGAAAAAAGCAAATTACAAAAAGCTTCTACCATCTTGGGGCAAAAGCAGATACCCGGGACACACGGAGTGAAACATGCACATAAACTTGAGACCACAAAAACTTTAAAAATCTAAATCTGACTGAAACCTAGTGCTGGGAAATTAATTAGTGCATTGAAAACATAGTCCCGGTGTTGCTTTCACTCCGCAACATGCCAGAACACCGTACTGTCACCTCAGCAGCTCTTGCTCACATTTAAAGTCCGTAACCTACTTTGGTTCCAGAGCCAGCGGTGACTCTGCAGGCCTCATCGGCTCCTTTTAAACGCCGACACTCGCAGCGCTTGGAACTGCACTGCAGGCACTTCTTTTCACATGCACGAGGAGTAATTACGGAACGCACCCATACTCGCTGGCGTTCTCAGCGCGCCGTAGCGACTGCGATTATCTATTCATGCATCACATTCCGAGAAAAAAAAAAAAAAAAGTGTATCGATTCCAGCTGTGGCGGGGTGCTCTCCACTGCTCCGGGCAACGAAAAACCAGCGGATGATGTTTTTTTATATATTGAAGTAACAGACTCACTATTCACCATTCAACTCTTATTTGTGACTTTCCAAAACAAGATAACGTAGTGACAAATGAGGGGACTTCTGTGCCTTTTTTTCTTCTGTGTCTATATTTGTTCCCAATGGAGGGAACCAAAGCAGGAGCATAAGTCTTATGGAATGTGTTTTTGTATTCTGTTTTCCAGAAACAAATTGTTGTTTTACTGTCTGGAACTTTGCAGATGGTGATCGAGGAAGCAGGGTAGTTTGCTGGCTGGGGGAAGAGGCAGAAACAAAACGGATTGGTGTAATTATAGTCATTGCTCTGTATTACTGAATTATTCATAGGAATCTGCATGTATGTGACTATCTGTTCTTACGCTTATGTAATTATTTATTATGTGACATGGTCTTGATCCCACCTGATTGGTGTCGTCAAACAACAGCATGGAAAGAATAGAAGGCAGCTAGTTGCTTTTTAAAGCGTGCACGAGAGTTTGGAGGGGGTTTTTGTACTCGGAAGATTTTCACAGTTTTCTCCTGTTAAAATAACAGATAATTTTTTCGGTAATAATAGATGTAAGAACTAACAGCTTTGGTCATATTTGCCAATTTAAATATAGCAACTATCTGAGCCTGTTAGAGGTTAACTTTTCATCTAACATAAATTATTCACAATGTCAAAATAATTTGTACTTGGCATTGGATGAAACACAACCTGACAGAAGGAAACTATCTCAAGCATTGCCTCTCAGAAGGCACCTTGTTGTGCAGAAGAAAGTGTTTGCTTTTCCCATGGCTCATCACTGACTGTGATTGGTTAATCACACGAGGGGCATTAAATCATCCATTGGACGTCTCCGCTTGCACAACCCAGATTTCACCAAGCGGAGAAGTTATTCTGGGGCTGCCACAAGATTATTTGGATGCTCGTCAAGGCCTTAAATTCAAACCCACAAACATCCAGAGAGCGTACTCCAAACCCTTGACTAATCACACTGGAGACTTGGGAGTACGGTGAGTGGTTTTCTCACAGGTACCGAAACAGCAATGAACCCCCCAAAAGTGGGTTTGACTCATTCACAATTGGCCCTTTGCTACAAAATCAAGACATTTGCCAAGAAGTATTCCGGTCTTTTGCTTTCTGTTTCTGCTCATTGTGGATGTGTTGCAACTTCACGCTGACCACTATGTGACGGCTTAACTATGTAGCGTAAGTGATACTAAAAAATGTCTGGCTTTTTCAAAAAGCAGCTCAAACCAAATATAAAAGCAGCCACAATAATGTATTGAGGTTATTGGTTAAATGGGTATCAGAACAGCCTAGAAATAATGCATATCATCATCTGTACTATAGCATCTTAACAAGTAAGAAACAGACAACACACTAAAGGGAAACAATTTAAATGTAATGTATGTGTTGTAGAGAGGAAATATTGATTTAGATCAGAAAAAAAGAAGCATCAGTCTGATTAGTTTCAAAACAACAATCGTCAAAAAGTAAACGTTCATCATATCCACGAAAATTATGGAAACAGACAGAAATGCCAACAAAGTAATGCAAAATTCTGGTTGAACTTTGAAAACATTTAATCAATTGGGCATCAGTAAATTAGACATCAATTATGGACTAAACTTGAGTATATGTGAAACTTTATATTGTATATTTCCACCCAACCCTTCCTCAGAACTGTTTTTCTTATTAAATGACATTCTAATTTGCATTGACAGGTATTTCATAATTCTGCTGATTCTTTGTCCTTGGTTTCCTTATGACTGAAATATTATGAGTGAAGACAGTAATCCTGTCTACACAGAACCAATTACAGGTCATTAAAGTGTCCTTGGCAGGATGGTTTTCCACATTTCAAGCGCCTGCTGTGTTTCATAGTATAAATTATCGGTTGGAGTTGAAAAGGTCCACTTTAAAAGAGTTTACATGCATTTCCGTCCACAGACAAAATGCCATGTTCAAAGTTTACAGGAAAAAAAAAAAGACGCATCTGCACAAATGATTGACGCATGAACTCAGGCTGAGCTCTCGCTTGATTCATGCTTCTCTGTTTATGCTTTTTCAGCCGGAGATTAGTAATGGCATCTGGCCACACTAAATCTGCTGAACATACTCTTCAGAAAGTATCATGACGATAAGCACAAATTACAATTCAAAACGTGTCTTCATTGTTGCGCTGGTTATCTGGTATCTTAGTAGATAGATGTTGAAACACAAAGCACACTATTGTGCTCCACGAACAAACACTGATCCTCGGACCCATCAGCTAAAACCACTAATTGGCCTACCACAGACACTTTAGCCAGCTTCCCAACATCGAGCAATGGGCTGAACCTCTGAGAGTCAGTCTGCCAAACAAGGACAACAGCCAACAATGTGTAGTTGCTGTCAGAGGTCATTAAAATTATCTGTCTACAAATTACTTTGCGGGCTCATGGTAATATGACGACTCGAGCTGAGGGAGTTGGGGGGAGGCAAACTCAGGTCTCATGGATAATGTAAAGTTGGTCTGCGCCCAGGAAAGCATCATCACAGTTCAGATGATCTCTCTGCGATTCCTAACCGCTGACATAGAGGAAAGACGCATCACTGCAAAACACCGGATACACAGCCACAGCTCTCATATCAGATTCCTTACATAGTTTGTGTTATTGAAACATGGCCAGATGGAAATGATACAGCTGGTCCTTTGTCATGATTCAGGCTAGATTTACACTGAATTTGGGATTTATTTCCAGGCTGTGAACATTCATCCACCCAACACAACAGTTACACATTTTAAAGTCCTCCTACCGAGAGTATTTTGTCCTTGTGTGTTAATCAAAACAGACACGTTTCTAAATCCAAAGCTGGAGGCCTTACAAGTATTAATATAGAAATCTACACTTTGTGACATGTTCATTGACAAGTCAACACCTGTGTCATCAGCAAGGCAGCAGGTGTTTGCCCCGTCTGTTCCCTACAAAACAAGACCGGCACTATTCTCCCACCAAAGACACTGACCTACAGTGAAAGTTCAACCGTCCTCCGCCCTCTCGGCAGTTAAGGTCGAACAAGTGGCAAAGTAATCACTATAAAGTAGGACCGGACTTAGGGGGAAGAGGGGGTCAGACGTAGGAGAAGAAGAGCTGGTTTCTCCTCAGACAAACGCGGTCATTAGCGCTTTCAGAGGGAGTCCCAGCAGGTGGCCGGGACTTTGGGAGTTTGATCTCAGTGAGAGTGTCTGAAGCCGTGAAATGTGGGGGCAAACCCAAACCACGGGGAAGGGCACAAATGGTAGAGCGATCACAGAGCTGTAAGCGGAGCTCCACTTTAAAAGGAGTCAGATGGCTTTTTCATCTCTGCAAAAAGGCACTCGGCTAAAGTGACGTGGTTCACAAAAGACAGGCACTGTGTTGATTGACAGACTCTGGAGGACGAGGTTAATGCTATTCTGCATACATCCATGCAGCCTGAACAAAAGGACAACAAAGCAGAGATAACAAGAGAAAGCAGAGCAGCCGGTCAAGTCTCGGAGTTCTGCCTGAGACGAGGAGGACGAGAAATTGGACACATTAAGTGATGGATGCTAAACTGTCAGTTCTAATAAGCGGCGAGGCAGGAGCACTGTACTGCTGCTTCAGGAGTCCAGGAGAGAACAGTCCAATGATCAACACAAGGGAGCCAATTAAAAACCAGACTTTGGCAGCCAACTGCATTACACTGACCCTCATGTGACGCTGGAAATGCTTCAGTATCCACAGAGAGGGCTTTTTATTTTATTTTTTATTCTCTGCAAAATCCTACCCAGCGTTTTTGGTCTTCACACTACAGGCTATTATCGATCTGTGGTCTCCTGTTAAATCACTGAGCCTCCCCTTTAATTATTTTTAACTGACTGGCTGCAGGAGAGTCTGGTTTCACCCCTTGTTATGGTCAAAAGCAATGAGCGCTGACATCATTCCCTCCTCTGATAAGATGGAAAGCCAAATGACAAGGTCACAGGGGTGGAGGAGGCGATGCTTTCAGTCTATTTTAAAGATAATGCGTTTCGGCGAAGCTTTCTTTTATAGCATTGCCTGCAGAGATCAAACAGAGGCTGTCTTTTTTTCACTCTACAATTGAATTTGTCTCAGTTCTCCGAGTTAGGTTGTTTTTCTCCCACTAATTGGAGAGAAGACTCACAGACGGATGCAGGAGATAGATGGAACTGAGGAAGGTCACTGATATGAAGTTCCTTTTCTTCCTCAAATGCTTTGAAAGGGTTTCAAAAGCGGTGTGTTTGGTTTAAGAAGATAATCCCAAGGGACAGCAAGGCGTTATTGAACTGGGAGAAATCTGCCAGGTGACCATACGTAAGCAGCAAGCATGTTGGCAAAAGAGATTTGGTCTAAATACAGTAGAGCTATTTCTGTATGGGAACTTCGACACTGAAAGAGTAATTATGCTGGAAGCAACTAATTATATGTTGAGCAGTCAATCTTCAGCCAATCAAAGTAAAGGAACGGCAAACAAACAGCTTTTTAACTTGTGATTGCGACGCTTTTGAGGAGCAAAGGGAGGCAATAACATTCCTGCACCTTCATTCATTTATGAAAGGATGCCACACATGGAAAACACATCAGAGGCAATCCGAAACATGTGGACGGGCCCTCATAAGATGCCGTTCGTTCCACCCAGACAAAAATGTCTTTTACGAAGCTGCTGCATCCTCACTCTTGTTGTCGAAACATAAGCAGACTTGGTGACAGAGATGGTGAGTGCAGAGTGTCAAAGATGTTTGAGGGTGTCCATTCGACCCTGCGTCGTAACTGGCAGGAAAGGGCCAGGCCGTCTGGAAATAGCGCTTCCCAACGAGCCTTTGGTGTCTGCTCGTTTTACACTCATATGACCGACGGTCCCACCTGACTGAACTTCACAGAGTGTTAATATACACTCACTGAAAACAAATAAAAGCTCAGTGAGCTATTGAGCGGGTCACAGGTTTAAGGTCTTGTGGTTTTTACCAGAAGGTGCCACAGTCAGTCATCCTTGTCTACTAGCAGAGGCGATGCGCTGCATTGCTGCGGTTCGTCAGCCGCTGAAAGCAGCCGGTACATCCATCATCGTCCCTGCCCCACGGACTTCCGCCGTCGTGTCGTAACATCTGTCCAGCACCATGCCAAATATGTTAAGAGAATGATAGTGTGCCACATCTGCAGCATTCACAATAACTGTAACTCATCCGTTTGAAGATGAGCATATGAAACACATGCCTGTCATTAAACCCCAAGTGAACGAGGAGAGTTACAACCTGCTGTGGAGGAGCTGGGGATCAGTTAAGCTAAGATTGCTCCGCTTCCTGCAACTAACTCAAAAATAGAGGGTCAATACTACTAAACCTAGTGGTATGAAGAAGAGGTCAAGGTTCAAAAGGTCAAAGGGCCACTGTCATTTAACACATCTGTCAGGAAATATGTTCCGTCCTTACATCTTCATCTGGTGTTTTGAGTTACGTCTCTGTCTGGTACAGAGGAAATACAAACATGACTCGCATGCAACTCATTGGAGTCCAAACAAACATTTAACAGGTTGCCGCTTCATCAAAAGGGCTCTTAATCACCATTCATGAAGATGAAACATGTGAAGAGGTTGGTGTTTAGTAAACACATGCATGCAAATATATTCAGCAGAACCTTTCAAATCCAAATCTGCTCTCCAAACGTCTATTTGAGCTTTTGGTCAAATTTTTTCCAACATGCTTTGAATCGTATGCATTAATCTACGTCTGGTTAGGGTATTTCACACTAGTGGTCTGTGGGTGGCGGGAGAATTCTCACCATGCACTATTTTAAGATTGATCCGAGACACTGGGAGGACAGAGGGGAATTCCTTTCCCCTAGTTTGAGGAATGACCCCATGCCCTTTGCCCTACAAATCTACAGGGTGCTGGAGTCCAAGATGGCCATCCATGGACATCATGGCCCTTTGGAAGAGAAGAAAAGGGGGGACCTCGTTTTCCCGGTCACGTTCATGTGTGATTCTTTAATGAGTAACCTGTTGCGCTGCCAATGAGATCCTTGTTTGTCGGCCCTTGCTGTGGACAACAGGAGGCCAAATACACTTTTTTCTTAAACTAATTAAAAGTTAAATAATAAGGTATTTTTGCTTTTTAAACCACACCAATGTGAGCTGCACCCAAGCATGGTAAACATTTCCCATCAAGCTGACAACGGCTTTCTTTCTTTTTAAACATGTCTCAAGTTTAAAACAAATGCATGGAAGTAAGACAAGATAAAGCTTTATTGAGGCCAAAGGAAATAGTTGAAAAGACTTAAATACTTTCTGTCCCATACCAACAGAAAACAACCAGAGCAGAACACATCACACAATTGTCCACTTCTGTTCAGAATTAAAATCGGCTTTGCTTTGTTTGCTGCTCTGCGTTACCTCCCCTCGCTGGAGAAGCGCATTCATCAACCCTGAATCTTGTGCTTTTCGCCTATATTCCTGGGATCCCTCCCACTCACGCCCCCTCGCTATCACCGCGTCTCCATCTCTCCCTGTGCCTCAGATGCTGCTGCAGTCAAGAGGATGAAATCACTCAGCGAGTGGGGCCTCCACTGTCACTGGCATCAGACAGCTCCAGAGAAGGCCGTAATTAAACAACTCAAGCTCTGGTAATTACCCTACAGTGGCCCTAATTACCCCATTCTCAGGGTGATTACAGCCTACAGGGGGAGGGGACTAACAACTGAAAGGGGGTAGGAATGATGGCAGCAGGGAAACCGTGGAAACCCTTTAATCCAGTGTCATTGTGGAAATGGAGGAAATGAGCAGGTACAATGACACAAAAGGACAATCTTGTTTTTGAAGGTTTGAGGATGACAGAACAGTATGTGCGGAGGAAAAGAAGCGGGGATTCACGGTGGAGAAAAGGTAGTGTGAAAATAAGCCACAGAATCCTGAAGCAATTAAAAAGGGCAGTTTGGACTGTCGGGATAACGGCTTTGTGCCCTCCATACAGAGACTACAACCACAACAAGATCCAAAGCTGTTCCCACTGATGTACCTTACACCTTGAAACTTTGCCAAAAGGTTACAGTCCATCGCGTCCATCATGCCCTGTTCAGGAGTGTATCTTACACAGATCAGCGCATCTCCTCTCTGTCTCAGCATTTTTAATACAAGAGGGGCTATGCTGCTCTAAGCATATCGCTCTCTCCCCTCTCTCCTTCCCCCCTGAGGGCGTGCTGACTGGGGGAGGGATCGATGCTGCGCTCCAACAGACGCTGGTGTGTCGATTCAGCAACCAGGCTAGCGGGACAAGGTAAAAGGGAACGAATAAAGTGACGTCTCGACCGACTCTGAGGAACTTGTGGCATCCTCTGTGAAGGTGAGTCATTTTATTGCTTACAGAGACCCTTGGGACCACCGCAGACTGGCCCCGTCCTTTGGTGAAACAATGCAGTAAGGTGAGCCGTGCTGCACCACAGAGAAACGGGCCCAACCCTTTGGGTGTAATAAAGCATGAATCTGCCTTTAAAAAATGTTAATTAAATGTTAATGTTAATTATTTGTTGGAAGCTTTTTATAAAGAACTGGCAATACTGAGAAATACATGAATATGCTCTCAATATTTGTTTGCTAATCTTCACACCAATACCCTAATATTTGGGTCCTCATCTTGTTTTCATCACGTTGGCACTTCACTGCCAATGGTTTCATGCCATTCAACTGATCTACAGGTGGTGTGTTGATGCAATAAGAAACACAGCAATGTGCCAACAAAAGCAGGGAAGATTGCAAGCAATTTAACATGGTTGTTCAAAAATAATGCATGTATTAAACCTTTAAGAAAAATCTGCTTTGTAAATGTGTTGTGGAGGACAATACATGAGCCGATTGACACTGAATGCAACCAGAAACGTTGTGTTTCAAAGAAAACTCTCGGCCTTCTTCAAGTAATAATATATAAAAGCACTTCCTGCCAGTTTATGGTGGCTGTCTTCACCTCACGCTCATCAGTGGACTTAACACGTTGTGTTATTTCCCTTCTGTGAAACCCATTCTCAGTGTGCCCATATCACAGGCTCTGACCGTGAATGCTCAAGATGTACAGTAGCACAGTAAAACACCCAACCTGTCAACGAACGATATTGCCCAGTAATATCAGAACTTGCGTCAACTTCAATCCAGTTTTATTTCGACCACGCAAATATAAAACAAACACTGGATTCTCAAACCGCATTGCACAGGATGCAGGAACACGCCCAACACCTTCCAGCCATTTGCAGCCGTAATGGGGATTTGTTTCGTCAAAGCAACAGTGCAACGTCATTAGCATGCATTTGGCATTATTTATACGTGGATCAGACTGGGACATCTGCTATGTGTTGAGTGAGTGAGGAGGGCCATTTGAGTGAGCGCGCGGAGGATCCTGATTGATGTCGCGCACAGAGGAAAGTCCCGGCGGTCCCATTAGCAGCTACAGTCTGCATTACTGTCAGACCCGTCAGCCATGATAGAGGACTGCTCCGCCGCCACAGCCATCAGTAACCTGCCCCGTCTAGGAAACGACACACAGGGACAAATGAATCCAATGCAGCACTTCCCAAATGAACACTGGTTGAAACCAGAGACACACTGTGCTTTAATGCAGCCCTCAGCCCTTGTGAAATTGCTCCCATTTCCAGCGGCGCGCATTTGGCATTCATCAGAATCAATATCATCTTTCATGGTCGTTGTTGACTCTGTGGCCAATTCTCAGGCATAACATTTCACTCGGGTTTAATAAAAGAGGAATGCCTCAAAATATTTACATGACAACACAGTGGGATGCTCTGTGCGTACAGCAGGTTGTTTTGCTCGAATGGCCCAGATGTGAAGATTTCATTACTTCCCTTTTCTCTCGGGTGAGTAATGATATTGGCCTTCTTCACAGGTGCAACGCAGATAAGATATGAATCACCACACAAGTAAGGCTTCAAAAGGTCATTCTAACGTATAAATGTCTGCTGCACAGGACTATGCAACACTAACTAGAAAAAAAAAGTTCTACACAGAAGAGATGACCGTGTTGAGAATACCCAATTGGCAATTCCGGTAGCCTCTGGCCCGTCTGAATTACCCACAAAGCCCAAAAGACCAAGCCAAATGTCAGACTAGTGCTCTTTAACTCAAATCAAATGTCTCTCGTTGTTTAAACAGCTCGGCTTTTGACTAAACACAGCGAAACAAAAGGCTTCTTGTACCCAACTCGTACGTCTCTTACCCCCGAAAAACAATTAATTTTGGAGGCCAAGCACATGACAACAGCACTCTGATGTGTTTGTAGAAAAATAAAAATGTACCCTTTCAATCTCATTACCCTGATCCCTGCAGCACCCAAAGGCTTCCAACTCACAATGAAGCTGTTTGTTGAGCGCCGAGTGGGGATTTAAGCCGACATAATTGTGATGAATATACAACTCAACCAAGACAAACAAGCGGGAATATTTAGGATTCCACAATAATTGAATTAAGACATGACCAAATTTATCTGGTGTTATGGCATGTTCCCTTTTAGGAAATCCAGTCATTAAGAATCAACAGACCAATCTCTATGGCTGTTGTGTGTCATCTGTATCTCATTGAACAAAGGCTTTTTGCGCCGTGAATGTGAATCTATACATTCCTATTCTGGATGCTGCTCCTTGTTTATGCGTACACACGTGTGCACGTGCATGCATGCGTGTGTACATGGTACGTAATTAGCTCACGATGTGACACAGATGACTTCATGAAATTGCTGGGCAACAGAATTTAATCAGTGGGACTGTGCTTACATCAGACAACATGAAAGAAGAAGGAATGCTTGGTATAGACGGGGCTGATGATAATCTGAACTCCACAGGACTTTACTAAGGGAGAAGCACAAAAGAGCACTGAAGTCCTGCCATACATGCTCCGTGCATGTTTTGTATGGAATCGCATGTCCTGCCCCTTCATGCTCCCTCTCGGTTGCGAGCACATATTTAACGTAAACAGTGTTGCTGACACTGTGCAACAACAAAACAAACACTTTCTGAAAGGTCCAGACTATGAAAATATACATATCCTGGAGGTTAACGGTCGCATACTGTATATTTTGAAATGGACAAACATGGAATGTGTCCCGGTTTCAGTCCAAGCAAAAAAAATTGGACTGTGCCGTAACAGAGACATTTCTGAACGGCGATGCTCCTGCAAACACAACTGCACAGGTTCATCATTGCACGCAGAAGACACGTTTTCGGTTCAGCCAAAGGACGCGCACTCAAAACATCAACTCCGTCGAGAAGAACACGGCAACTTAAGGACTACTTTCAACACCATCGTAAATCCCCTCCAACAAGGCTACTGACTGGCTGTCTCTCTCAGGCTCTGGCGGACAACAAGGAGAAAGCAGGAGTGGACAGTGGTGTCAGTAATGAGAATGGATAGCTTCTTGGCTGCACCGTCTCGGCCCCATTGATCACATGGCTGTGAAGACTGATGAAGTTCGGCGTCGGGAGAGCGCAGCGTGCATGTTCTAATTCTGCTCAGATCCATTCTAATTTGGCTCCATATTGATAACTTCTCCCCTCGAACCCGTTGCGGCTGTATGTTGTGCACGTCAGAGTGAAGTGAAGAGTAAACGCCCTTTTACGGCCATTGAGCTGTATTCATCATTCTGCAGAAGGCGGATATAATTGGAGACATGTATGGATGCATTCATGACTGCTGTGTGTGTGTGTGTAGTAGTAGTGATCACTTGCAACTGAAGGCTATGTCGATACCTGTATTAATGGTTACTCTGGGCGAATAGCTGACAAATGAATTATTTAAGTTACTTTAATGCTCGGCTGGCTCGGGGGGGTTGTCGCCATCAATCAGAATGGCCACTAGCATGTCACTGAATGACGCTGAGGTGGCAAAAACAAGGATGGCTCATTGTGATGGTGACTTCATCTTGAATGAGGACTTTATTATACGTATGGATGATGTCTCTTTTCCCTTCTTCCTCCGCACCGCAAACACTTCAGTCCCCTATATAGGTTTCCCTCTGAAGCCATGGTGTGTTTCAGGAAAGGGTCACATTCGATCCAACACCGTTACCCTGCACTAGTTCCTTCTTTTATGCTTTACGCTAGTCCATGCCTCATAAATGTCATCCCAGTCTGTCTAAGCATTAATCTCTATGAGGCTGGGGCCCAGTGACTCTCCAAAACAAACCAGGCTTGTTGAACTGCTCCCCTGCTGAATGGTAGAAGCTTGGCAGAGCTAGAGGAAACAGAGAAGTATGGATTTGGATGGAGGGAGGAGGGGTGTCTCTGTCCATTCTTTTTTTTTACTGATGCAGAGGAGTGCAGCAGCAGCAACAGTGGGGTCTCCAGTGGGAAAATATCAGCAGCATTATGGAGTGGGCTTGAGCCTGCCATCACTATCAATGAGAGGAAGAGGCCTGTCAGAGCACACAAAGGGGAAAAAGACACAATCCCAGACAAAGAATAACGCAAGGGATGGAGGGAAGGAGAGAGGAAAATAGTGAGAGGGGGAAACAACATATGAGGAAGCGAGAGATGGACAAAGAGGGGGATTAAAAAAGCATTCCAGTTAGAAATGGAGGAGACAGTGCAGGAAAGAGCTAAAGAGAGCACTGATGAGATGTAGATAAACCATCACAAACACACTGGCAAATTGAAAGAGATAGAAAAAAAGATAGTGAGCCAGAGAGAGGAAGACAAAGATGGAAAGACAAAGAACCATAAAAAAAATGGCACAGGCCAAAAAGAAATTAATTAATGACTTTACCGAATGAGGCGGAGAGGAACAATAGAGAAAACATAGACAATAGGAGTCTAAATTAGAAGAAAGGGGGGAAAAAAACGTCCTGTCAAAATGGCACATCAGAGTCTGCATGTGGCACCACTTGATAAGACGCGTCTTTGCCACCTTCCATGCTGGCACCCGAGTGCCCGCCCTTCCCTCCCTCTCCCTCCCCAACCATCTGTGCTGCCACACAAACACACCAAGCTGTCCGTCAGCGGCTCTTGCTCGCGACAACGCCAGTTTTGTGACATCAGCCCCGAGTCCGGCTCCAGATGACAACACGGGGCGCCCGGGATCGGTGACATCACCAACCCAACAAGTGAAAGGTGCCATACAGTTAGCTCCCACAGAGGAGTGTTTGAGTCATGTGAGCCGGGGCTCCAACCGCAGCGGCCTAATGGTTATTCTGGACGGGGCACAGAGGGAAGCAGAAAGACGGAGAGGGGGAGAAGGAGAGAGGGCGAGAGGGAGGGAGAGTTTCCTGGGACTGCTGAGGAGCTGATCGACTTCACAACTCTCAAGTTCCGCTCTCCTCCCACTTTCCTCTCCCTCCATCTTTCCATCTCAAGCGGCTGTGAACAGCTGTGGGTATTTGAGTTCGGCTTACACACCACCCAGCAGGGTAGCACCCGCTGGCCAGGAATGACTGACATCTGACAAAGAGGAGATAGGCGTGGAACACAGCGTGGCAAAGTTCAACACGAGGATGAATGACAAGTCGAAATCCGCTCACCAAGAATAGAACCCTAAGTCCACAGCGATGCCCTATTGACGTCTCGGGAGGAAATGTGTGAAACGATGGTAAAGAACGAGGTTTGGTTACAGTCAGTCAGTTCCATAATGTCAGCTCGGGCTGCAATGTTTTCATTGTCAATTGATTCGTTGGGTTTTTTTAAGGATTGGTTTTGTCTGTAAAATGAAAAATAAATAGTGAAACACAGGCATGTGTAACATTACACCCAAACCTTCGGCCACATATGGACAGAGAGGACTGGAGACATATTTCAAGAGCCCGAAACTGGAAAAAACAACCAAAGCCAGCAGGAAAAAACGGACATTTGATCATAGATTTAGTGCAATAACAGAGGAGTTTGAACGAAACCTCTCAACCTACAAATGTTTTTTTTTAAAAGCTCCAAAGCGCAATGCTAGAGAACCTGTTTATTTTGCTAGCTTTCTTTCTTTTCTTTATGGTCAACAATAACTAGTTTTTACTTTGTCCTATCCGTAAATAATTAACTGTGCATCCTTGATAAACTATTCCCTTAGGTAACTTGTTTATTTGACTTGAACAGCAATAAGTCTGTCCTTTTTTTTAAATAATAATGTATGTGATACGAGTGGCTGCAACAAGCTCAGTGCATGCTGGGTGATGTAGGTTTTTTATTTTTTGAGCCAAAGCGAATACCACAGCTCTTTTTCTCTGGTCATGTAGCAACAATTTCAAAAATATTTGCGCCCTTTCACTGCTTGTTCAGCAAAGAGGGCAGGCCATCTTTCTAGCGGTGAAATACTTTTTTGATGAAGTATGATACATTTTAATAAATCCATTATTTAAGAATTCTTATTGTGACGGAAAGTCTTCCCATACTCATTTAGTGTAACTACAAATACAGGACTACTAATCCTCAATCAATCCTTTGCAGTATAACCACTCATCCTGTTTTTTTTTGTATGCATGTGTGTATGGTGCGCACATGTCTCGCAAAAAAAACACATACTCAAAAAGTAAGGAGGCCCAAAAAGTAATATCCTATCCATCGCAACACATCAATTACCCCAGATGAAGAGCAAAGGGGATGACAGGTCATGTAAAAAGATGAAATGGCTACAAGAGATCCTCAATTGGTCGGAGACAAAGAGGTTCTCTCGCACGCACACACACACATATTACATGACCCATCACAACCTCAATATCCGGCAGAGTTTTTGCACCGACTGGTAGTATATAGGAGAAGCTATAACCGTTCTTCCTTCATCCGGGCAAGTATCCAAACAGCCTCCGCAGGCTTTGATGAAGTGTCCTGTCATGATGTCAGCCTACCTTGGTCTCCAGCTCACCTGGGACCTCCCTCACTCCTAACAACTCCCGGCTGAGGAGAAAAAAGGAAGGATAAAGAACTGGCCTCTTCATCGACAACCTCTGCTTCTCACCTCTCCTCACTCCTTCTCCTGACCTTGCACTGTCGCCAAATAAATAAGAATACAAACTCAGATAGGGATTATTTCTTATCTTATTTCTCTCCTCTATTCTCTCCTTCGTCTCCCTCTCCTTCCTCCTCCTGCTCGCCGGCTGTCAGCAGGTTAAAAAATGGCTCGTCGCTGGCGAGGGAGAAACAATTACTCATGGCGCAGGCTGTATAGACATTAGACGCTCTGTACTCCTCTGCGATCTCAGGGCCATGTGTTTCTAATTAAACGGTGCACTGGAGGAATTATCAAAGCTTACGATTGCATAATGAGCACTGGCAGAAATCTGCGGGCAGGAAGTGACACTTTGTCTCAAGGGGCACACGGTGGTTCAAATGAATTAAAATGGAAGCGCGTCCATGAGTGTCCGGGAGAAGCAATCGTTTCTGTTGGGAGAGGATTTCCTGATTACATCTACGGAGGCGTTTGAACGAGATTTCCTTTACTGCTAAAAAGAACCCGATAACAAGACGAGGTAATCAATTCGAGGGTGCTTTTGCGAGGCTGTTTCTATTCATAAAAAGGCAATTCTGCCTCCAGATCCCATTTCTATGCTTGTGTGATGATCACTAACACCTACCCTGTTTTTCTCCTCGCCAGTGTTCCTCTTTCATCACACAACACCAGTTGGCCGGAGACGGACATGCTCGATTTTGCTCGCCAAATGGAGGCATGTTCGTCCTTACGCACAGAGAGAGACACGTCGGCAATAGACGTCGGGTCAGCCTTTGTGAAGCATCACGAGCATGCACACGCGTGTGCAGACCACACAAAGGACAACATGAACGCACGCACACTTAAATCCCGGTCTCCATGGTGATTGTTTTAGTGCCCGTGTGAACTTGCCCCCTGCATCTGTTTCTGTGTTTGTTCCTTGTGTAAAAAAAAAACATAATTACTTATTCATAACCACAAGAGAATTTTCTTTTTTTCCCTACACAGGCGTTCGCCGAGCACCATAAACGAGCACAGTAAATACCCAGAATGCAACAATAAGAAATAAGTACGGGGAACAAAGAGTTCAGAAATTCCTTGGAGGCACATGTTGTTTTGCTTAAGCGCCTCCTCGCTTCACGGGGGGAATCGCCGAAGCCACGATTCACATGTTCGCCGTTGATGCACACCGTCATCGCGACCGTCAGCACACTGTCCAAGTTGAAGGTTTACACTTCTAACAAGGAGGGAGTCGGGAAAGGGACGCCTGCTCAACGCCAGAAAATGGCCATTTAGATCACAGAGTCCATCTGGTGGACAAAAGGAGGATCACACGTAGACGCCGTATCTCGCCTTAATCCTGTTATTCTAATGCTTCGTGCTGAACCGAGCCAGCTCTTTAGTGCATGTACGACAGAAACTAAATCGGATTCTGTAGGTTTGCTATGTAGAATGTAAAAAGTTAAACCGGGACACACACACACACACACACAAATGTATACAACTCCGAATGAAAAGCAGTGAAGACGCCAGGAGTAATGTGAGGCATGTGTGTCCGAGACAGTCTTGACTCTATGTTATGTGTTGCACGGATCCTATTCTGGCAGAGGAAGAGAAGCGCGTGTCTATGTGTTTGAGTGTCTGTGGGATGGGATGCTCGTTTTAGAGTCATCCAGAGTTTCCTTCGTACACACAAACACACACGTAGCTACTCACACACTTGCGGTCAGCGTATTGGTGAAACTTTCCTCGACCACACAGTAGAAACGGCTTCCCAATGTCTGCTGAGCCGTCTGAACACCAAACCACACTCCAAGTTCAGGCGGCCACCAAGGAATATTTTGCCCATGCAGCTTAGAATTTAAATTACCTGGTGGGGGGGCAAAAGAAAGCAGATTTGTAGCCGTTTATAGGCCACCCCGAGTCGTCACTCCCAACAAATACTCCCTAGATTTAGCGTTGAGATTAGGGTGAAGGAGCTTTTTCATCTACAATTTGGAGGACAGCGACGATCGTAACCATGTTTAGACCCTCAATATACAGTACATATTGAAAGTAAGCCATGCACATGATACTCACAATGTGATCATTAAAACTGAGGTGTTTCTAAATAAACTAGTCAGCCACAGCTGACTAGTTCCATGACTTCTATCACTTGCAGGACAAACAATGTTGTTTTATTGTCTTCAGTAAAGTGTTTCCAGAGATCACTCGCATCTGCAAGACTTAATCGTGCATGTGATTGAAGGTGCACCCGCACTGCCAGGTGGGCATACTCAAAGCTCATGACATGCTCATAGTGCATGAAGGGTGCTGTGTGTCTCTGTCCCTCTCGATCGATTAGTCAGCTAAGATTTTTAGTCTATGAGGCGTTGTTTATGCTTTTTATGCATGCAGAGTGCAAATCAGTAAAGCAGAGATTGAAAGTGCTGCTTGTTGTGTTATTCTTTGTGTGGGAAAACACAGTTTTACAGAATCACGGTCATACATCGAGTGTTAGTCGACAAAGAATTTCTTGTCCTCCCCCTGTGGAGGACTGGGTTTCTTCTTATCCTGTTACAGGAGAGCTACTTGCTCCATGAAAACCCCTTAAACTCAAAGCTATCTTTCTTAATAAATTACATCAGTTTGTAATCATTTTATTTACAGATGCTTCACAGATGGGATGCAGCAGCAGCAGCCGCCAGGACCGACAACTGCAACATTCAAAATCATGTTCACTCGATGAATCCTGATTTATCGAGACACTTCTCTTCCTTGCCAGTGTCGAAAAAAAGGATATCCAGATGGAAAGAGCTGCGCAGCCCCCGCAGCTGCACACCTCCAGGCCTCACACGCACCTTTTCTGTCCCGGAGAGAACTAAATTAAGGCCGACGCGTCGAGAGCCGCACGCATAAACAGTATCACACACCCATGAAATGCCATACAGCTGCATTACAGCTTTGGAAAAGTCAAAATGATATTCAAGACTGAAGATGAAGATAAATGGCTCAATTGCACCGCTGCTGTGAAACTATCAATAAGAATATTCGTTTTTGTAAACACATGATTTCCTGGTTGGCCATGGCATGAAGAAATCCATATGCGTGGTTTGCAGTCTTGTGACTGGATGAGAGTATACTTTAAGACTTTACTTGGATGGGAAAATGGGAAACTTCAGGCAGTGATGACGGACTTGAACGATGACAGACCACAGAGAAGTTGAAGAAGACTAATTGTTGGAAGGATGTAAAAACAATCTGTCATTACATGTCAAACTAATTTGACGTAAAAATGAGTAATATTGATTTTCTGACATGGACAGGAAACATTTAAATTGTTGTTAGCGAGTGGTTCCATATACTTAATATTACCGGCTGGGATTTTTAAATCATGTGTGGCGAAAGAGAAAAATCCTTCATAAAATGCAATTATTTGGAGATTTTGATGATTACTAGAGCCAAAAAAGACGAAAATAAAACTAAAAGTCCTGTCGCAGTTGAAAAGTTTTAAAGGGCTGTCTGCTTTCCAGTAAAATTGATACTTAGCCGAAATCTTGCCTGCAGTTATGTAAAAATGCCAATCCGCAAATGAGCCCGCTCTCTGAAACAAACAATGTGCATCACAGTGTGATGCCTGTGCTCGTTTAGTGGAAAGTCTCGATTTAATTGTATGCATTATCAAGGTCCAAACATCCTTCTCGTCTCTTTCAACAAATTTGCCATCTGTCTTTATTGCCCGTATCTTGACTCTCAAGGCCACGGCGCTGTAACGGCGGAGCGCCTCATGTTGGAGTGTCTACTTCCTAAAGGGCACTCCAGAGCCTGTTTTCTGATTACAAACTCTCCTTCTCTGTCTCTGAACTCGCGGCACTCTCACGACCAAGTCAAGGTCGCTCCCATGCTCTCCTCCAATGCCATCAATCTCAGAGGCAGAAGCAAAACTTCCTCTCACGCTATTCGGTTCCTGTGACCTCCCTCCTCCTCCTCCCCCCCCCCGGCCTCTTTTTTGTGCTGCTGATAAATACACTTCTCCCTCCAAAATATTATATCCGCTTATTCCTCTTCCATTCATCTCGGAGCATAAACAAACACAGGTTGACAGACTAATCTATTCTTATACAAGTCGTATCCTTTTCCGGCTCACAGCCCTGCGTTTAAACCAACGCCGCTGCACTTCATGTCATGTTTCTTATGGACCGGAAATTGTAGATATTATCAATATCATGTGGAGGTCTCACACGCAAACACAAAACTGTGTCTGCCTCAGTTGTGCGCACACATAACCCCCAAAAAACTGCATCTGCTGAACACGTTCAGTCCACTTAGGAGCTGAATAAAGTTTCTTTTGTTATGAAATTGTATTTTTTTGCTGCAGTTTATTCTATGTAGCTACAACTGCTCCTTTTATAATATATATATATATATTACACAAACACTATAAAGCTGAGTTTATCTTTGTGCATTCTAAATGACATATCAATCCAGGGTGTACAGACTACAGCCTGCTTGTAAAAGTTTACAGACTCCAACCCACGCTTTAAACAGAAACTCAGCCCATATGAATTACAGTGTAACGACACCATCAGTGAATGCCGAAGGAGCCACGTTAAAGCACAGCCACTTGAAGCATGCAATCCAATAGCCTTGTTGGCCCACTTCACCACATGTAAGCGACGCGACATCCATCAGCCGTTCCCTTGACCCGACAGACACTTCCCCTTTGACTCGCGCTGGGAAACCGGCCCGTCGGGTCCGACTGCAACGTAAGCAAAATCTGATCACATGCCACAAATCACAACAATCTATGGGTGTTACACAAACACAGCGATACACAAATCTCGATTGTGTAAGCATGCCGATTCAACTGTCGGTGTTATTCAAAGTGGTGGATGCCGGTCAAGTACACAAGAGGGCATCGCTCTTGACTTGATAGTCACATCACAGACACGGGTATTTGTTCCTACGCAAACTAAACGCTTGCTTCATCCCTCTTTCACCAGGTACCGCCATGGTACCTGCACGGGAGTGCTCGAGTGACCTTGCGACCGCCATCGCACGCCATCTGTTTGGCATGGATGAACACCCTCGTCGACATGACGCTCATCATTATCAGACAGCAGGGCTTTTGAAACGGCGTCTTGAAACACTTTCTAAAGTTTGTTTCCATCGAAGCTCACTCTCCCATGGACGAAGAAACTCCCACACACACACACACACACACACCACAGAAACCACAGCTTTCTCAACTGTAGGGGTACTGGGAATCCATTGAGAAACATTGTGGGGTATGAGGCATGCACTTATAGATAAAAAGTAGTTAGCTGTCAGTGTAAACTATAAAACCAAAAGCCGCCTGTCATCCTTCCACAGACTATATGGACATGGTGTGACATCACCCGTCCGTTTTAGAGGAGACGTTCAATATAAAGCTAAAAGGTGGGTTCATGCTAGGTGGCTTTTTTGGCTTGTGACCCCTTAAAATAAAGTCTACTTTTAACCCCTAATAAAAGATGTGTAGGAGTCGTATATATGTGCTTAAAATGGTGCTATCTGAACGTCAGAATATAGTCTTGTGAATCGTTTCACGACCCCTCAGATGCATCTTGCAACCTCTTATGTCCCGGCCCCCATGTTGAGAAACAATCATTTAAGATTTTAAGTTATCCTGAAACTACTACCAAGACACACATCCACTAAATTAACTAATGACGCCCTTCTTCGTTGTGGAAAAGAAGTGCTCACTTTGTATTTCCAAATGCACTCAAACAGGTAGAAGGTAGAGGATGATGGTGCTGGTTCTGGTCTTTTTGGCTCAAAAAGCCTTAAAATGTGCTGAAGCGACTGCAATGTGCTGCAGGCCGGGTGCATACTCGTTCAGGTGAGTCATAGTCTGAATTTCAACGTAGATTTACAGTTCTGATCCGCAATGAGATTTAGTCCAAACCTACTTACTCTGCTGGAGCTACGAGATGGTGCGCGGTTTAAAAAAACTGGCAACACTGGATATGTACTCTGTGAAAGTGTGGACGTAAATTCATGCACCTGGAGTTTGTGTACAGATAATTAAGCCTATAATTTAGGCTTTGGATCTTGTTTGACATGTTGCTTTGAAGTCCATTTCCAGATCCCTTTAACAGCAAAACAAAAATGCAAAGTGACATTCAACCTAATCCGAGCCACGTTTGAGAGCGGCATTTGTAATTGAGATGGACATAACTTCAAAGTCCTTCTCCACAAAGTGTTGACATTATTTGGAATTTATGTTCACATGGCCTCAGGCGGGTCTAGTCCGCTACAACGGCCAGACAAAGGCCCGATCCTCAGACACTGATGTAATCCTAGTTTCGGTACAGACACACATTGTATTCGTGATCTTAATGCAGACACACGCACACAAGAGGCGTTTCCTCGAGCCATGCTATCACAATGAATCCTGAACCAGACGTGTGCAACTTCAGGCTTGTTACATTCAGCACAAAACATGTTGAAGAAGTCCTTTCCCACACATCTAATATGCCAAGAGTGCACACTATTCCAATACCACAGCGGATGTTTTTCTGCACATATTGAACACAGGTGCACTTACCGAGCCAATAGCTGAGTAGTTTTTTACGAGCACACAGATGCAGAAAAAAACACCAAAACTCAAGAGTACGACAGCACGCGTACATGCAAAGGGGACATGCACATAAAATTCATTCAACTGGAAATTAGAGACGGCATCAGTGCATTCTGTTGTTGCTCATTCCAGGAATGATTTGCTTTCATTGCACTTTTTCTCTGCACATGCATACCCCTGTTCTTCGGTAACTGCCCCATTTAAAATATCGCCCCTGCAGCCACGATGGGATGAAGATGGAGGGCGTAAGAACGCGAGTGAGCCCGTGACGCAAAGCGGCCTCAACACATGGGAGCGGTGGGTCTCCAGCTGCTCCTAATTCTCCCTTCTGGGTCTGTTCTGGCAGAGGGTGTAAACCGCATGCTAATGTGTGCAACCCCTGAGTTCTGTGTGTGTGTGTGTGTATGTGTGTGGGGGGTTTAATCTTGTCAGTATCAGTGTGGCCTTTTCCTGCATCGCAGTGTGTGTGACATCTGCAGGAAATGAAAGCCATCCTCCTATGGATGATGGAGACAAAGGGACTGACACAGTCTTTGGGCTCACTGGAGCCAAAACTGTTGGAGAACATCCAAACTCTTTTAAAACTTTTTGCCCTTCCTCCTAAATAGGAGACAATGATAGATCGCTCTGAGCCGACACAGTGTCTCGTAAGTAATGTGGAGCAGCGGGGAACCGAAAAAAAAAAAAAAAAAGGTTGCGCTTCAATGACAAATCCGTAGGTCATATGGCAACAATATAGCACAAACAATATCACACAGCCTATCTGGACACATGGCATGGTGTTTAATATATGGAGGACTTGCCCTAACAAGACCCTAAAACCCACACAGAGCTTCAGTGGCTCTGCAAAATGAATAAATGTGGTTTGATCTGGGAAGCCTCCCAGATTTGGCAGAATTGTGGGAGACCCCACATGTAATAAGTGCTTACACAAAGTTCTCCACTGAAGCCCACACACTTCCTGATAATGTAACCAATCTCAACCTGAGATCTCACTCCAGCTTACATTAACTTGCAAGACATTTAAAACTGTTTATTGCGTGTGCACACTGTTGTGCACTGAGTGAATACAAAGAGACAGATCTTAAAAGATTTACGCGAAGCTGTGGTGGTAAAAAATTTAAATCGTGAGGACGCTTTTGAGGAGCAAACGTGATGTGACGTGTGTGAGGTGTTGACGAGTGAATAACTTGTAGCATGGATCTATTTGGTTCTCACAAACATGAGAAGATCATGAATGTGTATCCTCTGCTATTAGAAAATGTCCCTTTAAGTGTCAGGTGAGAGCAAACTTGGGTCAGCTTAAACAAAACGGCATGATTTGAAACAAATCAGAAGACTTGCCTGTACCGCCAAAAATTAATCTTTGTCTCCCTCTAGTGGTTTATGATTGAAACTGACAGGGCCTTTCAAACAGCCCAGATACTTTTTCTAAATCTCAACTACAGCACTGCCAAGCAGCAATCTGCTGTCTAGAACAGCTCTTTATTATTTATCTTTCATCAACACAATGCAACAATATGTCACCATTTATTTATGTTTCAGATCAATATTTTGAATAGCAGTCAGTTGATGGAGCACATGCCAATATCATGTTACCATCGCATCAAAAAACATCTTGATACATTAGCACCCTTCATCAGAGATGAAACAAAAATACACATCCAAGGAGGTCTCTTCACAGAGTACTGACTCAGATGTATAGTTACAAAGGACATTACTTCTCTTCCTATATAATCCATAACCGCCGAGACAAGACTTCTCAACGCTACAGCGGCAACAAGGCCACTGATTGTTCCAGAAGTAATGGCTACAGGAAAAGGGATGACAAGTGATAGATGAGGCAGTGGACGCAACACAGTCTTTTCTTTAGCCGTCAAAGGTCAACTTCTTCTCTGTATGAAACATCTGTGTTTCTAGGGAAGGATGAAAAGTCTTAAGACTCACAGAAGGCAATGTTTGTTGATGTTAACATCCATCTGACATATTCAATTACCATTAGTGTCACACATTAAGCTAAAGAGATGATTTTAATGCAATTAGTAATGCTGAAGCGTCATCAGACATTTGCACATGTTAGATATTACCAGTACCAGCCACTAGGTGGAGTTATATATTCAGGGATCTGGCAACCATTTGAGAAAATGGTTCCATATTATACTGTCCAAGTATGTCTTCATGATTGAAGCCATGCACTTCATGTATTTATTTATATCCCGCCATTTAACATTATCAGGAGTGAAGGCATAACTATAAATATATATAACAATTGTAAACTCCATTTCGATTGCTGCCACATATCACAGTGCATTGTCAGCTCCCTTTAAGATTTCAGGCACGGAACTAATACATAATCATTTACCAGCAGAGTTGTGAAAGAGGCACATTGTGTGAACAAATTATACAGCCAGAAATTACCTTTCATCATTAGCAGTGACACCTCTGTGAACAGTGTCGTTGCTCAGCTTACTTGAGAACTGGAAGGGAATATTTAAAACCCGGCACAGTGAACACATGATAAATCAAATTAAATCATCATTAGTTGAGTTGAGAATAATGCACTTTGAGTACGTATGTCCCTTTCTTTTGTCCTGCTCAAACTAAAGTGTGCATCTTAGCCAAGGCAATGATGCCAATGGACATGTTGTTCCAGGAGACCGAGATCTTAGTGCGGCATTAGAAACATATGACCCCGGCTGGAAGTACTTAGGTAAAGCATCAGCCTGGTTTGTGAATGTCAAAATGTGTTTCTGGCTGCAAAGTGGGTCTCCTGGAAAGTGTCGCACACACACACAAAGTGCACTTGGCTTAGATCAGCTGGTTAGAGTTCACGATAAAGAGGTTGAAGTTTAGGTGTTAGTGGATCATTGTTCCATCTGCATGTCGTAGGTGGTGTGTTGGGGGCCTGCTGTGCTCAGTACGGCTCCATCTTGATCCTTCTGTACAAGCAGCTGGTGAACACCATCCCACAGACCTGAAAACAGGAAGCGTTAGGTCAAAAAGTGCTGCTCCGTGTCACCATGACAGACTGCAGGAAGCCCGCGTGCTATTGACTGTGAGGACAGAGAGGGGTTAAAGGTGATGTGCTGGAAAGTATTTGGCTGGTTACTATGGGGATGGCAGGAGTCAAGCAGCCATGTGTGTGCACAAGCAGAGACGAGATGAAGCGCTGGAGGTGGGGTGAAAAAGGACATTTATGCACAAATATTAATCACAACTACTTTGCATGAATACTACTGAAATGAAGGATTAGTCGTTCCAAACAATCTAATGTGACATGGTAAAGGCTAAAAACAGGAAGCTGCCATTCAATGGTCTGACTACATCACGTTGTGTTTTGCGTGAGAAAGCATGGCCATCACTTCAGCCGTAATGCCAATGTTGGCAGTAACTGATGACCGAACCATACAATAATGTCGTATGCAACAATGTCGGTTAATGACTAGGACTGAGCCTCTACTTGTAATGTTCCTGACAAACCCAGAAGAAAAAAAGCCTAATTGCTGGACTGTGGGTGTCCAACCATGTAACTGCATATTTCTGGAGGTGGCAATGTTAGAAGAATACATTATGCAAAAGAAAAGGAAAAAAAAACAGACCGTGTTCAGTGTTCAGCCACACTGAACCAAGAATCCATGAGACAAGACTTACAGATTCACTGTACTATTCTCTACTACCGTCAAAAAGGTCCAGAAATAAAGGGCAGCTGGAAGAGATATTGACCTGTGCTACTGGGGCTGTCAGGCTTGATGGATAAACAGGCAAGAGCCCAGATTCAATCTCAGAGTCTCTAAAAGCCCTCTGAGAAGCCTTATCGAGCGAGTCTGCAGTGTGCATCCACTTATCACGATCCCTCTTCAGGCAACTTTCACTTTTCTTTAATTATACTTCTTTATCTTTTTTTCCAGTGAGCGGATATGTATAGGAACAATACTTTGGCTCAGAGAAGCATGGAACATTTTTTGTTTCATTTTCTTTTGTTTTCTTGAAACCTAATTTCAGAACACAGGGGATATTGAGTGTGTGAGTGTGAGTGTATGTATATGTATCTGGGAAGCCCAAACAGAATTCAAGTCAATCATTACTTCTTGAATCAATATTCATGATAGGCTATTTTGGATTCCAAGCAGCTATTGCAACAACACCAACACTTCTCCTGAATAAAGTGTACTCAGCGGCGTCTGAAACAAAAATGAGTAAGTTTAAGTATATTTTGCATTTGCGCTTTTAAAGTAAATCTTTCAAAATTAGGCAAGGTACTACTCCTGATACCAACTTTTAAATATAGGAACTTCTGGACTAAGATACGCAAGAGGACTCTTGCCAACAACATAACTGTTCACAGGCAGTTAGGTTTTTGAATAATCAACCAAGTTATTCTCATGATGCGTTTATCGCATATCCATCAGCCACAACAGCCCATAATCACAAGATACAGAGGAACCATCTGCGACATGCAGCTGCATGCTTCACACAAGCAGAAGACCATGCAAGAACATGAACATGTTCATTTAGTGTACTCGTAGCCCACAGATTTCACATTTGACACAGAGCGGACAGTCGCACACGGACAAGCATGCAATCAGAGATCAGGTTTCCACGATTTCTAACCTTGTCTCTCCAGTTGATTAAACCACAACGTTGCACGAGAGCTAAATCACACTGTACCGAAGATCTCTTCCTCTTCTTTATTGAGCAGATAAATAAAGCAGGCTGTCAAGAGCGCCCCGGCCAGCTACAGTAACACCACACGCACACAAAGACAAACAGACATAGAGACATAATGTAATATTCACCATAGACAGATCGGTGTGGCAACACAAGACGCTCGAGGAGTTTATGCCAAAAATTAAAGACGAAAACTAGAGCGAAACATGAATTATAACAACTTTTTTAGCCAGTCTGGCAGATAATAAAGACAGCAAAATAGACAGACTGGAACCATTGAAAACGACAAGACATACAGCTAAGCTACAACAAAAATGCAAATATAATGAAAACCTGTTAAATCACATCACACAGGCTCACATTGCATTTTGGCTTTCACATTTATTTCTCCAGGTAAATTCTATATCTATATATTCAGTACCCCATCTTCATATTTAGCATAATCCCTTCAGTTAACCGAGTTGGGGATTAAAAAACAGGTCATGGAACACTTTATTGCTAAATTTCTTTGTCACAGGTCTTTCAACGTTTGCAAGCTTCTTTTTTTATATTATGTGTGGCCTTATTCTGAGTTCCTAAATAAAACTGTTCCGCCTGAGCAGCATGTAAAATCATACCAACACCACTCGAAAGAATCAATGCAGGTTTGTTTGGTTTCAAGTTTCCCTCGAGTCAATTTACCAAGAGATGGTGCAGAGCTACAAGAGGACTGTCAGTCAGCACTCAATTATAAAGAGACCCTCCTGTATGCCTCACCGGCCTTTGTGTATCCTAAAAGCGCTAGTCCATCTCAGGCTGGGACAAATCAAATAACAGAAATGGATGAAATGAGGTAATGATGACTGAGAGACTGGAGTGAGATGAAAAGAAATGTCCATTTACAGGTTGTTGACCTGCGATGGTACATTTTCAGTAATGGAAAGATAAAAACCCATCAGCCTGGAGATTTTTCAACAAAAAGGGGCAGCATTCATTCACAAAAGGTAAAAAAAAGGCTGAATGAAATATGCCAAAATAATAATTGGGTTTATATAAAGCAGTTTGCTCCAGGTGAAGACTGTGGAGTAGAGCTTCTGCTTCTCCAACAACCATCTGAACTATAGCATATTTTACTTACCTGCAGACAAGCCACTCCTATTCCCACAGCACCGATGACCAACAGGTGGTCGGCCAGAAATTGCTCCAGCTTAGTGATGCAACCACCCTGCAGAGTCAAACACTGAAAGTTAAAATCATATCATAGATCATGCGTACCATTGCACAGACAGCATTTACACGGGAAAACTCTTCAAAGCTTGCTTCTTCTCCATCTCTCCATGACTAACTTCCAAATTGTTATAGCCAAGAAGAAGATATCCTGCAGGGAACATGTGGGTTTATTAAAGCTGGGATTCTGCAGCCTATGGCTGCAGGCAATATCCAGTGAACATGTTTTTTTTTTTCCAATCAATAGAAAGTTCCATAAAAGCCACATGAGACTGAATATATTGTGCCTGTAATTTTTCCACTGAATTGAAAAGTCCACTGACCTCCACCTTGTAGATGTTGGAGGGGTGGTCTCTCTTGCCACAGTGAGGGGTGATGGTCTTACAGCAGCTGTCGGGCACCACCCGGTCTTCTGCCTGCTTTGAAGAAACGTATACACTCACCATCCAATCACGGGAGTTGTTGCTGCCGCAGCACTTGAACTGGAGAGGCAGAAAGAGGAAAGGATTTAGTTGCATGATGTCACAAAGTATTATTTAGTTTTCTTCTAATAACTAAGCCAGTTTTTTTGACACTCATTAATTTGTTTGGCTCAAACAACTTCCTCAAAACATTATTCTATAAAGTGGTTCTCTTTCCTCTCTGGAACTTTAGCAAACCAAAATTGACTGAAGTTATGTTCTATCATTATTTTACTAGTCATTTTTTGGAACATACTTCTTTTAACATAAAAAACATATTTTATGAGCAATTCCTTCTACTGAAGCTCAGCGTATTTCAAAAATTACTTAATATATGTTGTCATGGGAAAAGAAGTTTAGAACAGTGTAACTACGTATGCTTGATAAAATCTTATATAAACCCAAACAAAGCTGTGGAGCCTTTTGGTAAATACGGTGCATACGTCCTGTTGTAGTCGGTCCACAGCTAATGTGATGGCCTCCCTCCCTGGCTGGGCGTAGTTATCTGTCATAGTCTGGTTGAGATGCTGTTTCAGCTCCTCACTCAGCTGGGAAAAAGGAACAATAGAGACAGGCACACACGCACACGCGCACACACACACACACACACACACACACACATACACACACGCACACACACACGCACACACACACGCACACACAGTGTGTGAGCCAGAGAAGGTGGGGGAGCATTTATGGGAAAGAACAAGATGTTTTTTGGAACCATGAGGTGCTTCGTTTATTACACAAAGACCACATGAAATACAAATAAAGCCCACGAAGTCACGTCTTTAGTTTTTGTGAAATAGTCGTGAAATATGTTTTGTGCCCAAAAAAATATAATGATCAAAATGTGCATGAGCAAAGACTATAAAAAGGTGAGAGCGTGTTAAAGGGATGCGCTTGACAAAAGTAAAAGCATGGGTGGTTTAGGACAAGATGAAGACGGGTAGCAACTCCCACGCATCAGTGAGAGATGCGAAAACACACAAAAAGACAATGCGGGAAATGGACTTCAAATAAAGCCTCTGATGTGTGGATACGTTTGTGTGCAGACAGAAACACACACACAAGAAACAGAGGCAAGATGAGAGCCCATATCTTTAAAGTGATTCTATCCTGTGCTTTTTCCATTACAATAAACCTCTGAGCTTGCAGATAGCATGGTGCTCTTTGCAGCCGTAGCTGACTGACAGCTAGATGTTTGTGAGATAACAACATCCGTAGAACAGTGTGACAGATAAACTACAGATGCTGAACTCAATGCTCAGGTAAAGGTGGCAAATAGTGAAAACCTAAAAGAAAAAGCAAGCAAAAAGAGCCACTCTCGATTCTCCAGTGACTCATCATCCATGTCCTTTGAGACAAAACCACTGGGAAACCTTTTCATGAAGGGGAAAAATGGTAAAAAAAAAAAAAAAATACAAATAAAGTCAGTTGATTGCCCTACAACCAGAGGGTTACATGAGCCACGACAACACAGCAAACTAATAAGGGTTTCCAAGTAGATTCATTGGTAGACACATGGCATGGTTAACATCCTCAAAGTATATAATAAACAAACATAAATCTAATCACAGATAGACTATTCAAAGAAAAGTCTGTTTAGTCTCCATTTTACAACCATTGGGAACACACACCCAGATGGCCAACGCAATCTGTAACATTGAACCTAAAAAGCAATTCAAACATTCCCTCAGCAAAACTTCCTCACTGCCGGATTGCGTCGTGCATATCAGTCTCTATTAACTACAAAAACAAAACATCAGGATATTTTCACTTACCTTCTGGTAATAAACATAAGCCAGGACTCCAGCCACCAGTTCAATCAAGAAGATCAGCAGCAGGCAGAAGAAATACTGCGAATGGGAAACGACATGAGACTTCAAATTAGACAAATCCACACATTTCAGCCTCTGTCATCAGAACAGTCCTCTGTTGACCCAACTCACTTGAGAGAGTTGCTCACTCGTGACGGCCCGATAAAAACTTCGACTGTCACTGCGCTGCATCTGTCACTTCGAACACAGATGGCAACGCACAAAAAGAGACGAACAAGAAATCAATTTGACAGGCGGTAGAATAGATTCCTCTCGGGGCGGCTTCTAAAGAGCTCTCCACGCCGCTTGAAACTAGTTCCCTTCTGTGTCATAATTAACTTCAAAACTGCATTTCAGGAAAAACTCAATTACGCCAATTAAATATGAATCATCGCAACAGCATAAACATTTGTTTATGCATTATATTCCTTGTTTCCTCAGGAAAACAAAGAACATAACGGCTCACACGTCAGTTTAGCGGAATCAACCAAAACTCAAGATAAACACCTCGGAAGCTAAAAATCAATTAAATGTCAGTGGAAAATAAACTGGAGGTTCTGCCGAACAGCTTTATCCTCCATGTTAAGCACTATTGTGTGTTTTGAGCGTTTATGTAAACTGTGGAGCCAACACACCGCCCCCACATCTAGCATGCTCTGACGGACAGTTGCAGAATGAGCGAAATCAAAACTACAGCTTTATCAGGCCGAAAATACATGGCTGTGCCATGTAATGAAAAATACAAATTAAAGCAAAACACACACATTGAGCTAATTAGTCCCACCTGTCACAGCGCGGGACACAACAGTTTGACAAGCGGCAACAGCGACGCTTTGCTCGAGACCATTATGCAGAGACAGATGCTGCTACTACCCGGCCTGCGTGACTCTGGAAACAAAGTGACGATGGAAAACTACCGGTCAAACAAACAGCTGCAGGGGAGCAACAAGCTCACTGAATTAATATGGAAGACACTCGCACTTTGCAGGAATTATGTCGAGCAGAAACACAGCCTGCTCAGTATCTCTTGGTTACAAGATTGCAATAAACACTTGCAGCCCACACTAAATATCACTCACTCACACTCACACACACACACACACACACACACACACACACACACACACACACACACACACACACACACACACCTCATTAATCTCCCAAAGCTAGTTCATAAATAGCACATCAATACAGTTGGAATTCAACCAAAATGCACTACAGACTCCAAATCCTGTAAGCATCCACCTCTTCACTCCTGCGAGCCCATTTGACTCTCTGAATGCTCCATCCATCAACAGCAGATAGACAGACCTATAAATAGTCCTGCGGCAGTGAACGTTAACCTCTCCCGCCTGCCTCTCTCCCACTGTGCCCCGTCTCTGTAAAATAATGAGGACAGGAAGGACCATTTGTCAGCATCCAGTGATGGACCTCAGACCAGAAATGGACGAGTTCCGTGTCATGGAGTTGCACAGAGAAGGCCACACATTGCGTACATCCGGGCAAACATCCGTTCTCTCGATTTAGACATGACCTGCTGGGATCATCAGCATTGTTGCCCACATATTCATTACATGAGACTCATGCGGCCGAAGACGCAGCCAGCCAATTGAACCGTACAATGCGAGTATAAAAGTCTGATGGGCTCGATGTTTCATTCATCATTGGAAGTGAATGTGATATATTCTGATATTAATTTCAAGTCAATCTACTTAAGGACCGGGTGATTAAATAATTCAGTCTCATAGAGATTAAAAGGTTAAATTAAAAGTTGATTTCACTAACACGCACCTTTAATAGCATCCCTGTAAAACTGCAGTCTTCTGTTTCTGGCCACTTTTAAGTTACAGTGCAGCTACTTCCTCGAGGGGGTTTCAGAAGAAACCATTACCTGCACTTGGGCCTTCTTAAAGAACACAACCCTCCTTTGTATTTGTAATGATGGATGTTAAATTGTCCTCGTCTCACCGTGGACAGACAGCTTTTCTGCTCCCGAATGACAGCGCAACAGCCCAAGAAGCCCGTAACCACCACCAGGCCTCCGGCCAGGATGAGGATATATGCCGAGACAACAAAAGTGCTGGAGGCCAGCAGGCTCAAGTAGTCACTCTTCTCCACTAGAGTCCAGATTCCTACACCCAGAACGGCTGCTCCGCCCACCTGGAAGAGAAGGGAGAGAGAGAAGGTGTCACAGGTGACAAGTGTATTAAAAGTGTACTAAAAGTATGGTACTTTACAGGGCAGGAAGTGACAAACAGGAAGTGAGTTCACTGTGATTGTATGAGTCACAATATGCTACAATGTGAGAGGACGGCGGATGAGTGAAAAGGGGCAAAAGAATGAAAAGAGGAAATGGAAAAGGAAACAGTGGGAAGTGGAAAGTGGCCAAGCATGAAGACGAACAGAAGAATAACATAATACGATCAAGTCGGGGCATAATGACCACTTCCTTACAAGCGATCCAGGATAACAGACCCAGGGTGTAGTCAAGGATCTGTTCCTCTCATCAGTTTCAAAGACGGACGCAGAGGAAATGCCTCAGAGAGTCGCTCCCCTTCATCCTCCCATTCCATTTCCGTCAAAAGCAAGATCCAAAAACTGACAAAAACACATGTTTAACTAAGGAGTACCACTCGGACAAACAGGAACCTGAGAGAGGAGACTTGTCAAAAACTATAGCATATTTAGGACTTGATCTCTAGCATTCAAAAAATGTTTAAAAACGAAGTTAGTAGCCGTGCGTCCATATCAAAAGTGAACGGATTTGATATTTATTGGCAAGATGACAAGCTGAATGTTTTATATACTCCTTTTTGGTCATAAAAAAAAACAAAATGGGTGGAAAGCCAGCAATGTCCTGACAAAACATGTGCTGCCTGTGGCCCAAAGAGAAGAGGGAGACAATGCGTATAAATTTAAAAGGTGGTGACAGAGCGTTAAAAGCCTGATCCCTCTTCTCTCTTTAACCTCTCACACACAGCTCTGTCCCTCTCTCGACGCACACAATATGCTCTTTGCCTTACGCTTTTAAAATGTTTCAAAGGGACCCTAGACACGATCTGCACAGTAGGTGCAAGAGCGTTCACTTTTAGCAGGAAATTGCAGTATCATAAAATGTGGTGCCAGACTGACACGCCAGTCCCCACCGAACACTGACAAGCCCTAAATAATCTATGACTCACTTTGGGCCAAGTCCATAGCTCAGCCTTTTTAGAGTCAGAACTCTCCTTAATCGTCTCCTGCTTCTACATGTCTCTCTATCTGCAGTTTCAAAGGAACATTGAGGCATTTTTACTGTGTTATAGCACAAAATAATGGATTTGCTTGAACTAAAACAAATCTAATCAAATTTTGCTCTAATCACTGCACTTGTTTCTTCCTTTTTTTTCTGCAAGACCTGTCAATGTTGCCGCACTGCACCGGCTGCCAAAGGCTGAACTCGAAGCTTTATTTAATGCTGTTGCAGCAGCACATTGCAAGTCAGCACAATTGAATACATGAAGATGTAAAATGAAAGTGTTGCTTTAAAAGAAGACAACATTTACAGATTTTACTTACCCAGAAGAGAAAGTTGAATACAAAGAGCAGGTACTTGAGACACACAGTCAGCCAGTCCTCCTGGTCATCTTCATAAACGGCCGACATCTTCCTGCGTCCAGTACAATTCTGAAAATGCAGATTGTTTCGTCATCAAACACACCAGCAAAACATTTGATACGTCACGGCTGAAATTTAATGAATTGCTTAACCAGGTCATGTCCACTGTGCGCTGATCACAGAGTAGTATGTAACAATCTCATGAGCATTCAAGTGTGACTATAACAAGTGGGATGTGTACTAGTTGTTAAGTGACACAGCATCCAAGTTCAAAATATCATCTCCTCTTGGTGTAGCCACAAGCCACATCTTTAAATTATGCATGGCACTCAACAGTCCATAAACATTTGAATCGTGGAGTGAGTCCAGCACAGTTTGACTCCTGTAAATAAAGGGCTGTGGGGTGGGAAGCACTTAGACCCATGAACTAGATCAATGCCATACCTTTCTGTGAATAGCACCAAAGGGAATGATTGTGCAGGATTTGTGTTTGTTGACCAGGGAGTCATAATGCAGCAGAAGTCTAAAGACAGTATAATACAGTCAGAGTAGGTTGCATTCATCCTGGAAAGTATTGGATTACTAATGATACTTAACCAGGTCTATACTTCAGTGTGGTACAAACAACCCAGTAGTCTTAGCATTTAGCCATGCAGAACATGTTGGTTTTGGAAAAACAGCATCTTCCCAAGCAGAATGGAAACCATTGTCCTATTGCTTTGAAATATCCAGACCTAAGTTTGAAACTGTTTTAACATTGATTATCTCGAAGAAAAAAAAAGTAGTACCAAACACAGGTATTGTCAGTGCATTACCTAGGTACTATTAAGTATTGGGTTACTCACACATTTGATTTTTTTTTTTGACTACAGACACTGACACGTGCCTTAATTGGCACCTAAAACCAAGCTTTTTTTCAATTAGCTAGCATAGCGGTTTAGGCAGAGACGTTTACGCAGGTAGCTAACCGACCAGATAACGTTACCCACTAAGACGGTTTCTTCTACCGCGCTTTGCTTCCATATTTCGGACTTTGACCATTGCCGGTGTGCTTTGGCGACACAAGCAGCTCGTAATTCACGCGAACATGCGTCCTTTCACAGTTTAGGACTAACTTTATCGGCTCCCTTTTTCAGGACGGGGTTGAAGGCGCCTGTGCATCCTGGGAGAAAATAAATATCCGTCCACCTGCGTCGTTGATGCGCAGTACAAAGTTTCCAAATTGCCTCGTCGTCATCGACAGAACTATAACGTGTTCGACTCACCTGGACAATGTTGAGTTGTAAACGACCTCGTTGTCTTGTTGTTGTTGTTGTGGTTGTTGTTCCCGTCAGAGCACAGTGTCCGACACTGCAGCAGCGAGCGTTTTGTCCAGTCGACCGTGTTGCTGCTTCCAGCGTGCACGGCAGGCAGCAGGTTTGTGTAGATGATGCCTTTAGGGACAGCTCGTATGTTCAAAGTGAATAACCATTGCAGTACTTTTTACACTACGAAATGTTCTGCAAGAAAGGAACAAAGTCGAAGAGATCGAATTGCATTTGCTTCATTTTTATTTTAATTAAATGTATTTCTAATTGACCATGTTCACATCCCGCTGAAACAGAAGAAATGATGAGCACCGGATTTACCTAGTACTGTAGTCCTACCTAACGTTATTTACATCTGCAAAACCAAAACAAGTACACCCACAAACTACATATATATGCATGTATCTATATACACACAAACACACATGTCTAAAAACAAACTTGTTTGAATTATTTTACGTTAATTTTCATATTGCTAACTACCCCTGAAGGCAGCACAGTGTTAACCTGTGGAAATAAGGGGCGCAATGTGGAGTGACCTAAGGAAATTTAGTTGCTACACTTAACCACGTGACAGGCCGAATATCACCGTGGCATTAACAGCATAACCGTGGTTACAATGTAGCCACATATCCCCTGGAGAATTTCTCAATTAGCTGTACTTGAATAAATAAAATAAAAACGGAGAATGCACATATTACAGTGAACAGACTTAGTGAGGTCAGTTTGTACATAAATAAATAAACCCTGACAATAATGAATGAAACAACAACAGAAAACATTACACTTTAGAATAACTCAAGATTGCAAGTTCATGACATAAAAGCCCCAAAATATCTTCTAAATATAGTAACTGAAAGACCTAGTCCCTGTACCCCTTTTCTTTTCTTTTTGATCTAATAATGATTCTTCATCACAGCAAGACTTCCTCTCCAACCAAACCAGACTCCTCACTATTTCCCTCTTTTTCCATCTCAGTGATTAAATAAGCTCACAAGCTATTAGGAGTAGATGATGGCTGCTGGAGGGGGGTCCCTGGTCTTCCGACAATCAGTCTAACCAAACAACATTACTTAGCGGAGGATGTCATCCATTAGGTCTTCCCAAGTCAACAGCATCCAACCAGAAAGAAAAAGGTACAGAATATCACAGTTCTATCGTAATTTTGAGCCTGTCTGTTTTACATTTCCTCATATTTGCATAGATGGCACATTGTAAGACTAGCAGGAGAGTGGTTTCCCTGACAGCCAGCCAGCTCATTTCTATGCCAAACCAGTGCCTCTGCGTCTCCTTCTGCTGTACTTAGTTTATGGCCTGTGATGCTTTCTCCCACAGGGAGGGTATGAGCAGAGCATGACTAAGCATGCGTGTCAAACACAAACTGGTTAAGGGGAAAATAAACATCATGTGCATTGGTGTGTGTGTGTGTGTGATTGTACGAGTGACAAAGGGAAGAAGACTTGCACACTAGCTTCAGCAGTGTTCCGCATCCAATCATTTAATCTGAGATTTGCCAAGTTTTAACATCTGTTTGCTTGGATTTGTGCCAGTCTCAATGGGACATGTTGCACAAAGAGGATGAAATTGGGGTTGAATGGTTGAATGTGTGAAAATAATTTGTAGAATTTAAATAACATGATTAAAAAGGTTCGCTTGAGAGACCTTTTTTAATTGAAATGGTGAATGTGACTAGATAACGCAGAGAATTAATACAGTTTTTGGATTATTTTATGTGTTTTTGTTTTCAAACTAATATCACTCGTTCTGTATTGACCAGAGGTCCCACTGCCAGGAGGGCCATGTAAAAGTACAACGGAGTAAAGTTTGAGCCACTCAGCTACCGCTTGTTGTGCCTGACCTCTTGTGGTCGCACTCACCTGGAAGCCACATTACAGACTGGCCTCCTCGGTAAGAGAGCACTGCTCTAGTTCTACAAGTTATGCAGGGGTGTCAAAGGGTAAATGAAATGTCAGAGAGGTAACAGACTACAAGAATCTTCTCACGAAACGGAGAAATTTCAGGCTGTGCAGTCGTCTTTGCCACTTTTGTGCGCTGGATAAGGATAAGGACAAGCCAGGATGGACTATAAATTATCTCAGAGGAGAATCTCAGAATTTCTTGGACATGAACCAAGAGGGCATTATAGAGGTGAAACAGGAAATTGCCACAGTGAAAGAGAAACACTGACACACACTGATGGCAATCTGTCTGTGAGATTTCTTAGGGGAGTCAAGTCTCAAATGAAAGCAACAACAGATGGACAGGGAACAGAGGAAATCTCAACAACTGTTGGATGGATTTCCATGGATCTTGCTGCAGATAGTCATGCTCCTCTCAGGATGCCGTGTGATAAGTTAGTGATGCCTCGCTGATTCATTCAGCCAGCACCATCATCAGGCCTTCATTTCAATGTGTGCCTGCAGAACTAAGCATTATTTTTGCCTTGAACTTCTTTTTGCATCATCTAATAGCAACATGTGAAGACTGGCCTATAATTTGTAGGATGTGAACATAATTAGCTCTTTGTTCAAATTGAATTTGGATGTGATGTTTGACGCTAATACAACTGGTGAAAGTATCTTTAAATTGACAAAATCGGCCACGATTAGTCATGTGAATGGAGCCGAAAGAGTTAATCTTTTTTAACCAGGAAGTGTGTAATTCCAAAGAAGGGGAGGGGCTTATATTACGTCACCGGGCTGAAACGAAACTCAGTGAGGAGTTTTCAAAGTTTCGTTTGTTTCGGTTACGTGTGCATCTGCTTTGACGACTGTACAGGTAAGAAAAGATCACAATTCCTTTCTGCAGTCAGCCCGTTGACTAAAATTAGCAGTAGTAATTGTATTTATACCATTTCCTCTCCAGATATGGCCACTGCCAGCAGTCTGCTGTCGGAGGAGAAGTTCCTCTGTTCCGTGTGTCTGGACGTGTTCACAGAGCCAGTCTCAACGCCATGCGGACACAACTTCTGCAGCGCATGTATCCACACGTATTGGGACGGCAGTGACATTTGCCAGTGTCCATTATGTAAAACAACATTTCCCCATAGACCTGAGCTCCATGTCAACACTTTAATGTCCGAATTAGCTGCTGAGGTTAAGACGTTAGTTCAAGTCAAGGCCTCAACTCCTGACCCACAGCTTCCTCCAACAGCAGATGTTCTTTGCGATATCTGCTCCGAGACGAAGGAAAATGCGGTTAAATCTTGTCTGACGTGTCTCGTGTCTTTCTGTGAGGTACACGCCGAGCCACATCAGAGAGTTGCACGTCTCAAAGGCCACACACTTATTGACCCTGTAAAGAATCTGGATGACAGAATGTGCAAGACGCACAACAAGATAATGGAGCTGTACTGCAGGACTGACCAGGCCTTTGTTTGTGTCTTGTGTACCGATCACAAGAGCCACAATGTTGTCCCACTTGAGGAGGAGTATGAAGCAACGATGGCAAAGAAAGGTGAGACGATGGCAAGTATTCAAGAGATGACACGGGTGCGGAACGAGAAGATAGAGGAGTTCGAAAAGGCCGTCGATGTCAGCCAAACAGAAGCGGAGAAGGAGAAAGAAGCCAGTGTGCAGGTCTTCACAGACTTGATCCGCTCCATCCAGAGGAGCCAGGCCGAGCTCGTTGAAGTGATTGATGAGAGGCACAGAGCAACAAAGCACAAGGCCGAAGATTTGATCAGAGAACAGAAGGTGGAGATCGCGGAGCTGGAGAGCAGAAGCGGACAGCTTGAGCAGCTGTTCCAGTCTGAGGATCATTATCACTTTCTCCAGAGTTTCGCAGCCTTGCGCTCGCCTTTAAACGCCAACCAGGCCCATGTTGACAGTCACAGCGATCCATGTTTCGAAGCAGCGAGAGGCGCTGTGACTCTGCTGAAACAGAGAGTTGATGAAATAATGGAGGAGCTCCCTGAGATCAAAATGAAAAGAATGAGAGAACATGCAGTGGACTTGACTTTTGATCCAGAGACGGCATTTTGTTCACTCGTCGTAAGTCCGGATGGAAAACAAGTGAGCCATGCAGGCACAAAACAGGATCTTCCCTACAATCCAAAGAGATTTCAAACATATACAGAGGTTTTGGTCAAGGAGGGGTTCACAACAGGGAAGTTTTACTATGAGGTGCAAGTGAAAGGAAATACTGAGTGGCTTCTTGGAGTGGTCAGAGAGTCTGTGAATAGAAGGGGGGATACAGGTCTTTCAGTAGAAAATGGTTTTTGGAACATTGGGCTTGATGAAGGAATATATCTTGCATATAGATCAAAAAATGTGAAACTCAATCTGAAAGACAAGCTTCAGAAGGTGGGCATCTTTGTGGACTACGATAAAGGAAAAGTTTCTTTCTTTGATGTGAATTCCAAAGTGCATATCTATTCTTTCACTGGCTCTGACTTTAGAGAGAAACTGTATCCATACTTCAGTTTTCAAAGTAACAAAGATGGAGCCCCTCTCATCATAACCCCTGTTCCCCAAACACACTGAGCTTGTTTCTTCTTTAAAGACCACAGAATATATAGCATTGGTCTCTTTAAGCACACTCAACAAGTCTGCTTAAAATATTAACAACACATATACAATGTTATAAAAAGGTAATCAAACGTGTGTATATTTTGTGAATAAGATTTGTTTGTTATATAAAGACTTATTGAAAGGGACAGCAGTGTGGAAAAAAGACCCGTTCATAACACATTCATCACTTTGTTGGTTTCTTGTATTTAACAGTGGCTTTTGTTCATTTGACATGTCGACTCACTTTGTCATGTCATGTTTACCTGTAAGATCTGTTCCAATATTAAACTCAAAGTTGTGAAGTATTTCACCAACGCTTGACCATTGTTTTTTCCACAAGGAGACATTTACGAGCCATGCTCACAATATCCCCGTTATTGACTAATAAAGTGCCTGTACACATTGTACTAATGGATTACAGCAAAGATGCACTCATAACCTCCACTGTTTCAGCAGTTTGCAGATTCAGGGATTTGCGCGAAGACATTTAGACGTCGAGGGGTTTGACCTTTTGACATTAAGGTCACCTAAACTTCATCTAACCTCTTAACCCCACCACCAGAAATCCGTCTCTGTGAACCCGGCTTCTCGCAGCTCTTAACATTTTAGGTAGGCGATGATACTCGCCAAATAGAATATCTGCTTTGTGAGATTTGTAAGTCAATCAATAGTCTGCCTACAGCTTTCACTGCTGCCCACACACTGATTTGTGTGTGTGTGTGTTTTTGAGTGCATGCACACATTATCCTTGAGTGTGACGCGTGGGCCGATGTTCTTAAGCACTACTGATGGAGCTCATCCATAACTGTGACTAAAGCCTGGTGTGTTTCATTGTATTTCATTAATGGGACACAAGCCCATTTTCTTCAGTGACAAATATCTTGTGATCATTTTCAGAGTTATTTACACTGAGTCTTTGATTCCAGCATGAAATAAATGAGTGAGTCAGTATCTAATGAAGGAGGAACACATGCAGACATCAACAGTATGCTTTAGAGAAAGGAAATCAAAAGTCCAGAAGTATGAGATATTTGGGGATTTTTCAAGTGGAAGGCAGTAATTATTGTGGATATAAATGTTTTATACTGTGTGAATTTAAATATAATTGCGTGTTTTGTCCACATATATTCCTTTTAGACTCACATTGAAGACAAGGAAATTCCAGACCTTTTCTCCGTCAGTGATGCCCCTTCTCCCTGACAGACACACGCAGGTCATCAGGTGGTAAAATACAAATAGACATGAAGTGTCAAATATGAGTGGCTTGTCCAATTTGTGATCCGAAAGAACACCAGTGCAGGGCAGTGGATGTTGGAAGGCAACTGGAAGAAGTGGCCAGCATGTTATCCGGCAGGTGCCGATAAGAAACACTGTGTGTGACTTCACTGATTGTGATGAAGTAAGATGGCAGAGCTGAATCTCTCTGATGACCCAACGCTGCAGACTCCTGGAGGGAGAGGCCTGCTTGGAGACAGTTGTCACATTGATTACTCATGATCACAACACTTGGAGTTCAACAGCATGCATGTGCACTATTGTGACTGGTCAGTTGTTTTGCCTGTCCCTTTGTATGCAAACTTTATGAAGAACACATTAGCGATAACTTAAAAAATCATGAGGATTAATGTCATGAGATACTATTCTTGTACATTCTTGATAAGACATGTACATACATCTGTGCTTTTTTTGTTTAACATGCATGCATCCATGATAAGTCATGTACCCATAATATAAAATGTGTTTTTCCCTACCCTCTTTTGTTTTATTCATCTGTTTTATAATTGCGAACACATATTGTCCCAATGTCTCCTTCAAGTTACACGGCCGAGGCTGGAACATGACAATGAAAGTCACACTTGGTAAACTGCTTTCAGGTAACGACGTCTTCGAAGCTTGTTTCTGATTGGCTGAGCTGAATTCTGAATTTTCCTGTTCAATTGCACAGCCATGACTGCGTAATTTCAATATTAATATCTCACTGGACATTGCCAGTAATGGGCAGCAGCAAGAACCTGCAAATGTCCCAATATGTGCTTTATTTAGCAGTAGCATAATAAAGTATATATATATATATATATAGACAAAATCATCATATCGTAGACGGCGTTTTTTATTGTTTTATTATTATATATATATATATATATATATATATATATATATATATATATATATATATATATATATATATATATATATATATATATCCAGCACATAAAACACATATGTTACATAAGCGAGCGGCAGAAGCTCGTTGGTTGCGTTTCCGGAGAGCTGATTTCTTCCTCTGTGGAAAAGTCTGGTGTGAGGAGGCTTCTGTCCTTGGGAAGAAGAGACTTCTACCTTTTTCTTTATTTTTTGAGACAGTTTCATATTTTTGTCACGATTCATTTCGTGTCAGCCGAGGGGCTCGTGTGTATAACGGCAGTGCACACTCACAGTTTGAACCCCTTTTAACTTTCTCTCCGGCAAAAAAAAAAAAAAAAAAACCCTCGGGATCACGCAGAAGACTTTCCACGGCGCACACGGAGATATCTGAATTTCAGTCTGCGGGTCCAAAACGCTGAGAGATGCCATAATTCAAAGAGAAGTAGCAGAGAAGAGGCGTTTTTTTTCTTCTGGTGTTGAGTTTGGTTTCCACTCGTTTTTGTTCGCGTGACACTTTGCATTTTCTGGATTAGTTTTACCCAGAGATAAAACATAATAATCAGAGAGCAGGTATGAGCGCAGTGTCTTGCACGAGGACTTCTTGTAAACGGAGCAACCTGGTGCTGGTGGACACGAGGACTCCTGCTGGGATCAAACCTGCAACCTTTTAGAGACCTTCAAGCCAACAGACGCCTCTGTCCCAGCTGTAAAACAAACCTGTGTCTCCTTCACTGCGCGGGTTTCTGTCCGTCTCACCTGACGCAAATCCAATTCACAACTTTTTCTCGGGGAAAAGACTTCATTTGGTGACACCAAGCCTCCACGTCTTCTACCACGACTTTCATCTTTACGTGCATTGCAGCAACGTATCCGGTGGCTTAACCTTATTTTTTAATTTTTTTGACAGGTTTTTTTTTTTTTTTTTTTTTTTTAATCAAAAAAAAAAATTACACTTTCAAGAGTTGTAGCGTAAATCTCGTCGGCTCTCATGGGACTGAGGCATTCGTCGCGTTGTTTGCTACTACGGCGGAAGATGGCGGAGGCGGACAGCTCGGAGGTAGGGACCTTGTGGTGTCCTGCAGCCGGCAATAGCGGGACTACGGGACAATGTCATTGTGCTTATCTGCATTTCACCTGAATACAATGTGCACATCTTTGTCTTTCTCGCCATCGTCGTCACCGCTTTTGATTCATTGCTGCACTATGTGACGGCGCGCAAGCGAAGTGCATTGGTCTCAGTGTCTTGCAGATGCTGTGTGTACTCGCTGTGACTGCGATAGTAATGGTAATGCACGCGGGCGGTTTGGAGTTGCGTCAAACGCGGTCAGCCCTCCTGCACGGACGGTATTGGACGTGGTCGCTGTCCTTGGTGCTGAAATGGAAGCTGCCGGCTCTTCCGCCAGTCTCCGTGTCTGTGTAACGTCGAAGACTATCTGGGAATTCCTGACATTTTATGATGTGAATCCTTTTTTTGGCTGCCCCGTCCGTCATGAAAGCAGGTCCACTCACTCGGAATGACCGGCCATACAATCCTCAAACACTCTGCTTGGTTTACTCATTTGTGTCTGTGAGTTATGATGCAAATTCTCCCCCTTTTCTGTCTTTGCCTTCTTTCTTTCTTCCCCTTTATCAGCGGCAACAGCCTGTCACGTCCCCTCTCTCTCAGTCTGCCCAGCCCTCCCCACTGCCGAAACCAGTGCCTACTACCCACCATGTGCCCTGCATCCCCCATACGCCTCATGTAGCAGCTCTGGCCACATGTCCTGGGAGAGGCAAGATTTCCAAATTCATCAGCCCGGAGGAAATGACATCACGGGACTACTACTTTGACTCCTATGCCCACTTTGGCATCCATGAGGTAGGTAGACGTGTGAGACCGGGATAAAAGAACGACACCAGACGTCTAGCCCGATGCTCCTTCACCTGTCAGAGCATTTCAACCTGTTAGACTGGATACCTCAAACACAATGACTGATTTAATTCCATGGACAGATAGGCTTTGATTTTGGTTGTAGTCCACATATTCTTTCTGTCATGGATTTCATTGTATCACTAAGAAACATTTGCATTTAGACACTTGATTACGAAACTTCAGTTCATTGGATCTGAAAATCGATTGTAAAGTAACAGCAGAGGAGCCAAGTTTCAGTCCTCCAGCACTTTCAAACCAAGTATGAGACCAAACATCATAAAAAAAGAACAACTCACAGAAGATACAAGTTTAAAGCTTCTAGCATTTCTTAAACTACATATGAAATTGTAACTTTATAACGCCCCCAAATTAAACTCTAAACATAAACCTGAGAACTGTCCACCTTCGATCTTATGGAGGGAAAGAAAAAGAGTGGAGAGTGTCTCACAGCTGGCAAGAAGAGGCTTAATAGTCCATGTTCAGTATTCCATAAATGAAAAGAATCAGTGTCTGTCAAACGACAATTAAAATGAACTATAATTGTACAGCTATACCCGAGCTAATGACCTTGATCTGAGGAGGAGTGGTGTTGGGAAAGTTTGGATACATATTGACCCTTTTTTTTAAAATAGTGTCCATATTTAGCATGTGGGACAGGTTTTTGTCTGCTTGCAGACAAAGAGTGTGCGCCGATTAGAGGAGTGCAACGTGAGAAAGACAGAAAGTGGGATGTGTGAATGGGTTCAGGGAGATGGATATCAGGCCGTCCCCGAAGGCTTCCTGTTTTACTCTATTTCAAGAAGCTCTGCCACTGTCCCTGAGACTTTTGGCCTACATACACTGCCTTATCTACCTCATTACACAAGAACATGTGTGCACATTTGTATATTCATTATGGAGTACTATAAGTATTGTGTATTCCTTTGGGAATTTTATAAATCCCCCTGTCTATCTTCAAGTACTCTGGACCAGTTCAGGAGCTATAATGGTTTGCATGCTAATCTGGAAGCTATGAGCTCTCCGTCGCATCTCTTCATCTGCACAGGAGATGCTGAAGGACGAGGTGCGTACGCTGACCTACCGGAACGCCATGTACCACAACAAGCATGTGTTCAAAAACAAAATCGTCCTGGATGTCGGCAGCGGCACGGGGATCCTCTGTATGTTTGCCGCCAACGCCGGCGCCAAACACGTGTACGGGGTGAGACGGATAGACACACCTTTTAGCCACAAACAGACACAGTTTTAGAATCCTCATTAGAATCAGACAGTTTCTGCTATTACATATGAATGAAAAAGAGAGAGAGCGTGCACACCTTTTCCGAAATCATATCTGGCTCTGATGTCACATGATGTCTCATCCGTGGCCTTTACCTCTCCACATAAAACACTAACAGCTTCCTCTTTAGGGCCAGCTCCTTGTGTGGTGAGAAATCTCTTTCAGGCAGTCTTACACACATAAAATAAGATGCATTAACGGCAGCGTCTCCCACAATCATGTATAATTCATACTGTATTGCACTTATGGACGGGAGAGCAAAATGATCTATTAGTTTTCATGCTGCACTGTGTCTGAGGTGAGTGATCAGGGACATTAGTGTTTGGAAGGATTTGGTTCAATTTGTCCTTCCAGCATTACCTCAAAGGTTAATCGTCTGTATATAGGGAGGGAAAATGGGAGCAATCGCCATTGCAGGTCACGTCCAATGACATGGAAAACTAAGAAACATATTTCTGATGGATTATTTAAATGCTTAAAAGTGCCTGTAATCAGAAGATGAACCCCCCAAAAAACTATGTAGATATTACCGCACACATGCAACAGTTTCTTATTCAGAGGACACCACATCTGTGGTTTTGCCCTTGTGCCCACAGATTGAATGTTCGAGCATATCCGAATATTCCGAGAAGATTATCAAGTCAAATCACCTCCACAATGGTAAGTAGGAGTGGTTTCTCATTACTGCTGTATCTGTCGTACCCGTCCGTCGGAATGCAGAGCAGGCCGACGGCATCTGGATTAGAGGCAGCGTGAAAAATCGTTATATATTCCCATCATCATCACCGCCACACTCGACAATGTTAGTCACAGTTCTGATGGTTAAGTGGCAGCTCGCCTCTGATGTCAAATAACCTGCCATCAATCAGCGTTCCCTCTATGTTGCTGATTCCCTATTGTGAAATGACACCCTTAGCTTCACAGATGGAGGACTGGCAACAGATGGTGGGTTTCATAAAATGTTATTTTAAAATAGCAGGCTTTTAAGTGTCAATAGTTACTCCTAAATAGCTGTGTTTTTCTTCTTTTTGAAAGCTATCTCCTAGTATCTCCATATCGTGGGTCAAATTAAAACCAGAAGACCAATTCATGCATGAAGCACCGAGGCATGCGATGAGCGTAGTAATTAAAAGCCAAACTAATTTGCCGAAATCCCAAAGCATAAAAAAACGTCATCTGAGAATGCAGCTATTGTCCTGCAGTAATGTGATCAAGATGCTGTGAAGTAATGTGTTGACCTGCTGCATACCTCGCAGTCATTACCATCTTCAAGGGCAAGGTGGAGGAGGTGGAGCTGCCTGTGGAGAAGGTGGACATTATCATCTCGGAGTGGATGGGCTATTGCCTCTTTTACGAGTCCATGCTCAACACCGTCGTCTTCGCCAGGGACAAGTGGCTGGTATGACAGTGCTGCTGGAGGCTTTAGGGAGGGCTGGGTTTAGTGTGTGTGTGAGAGTGTGTGAGGGAGTGTGAGAGTGTGTGAGGCTGGCTGGACAAGTAAGCTTTAGACACATAAACACACCAGGCAGTGATGGAGTAGAGGATTTACTGTGCGCTTGTGTGCATGTGTCTGCTTTCCTCTATGCTGAGGTCATACATGAAGGATATGGTCTCTCATCTCAGTAGTTGCTTGCAGCCTTTAAACTCTGCACATATCATCATATGCGACATGGCAGGTGTGCGAACAATAGAGGTGTTGGATGGCCTTTGTGTGTGTGTGTGTGTGTGTGTGTGTGTGTGTGTGTGTGCATTAATACCAGAAGCTTTTCTTGCGTTCAGAAACCTGGAGGCTTGATGTTCCCTGACAGAGCAACTCTCTACGTGGTAGCCATTGAAGACAGGCAGTACAAAGACTTCAAGATACACTGTGAGTGACTATGAAAGAGATTTGTGTTTTGTCCTTCCTCTAAGCTGCGCAGTGCATTATTAATGACCGCTGTGCAGATGTAGTCAAACCAAACTCAAGTGCTAAAAGTATGTTTCCACTTTCTAATAAGCACTTCTTTATAAAAAGCTGTAGCGAAACGATTTGGATTAAATCGGTTTGGCTGATATATTACTGCAGATAAATGAGTGAGTCATTAATAAAAGGTCATGTGGGTGTCACATTATAATGAGCCGTCAGATCAGCAGTTATTCATAATAACGAGTTTCTCCTACCCATCTGATTTGGGTTTGACGTGTTGATAACATATTGATACATGGATCTTGGTCAGGAGACATTAACTTACTTTCAAACGTCGCGTTAGCAAGTTAAAGTTAGCCAAGACACAAAGCGAGTTCTGCTGAGATTTACAACAGCTCTACAGGGCAACTCAAATTATACATACAAGTGCAAACCATGGACGGGCGACTGAACAGGCCTAATGGGCACATGCCCGGGGGCTCAAAGTTCAGGGGGCCTCCATGTCCTTCACCTTCAAAATGTACTCAAAGAAACATACAATGACTACAAAGAGACCAAGACAACTACAAAGAGACACAAAATGAATATACAGACACATACAACAACCAGAAAGAGACAGAAAATCACCACAGAGAGACAGAAATAACATGAAAACTATTATCAAGTATTTACACCAGCGAGGGTCCTTGATTCTGCCGTACATTCTGTGCTCTGAACCGTATGTGTTCAAATATGTCTCGCAGCAGGAGTGCTGGGCTTAACATTGCGATCCAGATCAAAGCACCACTCATAAAGGTGCCATTCACACTTGTACTAAGGCCTTGAATCTGGGTTAATTTCCTTTTACCGCTCAGGTGGCCTTCTCTGTTCTAATACATCTCCATGCATATAAAAAGGTGCACAATCTCAAAAGAATTCAGTGTATTCGAACCCTTTGCGTTCTTATTTTTAGTTTCTATCTGCGTCGGTGGCATATTCCACCTTCTCGTCGCTCAGACTTAGTGTTTGGCCCTCCGACAAAGCAAGGTGGACTGGAGGGACAGAGGGAAAGGGGGAGGGAGAGACTGCTCGGTGTGTTTTCAGCCCAAATTATAATATAAAAAAAGCCAACTAGACACGGTGGAGGAGGCAGAGGCGTCCGCAGTCTATTTTCAGAGGGCCATGTCTTTCTCCACATAGCGGCTGGATAGACAGAAAGACAGCGTGAGTGTTCTTTCCTGGTCGGGTTAAGTGCTTTGTTTTATTTTCCCTCCCACCTTTCCTTCGTGCCGACAGCTTGGCATGAGCAGGGAGAACAGAGCTTCGCAAGTGTACAACAAGTCAGAAAGTACAACAAAAATTCCACAAATCACATACTTTTGGCATGTGTATTCATATGGGTGCTGTTTTTGTTTGTGTACGCCACAGGGTGGGAAAACGTGTATGGGTTCGACATGAGCTGCATTCGCAATGTGGCCATCAAAGAGCCTCTGGTGGATTTGGTAGATCCCAAGCAAGTGGTGACGAACGCCTGCCTCCTGAAGGTCAGTCCACGTCTTCGCCTGCGACTGCGTGCGCGGTGAAGGAGCGGGAACATGTGTAGTTCACGCCATATTCTTGTTATAGTTTTAAAAGCCTGCGTTTTTCGTCTTTTGAGTGTGTGCATGCTAAAAGAAATCAGAGCGAACGATCAATCCGCAAGTCATGTGAGGCTGTTTTCGAGTTCATAACAAATGTTTCCGGGCAGCTGTAATAGTATTCATCGGTTTCCATGCTTGAAAGTGGCTTGTCTTTTATCTCTGAAATGGAGGATAAGAGCATTCAGGGAGGGGATAGCTCTTTTTTGTTTGTCCTGTCTACCTTTTTATATCGTTGCTTTTCCTTTTCCACCGCTCCTTCTCTTTGATTTATGTATTATTATTATTATTATTATCTGGAGCTACCCATATCTTTAATCCCTTCTCTTTTTTCTGTTGTTGTTCCGTTTCATTTTGTAGTCTCATTTCTCACTCTCCCCTTCTTAATCACTTCTTCTCACCCATCATCTACCGTCGCATTCTCCGATTTAAGCAATGACATGCCTCAGTAGTTTGAGCGAATACGAGGGTCTCACTCCGTCTCTCCCTCTCCGCGATGGAGAAATGTCACACAAGAGCAGGCATCGAGTCACCAGAGGGAATAAAATCCCTCGCATCCTTTTGTGATCAAAAAGGTGATGTATGAGGAGGGTTACTAGTAAATAGTCATTCCTCACACGCTAAAATTACAAAGTTGCTCCCGGGGACTTTCCTTCTTCTTTCTTTTCCTCTCTTCCCACAATTTGCTGTGTATGACACCGGCCTGGCATCATTGGAAAAGAAATTGTGTTAAATCGCAATCTGCCATGCTGACGCCACATGGCCGAGCGATTCATAGCCCAATAGGCCGGGTGAGATGAACAGGCGGAATTGTAAAATCCTCCCTCCTCGTCCTCCTTCCATACGACATCATCGACACAGTTCACGCAGGACAGTCTCCAATCCTATTTTGGAATTAAAGTGATGACTGCCAGGTTAAAAAAAAAAAGAAAAAGAAGAAAAATGTGATACTTTAATTTTTTGCTATATTCATGAGGCAGTGCTGGATATAGGCACAAGCAGACGCACACATACACACACAGCCAGCGTCCCTACCTCCCTCCCTTGTAGACTTGAGGGAGGACACCCACACAGCATGTGTACTGTGAACAGGCTTCGTCTGCCAGCCGTGATTCAACCGGTGGGCTTTCACACACAAACGCTCACACGCGCACAATAATTATGGTGAATAATCGAGCAAAGGATCGACATATACATGTCCTGCATCGTGTGTGTGTGTGTGTGTGTGTGTGTGTGTGTGTGTGAGAGAGACGGCGAAGAAGTGTAGAGGGTGGCAACGTGTGTGTGTCCGTGCTTGTATATGCTGTTTCATGTTGACATATGTAATGCATTGAAAAGAGAGATCTCTTAAAAGATGTCCTTGCAAAATGAAGCGGAGTGAATTAGAATGTGTGTCTCCTTCGTATGCAGGAAGTGGACATCTACACTGTGAAGCCAGAGGACCTGTCCTTCACGTCAGCCTTCTGTCTGCAGATCCAGCGCAACGATTACGTCCACGCCCTGGTCACCTATTTCAACATTGAGTTCACAAAGTGTCACAAGAAGACCGGCTTCTCCACTGGTGAGCAGCGTGTGTGTTCCCCCATGACACAAACACACAGACCAGTTAGTTGTATTGGGCGACATATAGAGATGTCAACCTCCACTGTAATACAATGGAGGTGAAGAAACTTTCTTTCTGGCTCTTACAGTATTTTAAAAATCCTTTTTTTTTATACTTGAATGTAATTATTCTAATCGTATTTTCATAATATGACTGTTCAAACCGAAATTAACTTGTATGGAATATTAAAAGAAGAAAGGGGAGGAAATAGGGTAACTGGACATTGTAAAAACTATAGACATTAAAGGGATTTTTTAAAATTAGAACAGAGCTTATAAACCTTTCAAATGAAAGACAATTAATTCCAAAGCAGTCTTCTATCCATCTGGTCTGTGGAGACCAAAGAGACGGAGATAATTAACCTGTAGGCATCAGAAGACGTTACACTGACAACTATTTTTGGATTTGATGAGAATAACAATCAACCAGGCAAGATGGCATTAAAATAACAAAATGTGAACAGGTTTTATGCAGCTCCACATGATGTAAATGGTAAAACACAAAAGGAGTGAAGGTGAGAGAAAACATTATCCCGGTTTCTCTTTCACAGGACCAGGCACTGAAACCCCAAAACCTGAGCAATTAAAACCCAAATATCCCCATGGGTAGACACCACTAGAGGTGAATGAGAAATGATAAGCTTTGACCGAGTCTTTAGAAGACATGAGAAGTACATGACGAGTGTCTATTCAGTTTCCACTCCCTGGTCTAGCCGGCGGTGAAATATCCCTGCAAATGTTCCAAACATCTTTCCAAATATTTGCGCACAAGCACACTTCCTTAGTAAATCAATATCCCTTCAACAGAAGCCACCTCTCTCCAGCACCTTCCACCGGCTACACTTTGCTGGCGCCTCATTAACCGACCCCGTGTTCGCACCGAGCGCTTCTGGTAACGCGGCGTCGAGGACGCCGGTTATAGAGCGAGGTGCAGAGCCGTTACGTAAGCTTATGTTAATACATTCATGCATCCACTGCTTACATAATGGAGTGTAGAGGAGGTTCTATGTTTGGCCGAGTCTGCTGGGCCCGAGGCTGAGCATCACTGAAGGAGTTCAGCCTCTCTATTTCTCCCACTTGGTGAACCAGTTTCAGGTGCTTCGCTGTCAAATCACTTCCATGTTCGCATGCCCGAGGTAGCCGAGTGTCCCTTAGAACGGTTTTGTTATTTTTATACCTTCTCACGCTCGCCCTAAACTTCTCTTTCCGCTCCGCTGCTCGCTTATTTAACCTCCTTCCTGATCCCTCATGTCCTCAATATCCCTCTTGTCCTCCATCTCAGCTCCAGATGCTGCCAGCACTCACTGGAAGCAGACAGTGTTTTACTTGGAGGACTACTTAACTGTCAAGAAGGGAGAGGAGATCTTTGGCAGTATTGCTGTCAGGCCCAATGAGAAGAATGTGGTGAGACAAGTCCTAATAAAGCCACACGATTATCAAGAGATGTTGATTTCTGGCAGAGAGCTAGTTGTATTGTGTGTAACATATTCATCTAGTAACTGCAGCATGGATGTAGCTGAGAATAAGGTACAATGTTTGCCTCTGAAAATAAGTATTATGAAATTGAAACCCTGAAGTACAGCTGCACAATTAAATGTCAAATTCCACCTCTGCATTTTTAATTTGTGTGAAGATTTGGTTTGGCTATTTTTTGTCACAAATTTCTAAATCAATTCATTAAAAAAAAAAAAAAATCATTTCCTCATCCGTAGCGTGACCTGGAGTTCACCCTGGAGCTCGACTTTAAAGGACAACTATGCGAGGCCGCCATTTCCCACGACTACAAAATGCGTTAGGAGCAACGACGACCGACCAACTACCCTCGGCCCCTCTTCTCGACACACACCGCGAGTGTGTGTGTGTGTGTGTGTGTGGGTGGGGGCGGCGCAGGCTCTCCAACGGCCGTGCCAGTCAGCAAGCGAGGGCGACCAGACGCATCTGATTGGATGCCGTCATGCCAGCACCCAAGTGATGTCATCAGAATAGGCAAGTATCTATCAGCAATAGTGCCATCCACTGTCCCAACTTGATCGACGCTGGCACATCGTTGAATGTAACATCCTAAATGAACTTGAGTTTTGTTTTTTTCTTCCACTAATTTCTGGAGATTATAATAATTGTGCAAAGGAGTCTTTATATTGTTAGTGCAGCTAATTGAAAAGCATTGATCCGCGCGATGTCGTGAAGGTCACAGCACGGTCATCATCTGTTTTTCCTTTCGTCATTCTTAACATGCGTTATGCACTGTGTAATTGTTTAGAGGGTGCAGTAATTCATTGTGTTATTTATTATTTGCAATTTCTTTGCTTCATTGATTTCAGAAAGGTGTGACATGTATGTTTTATTTTGTATTTCTTTAATGGAGGAGAAGTCAGAACAAAATGTACTTTGGTGCCAGAATAAAACAGAACAATGCCTCAGAACAGCAACAAACAGATGCAATATGTCGTGTGCCATTTGGTTTTGATCGGACAAAGAACATGAAAAAAAATGAAAAAAAGATGAACGACGATGATGAATAAAATGTCAAAGAATCAGATTGTTCTCTCATGATTTTCATTTAAACAGCTATATTAATGAATTCCAAATAATTTAGTGTAAGCTTAAATATATAACATAACTACATACACATACACAAAACAAAATCAAAGAAATTAAGGCTCGTAAGCTAGCATTCATTTATGGAAGATTATTTATGAATTCTCTCTACGGCAAAGGTTATGGAAAGTAATTCTAATACGGCATATTTTTCAATGTTAAATCTCATAGGCCGCACTAATGTGATTAGTCAACGCAGTGTTATGTACAGGGAACAGCACCTTGTGCTTTACTCTCGAGGAGCCTCACTTGACAGAAGGTTTCATGTTCAAACGGGCCACACAGCGCTTCGTGTGGACTTCCACATGTTGTGGGCCAAAATGAAGACTGCTTGTTAAAAGACACATCCTATAATAAAGTCCAGGAATGGATTCGCTGTCGTCTTGTAACGCTGCAAAAAAAGGGGACTCTGGAATTTCGTGAGCTGAGTTCACGCTTCACTTGCAGCAGGCTTTCTTCTTTACGGGCTGAGCACTCAGGATGACTGTTGTGTCTCTCACCCTGTCCTCCTGCTCCATTAGCACTCTGAGTGAAGACAGAAACACAGAGAGCACACTGCATGAGCCACCGACGCCATACACACACACACACACACACACACACACACACACACACACACACACACACACAAGCTTCCTCACGAGGGGTTGCGGCTCCGAAAAGGGGCCGTCTCCTCTTCACTCATTGTTTCATGCATCTGATGACTGCTGTGCAGTGAGTCTGGAGTGAGTATGGTTTGTTGCTTGACAGCTATTCTTATTAGATTCACAGCTCTGATGTTACCTGGCCAGGTGTGTGAGGGACTCCGTCACATTCTTGGCAGTGTAGGCGCTGACCTCAAAGAACATCACCTTGTTGTCCTACGCAGGGTTCGAAACACAATTACAATTGTGAGTGTGCACGTCAAATGAAACGATCCACGAGCTTTAAAAAAATAAAAACCTTACATAAGCCAGTTGCTCAGCTTCTTTGAATGACACCTCCCTCTCTCCATCCATGTCCATTTTGTTGCCCAAAAGCAGGATGGGGATGCCTTCTCCTGCTGCTTCCTGGAACAAATTAGTCCAACGATTGTCATAACAGACATGTTTCATGTCAGAAATGAATAACCGAGATATTTGCTTTATCTACGTATTAATTAATAGGTTCAACTGCTACGAGTCACAGACCTTAAAAGACTCAAAGGAATAGTGCAACATTTTGGGAAGACTACAAGTGTAAATACCAAAATGCCTCAATTAAATGAATGAGTGTTTGATAAATAAACCGCCATGATCTTCCAACTCTCCACACGAGGGAGGCGAGAGTTGCAGAGGACTTTGTCGGGTCAAAGGTCAGACCTGGACATTGCTGAGCCAGGGCTGCACGGCCCTGAAGCTGTCCTCCACCGTGACGTCGTACATCACCACCACACCGTCGGCCTTGCGAAAGAACTGCTTGGTTATGCTGCGGTACCTGTGTCAATGACAGGGATTCACTACACGGTACACACCTGCTGGTGCTACACAATTCACGTACACAATACTACTACTGTATCACTGTATTGTTGAGATATCTTTAAAGAGGTAAAAATAAAAGATTTCCTTCAGTTAATTCATCTATTAAATAGATTTCATAATAGGATGAGAAAATCCACTTAAATAGTGTTTATATTTAGATATATCATACTTTTAAATATTATACTCATTCTACACTAGTAAGTCTTGCCTTGTACTAATGTAGTAATGCTAATTAGCAAAGATATTTTAAGTTTAGAGGAATTACAGAATGATGTGCTTAAAATGTATTTATTGATATTTAAGTACATTGAAAGTACATAGTTAAGGTTTTCCTGGGTTTGCAAAAAGAATTACTGCAATTATACGTCCCAAAAAAAGTGTCAGGACATTATATTATTCATAATCTTACTTGAGGTGTGTAGCAGTTAGTATTTTATTTAAAAAAAAAGTCTGTTCATTATATGTTGATTTTGATGTTATTTTCTCAGTAAACTTGCACATCCAACTTATGTTTCAAATCAAATATTCAGAAGCATCCCACCTCTCTTGACCTGCCGTGTCCCAGAGCTGCATGGCCACCTGCATATCGTCCAGCGTGAGTGTCTTCACACTGAAGTCAATACCTGAACGACACACAAGACATATCAATACCCTTTAACCCGGATACATTCCTAATATCTTGGCAGAAACTTGTTTTTGTTTGTTTTATGATCAAATACATGGACACACATATTTCATTTAAATTAGATTCACTGTTTTTGTTTGGACAGAGCGACAAAGTCTAAAGCGGCCACTAGGGGGTCCCACAAGGCGTGATACCGACTGTGCCTCATTCCAGAGGAGAGGGGCCGGGGAGAGGGGGAACAAAGTGTAGATAACAAGGCTGGAGTGAGGATTGAGAAAGATGAAAGCGAGGAGAAAAAATTCATCAGAAGTGACATAATCTGCAGTACAATGTGTGCCAGGGCTCCGAGACGGGCAGTGTGACTTCACAAGCCCTCTCATGTGACGCTCCAAGTCACGCTCCGATCTTCTGTGTTAGCATCCACAAACACCGCCTCTGACACGTGCAACACAATGGCATCACGGCGGTTCTCTTCTCACCCACAGTGGCAGTAGTGGAGGGATGGAAACGGCCCTCGCAGAAGGAGCGCAGCAGGGACGTCTTGCCTACGTTCGAGTTCCCAACCAGGACCACTTTGAACAGCCGGTCTGGGGCAAACAGCGCTCCTTCTTTCGTCTTCTGAAGCAGACGAAACACCAACAAAGGCAGGGAAACAGAACAAAAAGAAGCTCATGTTAATCGTATTCATGTCGGAACACATTTTCGTTAGGGTCAACACATATTTGGAGCTCCAGAGCTGTGGACGTACTGGCTGGGTCTCCTTCCCGGCAGGCCGTCCTCGAGGAGACATTGGCGTCTTTTCCGTGTGTGTTAAGCGGGATTTCCTTGCCGGGGGAGCTTCCGCCGACACGTGACTAGAGGGTGGGGCGGCGAGCGGGTCTACTGCCAAGACAACACTTGTTTCAAAGTCACTCTGAGCTTCCTCTTCCTCCTCATCGTAGGCCTCGTCTTCCTCCTCGCTGAGCTGGTGCAGCAAAAGCTGAGGCCCTCCGTGGAGCAGGTGGGGCAGGTGGTCCTCCTCGATGGAGATGACCCGGCGGAGGGGCCACCCATCCGGAGGGGCGTCCAGGGCCTCCTCTTTCAGCCCGGTCTTCTTCTTAATTTCCACTTTCTTCGCTCGGTCTCTGTCTTTCGCCGTCGGCCTCTTCGCGGCGGCCGTCTTTCCGGGTGTTTTTTTGGCCTTCGGCCTCACATCGTGCGCTTTGGGTGGGTCGGGTTTGGCGTAACCGTTGGCTAAGCCGGAGTTTTTCTTTGCAGCAGGGCGTGGTTGGCATGCGGGGGAACTAATGGCGGTGGTGGTGGTGGTGGTGGAGAAGGAGGGGGCGGCTATGGTGGTGTCATCCTCACTACAGGAAGAGGAAGCAACAAACACGATATGAAGGTGCTCTATGGGCAAGGCCTCCAGTGACTGGTAGGACCCGTCCACCAACAATGGGGCTCTTTAGGAAACAGGAGAAACAGAGGATATACTGGGTCAATTCACTTGACTGAGATGGAAATCTAGAGGCCAAAGCACTCAAGTGTTTGTGATTTTAGTCTCATCTCAACAAAAAAGTTCATTCAGCGGATTATAGAATCATATATCCTCTGTTTTTCCTCTTTTATTACATGATTTTCACATCAAACTGAGGCGGATATTTTTCTCTGTCGCGCCGGAAACACGCTGACAGATGATTTCTGCGAAGGCGTATTTGGAAGATAAATGAATCACCTTTTTGCTGGCTGGCTGGTGTCGTCAAATATATTGCCGAGACCCGTTCTCTGCTTCTGCTTCTTCCTGAGAGAGGTCCGGGGCTTATTTAAACAAAGGGAGAAGCATGTTTGAGTCACAGAGGTATTTGTTATCAATCAGGTGACGCCATGATAAATGCTGCTGCAGCGCAATTGCCTAAAATGTAACGTAAATGTTCTCACCACACCGCAGCATATGTCTCGTTCGTCTTTTAAATGCTTGTTCATCTCTCTGGGAAGATTGGAAAAGAGAAATGAATGAGAACGATGGAATCTGCGGTGGAAAAGGATGCACTGAAAAGCATCAAAAAGCACAATAGTCCCTTTAACTTGGCAACCAGATTTGTTAGGTTTGCCAATTATAACTTAACCAGAGGCCAAACAGATCACCCAGATTAGATTACAAGGTATGTGATGTCATACCTGAGGAGGTCAAGCTGCTTCATGAGACTTTGCTTCTCTCTCTGCAGTCCCTCAGTTACTCTGTACATTTCCCTGAAACGAGACAAACTCAATGTTCAGTAGAAGGACACGCGAGTGTGTCTGTGTGTGTGTGTGTGTGTGTGTGTGTATAACCGTAACACAAGGAAACACTGCTCAACGGTTGTTAAGACAAACTCAAGCATGTGAAACGGGCGCGTGGACCTCACATCTCTTTCTCCTGCTGCAGCCGGGCGGCCTGCTCCTGCAGCATGCTCAGCTGCTCCTGGGCCAGCCCCAGGTCCTGGCTGGTGCTCTCCAGCGCACGGGACAGCTCGTCGTTGGTCATCTTCAGCTTGACGTTCTCCACGTGGCTCTCCTGCTTCTCGCTGTTCAGATCGCGGCACTGGAGTTCTAACTGGAGGGATGGGGGGGGGGGATATTCACAGCGAGGAAATGCATGAATGCTGGCGGAGTGTACGTGCAGCACGTCTGCAGTTTAAACTCCTCCCTGCAACACTTCAGAGGGAAAGATGACTACCGTGCAAGTCTCTCTCGATTAAATACAGGGGCGATAATTAAAAAGGAATGTCTGATATCGACATGTTTCGTGAAGGGATGTTGGTGTTATTTAACTTGAGTTCATGAGTGTTGAACATATGCACGCACCCTTTTCTGCTTCTGGAACAGATGCTCCAGTTCTTTCTCCTTTGAGAACAGTTGATGCTCCAGGTCATAGCTGCGCATCTGCACACGCTCAGCGTCCTGCACGGCCACGAGAAGAAAAGGCCAAGTAGTTAAGGAGCGGACACGTGATTACGGTTATGATTATAAGTTCTGCACCGTAAAGGTCAAACATTCAGGTGAAGGAACAAGAAGCAAAAGTCATGTTTGACTAGAGGGGAACTTTACACGTTTCACCAAAACATTTTGTAAACAGAAAAAAAAAGGATGTTGTTGTTGTCAGTTGTTATTAGTTGCTAGAAGAGGAGTTGCTTCTGTAGGTTTGTATGTGTGTTTGAGCTCCTGCACCTTCACAACCAGCCTGTCTTTCTCGTTTTTGATCTGCGCCTCCATCTCTTCGTATAAATAACGGATCTCATTGTCATGTGTCGCAGACTTCCTGCAGAGAGGGACAGCAGAAACATTTACCAATCAGGGTCATCGGTGGAGAAAGACGTGCAGAGTGACATGATATAATATCAAGGAACAGAGCAGCATTGTTGTCTCGGTTGAGCTTAAAGCCGTGTCTGTAATTGCATGTAAATACTTGAGCACACACAGCAACTGAGCTTCCTTTTCAAAAGAATACTGAGTGGTATTTACATTCCCTCTGACAATTGTTAAGACCCAAACAGCCAATTAGTAAAGTCTAGAGGAATAACTCGCTGTTACAAAGTACCATGCGGTGCCATGGGAGAACTGCCGCCGCATGTTTTACAAACAGCTTAAATCACAGATGGTACTGCAACAAAATGAAACCAAACTATTTGAACAATTTAAGGAAAAGTATTCAAATATATATCTTAAATATCTTGGGCTGCGGGTGAGCTGATGCCACAACCTTAAACTAACAATATGCTTATGCATTTCCATAGATACACAAACACCCACACATGTACTACTGCAAACACAAGAACCACTTTAGAGGCAGACATACACACTGACTGACACTGACAATTATATTATGATAATAATAATATTTGCGTGATCAAAAATGTTTTTGCCCTTATTCAGGGAGTGAGTGAGTGAGTGAGTGAGTGAGTGTGTGTGTGTGTGTGCACCTTTGCTTCTGTCTTTCTAGTGCAGCAAACTGCATGCTATTTTTGGGAGGCCAGTTATGGCTGCGTGTTCAAGAAAGAAGAAAAAAGAAAACTTCTCTGTCCAGAGACAGGCCTGTTGCTCTGCATACCGTACAATTAAATACATTAAATGCTTCTCATTGCTTTTTGCGTCCCTTCAGGCATAGTGTTGATGGATTTCCGCTGCAGCAGAAGGCGGTCTAACTTCAGAGCGCGCCTCCAGATTAGTGGTCATTTGACCGGGATAAAGATGTTGTTCGAAAGAGAATTACAGGTAAATCCATGCAAACCCGCCCAGCATGGGGGAGCAATATAAGCACAACACTCACTGTTATGTAACAGATTATTGAGGTGACATTTGCTTTACGTGGTACATGAAGTACGGTCCTTAAACTCTGTGGGAACCAAATGAGAAATGTGGCATTTGAAACCCAGGGTCTCCTCTCACCGTCCACTCTTTTTCTCTTCACATATCGACAGAAGAAAGTGAGAATCCAGTCTTTTCTTTCATCAATGGGTGCAACTGTCCTGTAGTACTACCTCTCTAGGGCGCTCTCCATCTCCTTCTTCTCCATGTGGGCGTCTTTGATCTGGTGGGTGACCCTGGCCAGGAACTCCTCGAAATTAGACAAGAGGTGAGGCTCATCCCGCCTGAGCTGAGCCCAAAGACTGCGCACTTCGCCCGGGCTGGAGAGAAGGGAGGAGGAGGAGACACAGAGCCGGGAGATTAGTCAAATTAAAGCACACCTCGGGGGTTTCAAGTATGGATTATGGCACATGGATTATGGTGTTTTCATGTGTAAAACACACCAAAAAACATACACACACACACAAAAGGATCCGCAGTGATTACACTCACTCCTCAAACACATTACCGGCCCCCAGGCTTTCCAGCAGCATGCAGAAGTGGCCTTCCTCCTCGTCTTCAACTCCCAACAGCTTGGCTTCCCATTGGCTCTGATAGAGGGCCTCCTTGGCCCTGAAGACGGGGCTGGGGGTCTGATTCTGGTCATCGACCACAGAGATCCTCCGGCCATGCAGGAACTGACCTGAGGTACACAAAGACCCCACGGCAGTGTGGATGCATTGAAGCGTGGCAGCCCATTAAAACATCAATATGTTTTGAATTTCCAAAACGTCTTTCCCGTTCAGCACGTGTACAGAGCTGCTGCACTTGCAGCCATACTTGGTCTGGTATGACAAGTAGCTTATATGGTGGCAAACGTTTGCAAAACTTTAGATAGAAGTTGTGTAACTGACATCACTGAGTGAGTTCATTGACTCTTACTTGTGTGTCTGTTACGCTACATTTTAGCACATGTTATTGTCCTGTCATCTTCACCTTTACAGCTCGACAAATTACAGTCCCGCTGAAGCATTTATAGACTTCAAAACACAAAACAATCGGGTGCGACATGTTGTTTTCCATGCAGACAAACATCTGAGTTGCTTTTTTTGTCGTGCTACTCGCTGCCCATACATTTTCGTTGTCGTTTAAACCTAAACCTACTGAATCCGGAGGAGAATGCCTCCAGCGTGAGGTAACCCGTGTGGTCCGTATCCAGGGAGTCAAACACATCCTCCAGCTCCTCCGCAGACAGAGGCAGCTGCCTGTGGAGCCTCTGCCAAGAAAACATATACACACAAGGCGTTTGAAGGGCTGTCGCTGAACAGGAGTCATCAGCATGTGGAAAACACGACTTGAGGATGGACGTGGTTCGTGAAGACCTGGAGACACTGGAGCTATCCAAATCCAAGAAATGTCACCTTGAAACTGAGAGCTTTAAATCTGCCATATCGAGCTGTGTGTATAGCTCCAGCACGCCTATCCCAGAATAACCACTGACACAAAGGGGATCTTTTATGTGCCACTGCACCAAGCTGCTTTTTTTTTTTTTTTTTGGAAACCCTGGAAACGAACAACAGCAACAACAAAAGGCACGATGCTCACAAGGACCTGGTCCTAATTAACCGTGGTTATTGTTAGCACTTTAAAGAGGCCTGTGTGTATTGTTCCTGCCAGTAAAATGATGCGTGTGTGCGTGTGGTGAACCTATACTCAAAAACATTTTCATCAAAGGTGCTACTGTGCCACTTTACCGGCTGCTCGAGTGTGTTGAGTGGGTGAAGTGCTTCTATAAAAAATGGGGATATAACGTGGAAAAGATTATTTCAGAATCGAGCAAAAGAAAAAACGATTCCCGCTCCCCATTCACCGACATTACATCACCGCGGGACACTACATTATGCCACAGGGATATGCGTGTCCTCTTGACCTTTTGTTCTTCTAAGTGGAGGCTTCATGCAGGTGCAGAGCACACTTTAGAAAGAAATAATGTGAGTCATTGAACAATGAGCGTGGCTAGGATTTAAAGAAAATAACCTCTTCAGAGAAATGTTTGTGCTTTAAAAGGAAATGCAAAAACATGCAGAGCTGAAACAATGAAGCAATTAATAAATTAATTGACAGAAAACTCAACATTTTTTTGTTTTTTTTTAAGAAATGCTAATCGTGCTGGTTTTAGCTTCTAAAATGGGCATAATTTAATTTCACGCCCATCAAAACAAAACGTGTGAATCATGTTTCACATGTTTCTGACCATTTAAAAAGAGCAATCACAAAGGTATGACGTAGATTCCCTCTGGAAGAAATGAACTAAATTGCAGCTCTAACAACACATGGCATCCACATCTCTGTGGATAATCTGGACAGCTTAGATCTCTCAGTAGTACAGACTCAACTCGAGTCTCCCCGTCCAACAACGCACACACATCCTGCTGCTCTGACCCTCATGTCGGTGCGGGAAATGGAGCCTTTGCCCTCGACATCGCAGGTCTGGAAGAACTCCTTGGTCTTGTCCAGCAGAGCGATTCTCCCCCAGTCGGAGTGCCTCCTCCCCGGGGTCGGTCCGAGGCCGTTCACCTTGCCTTGCTCCTCCATGTCGCGGGACTCTTTCAGGGGCAGCGCGCTGTGCGAGTGGCAGGAATTTCAGTTCATTCGGTAGTGGAAATCAGACATGAGGCCTCCTCATTGGCCCTGCAGCCAGTGCTCTGGGGCTCTCACAGTCACCATGACGACAAAGACAGGACGTCGCATCAGGTGACGAGATCACTGATGACCCTGTGGCTTATGAATATGCCTAAAATGGATGCGGGCCCCTATGAGACAGAGAGAAACGGTATGAAATCAGCAGTCAAAAGGTAAGACGTCTTACTAAAAAGGTGACACAAGTGATTAGGAGGATCATGCAACAGTACCACTTACGACACAGTACTTCCCTTTTCTAATAAGCCAGGAACAAGCAACTCACAAAAGGCATGTAAACACAGTGTAAAGGATTATCTTAATACCACGCCATACAGAACACATGACAGCGTAATGCCTGCAAGACTGCGAGAGCCGTTTCCAGGAGGCCGAGTCACAGCAAACCTCAGAGCCGACGAAACAGTGGTTTCTTGTTTTGAGTCACAACTTAACCACAAACACGGTTTTGAAGTACAGTCTTGCTTCTATTCTTAAGAGCTGTACCGCAGTTTGCAGAAAACGTAGATGCAGTCATGCAGATATGTTTTCGAGTCAAGATATGTCGATTAACTTGTGGTGGGAAAGTGTTTTATTTGTGAGCGAGACATTAAGATGAAGCTTTGCACCAAACAAAAAGTCATGTTTAAAACTGTAATTTAGACAAATACATTAAATTTCTTAGTATTACTTCTTTTTTTTTAACACAAATACATTTATTTTATCAACAGGCCAAGTGTCTTAGCTCCTGCAGAATATCAATACTATCAAAAAACTGCTATACTCTTTTAAATAAGTATTAAGGACATAAAAAGCTTCGGGCCCTTCTTTAAACAATCACAAAACATGTGGCAAATTCCTTCTACTCCCAACTTTCAGACTTTAACCAAATCCACAGCCGAAACATACGTTGTCGTCACAAATGGCATCTTTAAACAAACCAGAAACGGAAAGAAAAGTCTTACCTTTTTACAAATGATGGGCAAAAGAATCTGAAGCCTTTTTCCCTCCGTATCAACAGAGCAGTGAGCGCTCTCTGTGTTTAGGAAGTCTTGCCTCAGATGAATGTTTGAGAAGTCATTCTGCAACCATGTGATGTCATGAGGAAGCGGCTGGAGGCTTTTCAGCCTGCGTCCACACTCGACCCCCTCACCGAGGGAGACGGCTGCAGGGTGAGCCGGCTTTAAGCGGACTACATGCATGCAACATGTTCATGTGGCCTGATGACAGCAGACTTAAGAACAGACCTGCACATTTAAAAGTTATTGTGATATTTACAGCAGTTTTATTAATTAAAATGGCTCCTCGCAGTTTGGCATTATCAAAGTTGAATCAGAATATTACAGGTTATGAAGTTTTTTTTCAAGCATTTTCAAATGCTGACAGTTTAATAAAATCTAAAACGTGTTTAATGTTGATAAATGACTGCTTATGTCCTGATTAATTTGAGTCAAGACTAATGAGCAACAACTGGGATGTGTTGAAATAAACAGAACTTTCCAGGAAGCTAAAACATTTATTGATTAATAAAAGTCTAACATGAGCATGTTTCACATCTTCTTGTGTCTTATACCGCCATCTTGTGGTCAAAGTTTAAAATGAGCCATGTCATTTGTTTCTCCAGGGGGCAAAATATTGAAAAACAGCATTTCATTTGCATGAAAAGCACAATCCTGATTGTTCTCAGGCTCTTATTTGAAAAAGAGTGATTAAATATCAGAGTCAAATAAAAGTAAAGGTCCACTATCTCTGACTTGGGAGTCATTTCCCAGTTCCTTGGGTGATCTTTTGAAGTAAATAATCCATTTGGAGGTTCAGATTGGGCTGTCCTTTCTTGGTCTTTCTGCTCAGCATCTGAAACGTCTCCATCTTTTTCTCCTTGTACTTCTTAATGGCTTCTTCTTTCTGCTGCCGGTTTTTCAGATACTCCTGGGATTACACACAGTATAGATGAATAAGAAACTTGTAAAATTTGCAATTTATTGGTAGTCACAAGCAAAAAAAAAAATCAGCAACATCTTTTGTGCATTTGTTTCATCGGTAAAAGTTAACAAATAAATAAAGATAAATACTTCACCTCTTTCTTATTTTTCCGTTTTTCTGTAATTGCTTCAAAATCCTCTTTGGTCTTCTGGTAGGATGTCTTCTTCAGCATTTTTTTCTTCATGCGGTTGCTCATTGGAAGACTAGAAGAGAATATCATTCAGGCTGTATTACTCTGTGTTTCCCAATCTGCTTGAAATTTAACAGTAGACGAAGTAAACAAGTAATGAAACCAGCAATTGTTACGCTTCCAAAAAACTGGCTGTGTTCACTTCATCACAGTTTTAGGCGGTGATTTAACTTCTCTGTGTCTTCATGCAGACATTTAACATGAGAATTATGTTTTAGAGATTGGAGTCAAGACATTTTCTCACCCGTCTTTCTCGGCGTCTGCTGTCGTTTCAGGATTCCCAGTGACAGAATCTGTCTGCTCAGGTCCAACGGTAACTTCTGGATCGGGCTCAGCAGCAGTGGCAGCAAGAGTGGCAGCAGCGGTGGCAGCAGCGGTGGCGGCAGCGGTGGCGGCAGCGGTGGTGGCGGCAGCGGCGGCGGCGGCAACGGCAGCCTTTTCACCCATCTCTTCTTGCTTCTCCTCCTGCCCTTTCATTCTCAGTATACTCCTGTTCAATCTATGGGTCCAGGCTTCAGTCTTCAGTTTCTCGGCCTCAGCCTTGTATAGATGCCGAAGGTGTTCAGGGTACTCATCCTTGTACAGAGCTTTGGACTCTGGGACTTTCCTCCTCTCCTTCCGCAGCAACTTGTTGTACTCATGTTTGACCTTTTCCTTCCTCTTTAAAGCAAACCCCTGACCTGAGGACAGAAAACAAAAAGGTATGCCATGGGATATTAAGTTGACAATATATTTATTGAAAGACTGACATGTTTAGCAAACATAACTGTTTTGTTTTATTGTATATTATGAGTATGTTGTGTCTTCTATGTAACGTGTTTGCTGCTGCCACAAAGCCAAGTCACCTTGAATAAAGTCTATCTATCTATCTTTAAATGCAGCTGAGGGACTCATCAATTAACTCCTTTCTCTATCAATCTGCTGTTCCTCACTTCTCACGTTGGTTATGTTGAGTAAACACTTACCTTCCTTCACGCTGCCTTCGTATACTTTTTGCTCAGGCACCCATTTCCTCTTCTGCCTGGCGCCCTGGGCGTTATTTGTGGGCTTCTTCCAGTCGCCACCTTTCGCAGTAAACTTTCTATTCTTCATTTGTGGACCTGTAGGTGCCATTCTGGCTAAATCTTGCCAGGACAGGACAAATGTTTACCACGATCACGCGGGTTTGCGTTCCATTTCCTTACAGACGCGGCGTGATGACGAAATCAAGCCAGGCGCGACAGATCGATAACAGATCCTCCAATTTGGATACGATGTATTTACATTTTTTAGGCAAATTAGTGAACACGAGGACATTTTTAAGTCCACGCGGCATGCCATAGGGGACACATGTACATACCAAACAGCTGTCGTGATTACTGTACGACTTAATCACCACATAATTTGTTTATTGTCATCAATGTTGTCAATACCGGACCAGATAACTATATTAGTTATATTAACCATTATAACGAGCGGCTAGACTGGTCTTGAAGTGCAGTATTGTAGCACACACCAAATGTCTACCCTTCTGTTATTGCTCGCGTATATTTTGTTTAAAAAATACATAATATAGTGTAAAATCATCGAACAGTCTTTTCGACTGCTTACGCCTAGACATACATCAGCAGTGGACGACTTCTTCCATGTTTCACTTGGGCCTCCTTTTCGAGAGCTTTTTAACATGTTCTCCTCTTCATACAGCCTCGCAGAAATTCAACGCCGGATAGATGAAGTGCAGCGGTTTCTGTCTGTCACCCTGAGCATCGCCAATGCGCACACTGTAGAGTTTTACACCCACGACGCGTGGAGCCGCTTCGTGGCAGTGCCACCTCAGGAGGTCCTGTCACACGTGTGCTCACGTGACGACCAGCAGAGGGAGCCGGAGCACAAAGCAAACGGTAAATACCATAGAATATATATTTACCAAAAACATAATACAGAAATAATAATTGCAACCAATCAACTTGAAATCCAAAGACAGTTTTGTAAAACTTTACTGTTATTCCTGTGTCTGTTTCCTGAATCAGAGCAAACCAGAACTACATTTGGGTTTTGCAATGATACAAACCGACTGGTTGATACCCGGGAAATGGTGCAGGCGGCTAAGGCCCACTCTCTCCCTGGCCTTGGAGTCTGCATGAGCAGGGATGAGCTACTGCAGGCCCTCAACGGGAGCCACTCACAGTCTGGCCCTCTAGTATCAGCTATAGGTAGGAAGGAGTGGGCTGTCTGAGGGTGGGACACTCATCAAGGGATGTCAACTTGTCATTTTTTTTGGGTACATACATTGCTTGCAAATATGACTTTTGTTCTGTCTAACCCAGATGCTGAGCTGGGGACAGACGAGTTTATGAACGCTAAGAAGTCTCACGAGGTCAAGTCCATGTCTGAGGTGGTGGCCTGTCTGGCCCAGCGGTGTGGAATCAAACAGGTTGAGTGACATTTTAAAACTTGCAGTGAGAACCTTAAAATGCTCCGTTTAGGAGGGATTCGATAGAAGAAGAAAAAAGAGGACGTTTTATCTCAGCAACCTGATTTGGTTACTTTCTCTCCCTGTCCAGGTGATAGATGTAGGCTCGGGGAAGGGCTACTTGAGCTCCTTTCTGTCCCTGCAATACGGCCTCCGGGTCTACGGCATCGACTCCTCCAGCACCAACACCCACGGAGCCCAGAAGAGGAACCGGAAGCTGAAGAAGTCCTCCAGGCCGCACCAGAAACACAACCAGGCAGCGAGGGCGCCGGGAGAGGCCACAGTTTCGCCCCAGGAGGAGTTAGTTGACGTAAAGCCCGGACTAGATGGAGACGACGACGATGTCGTGGATGTCGATGGGGTTGGAATTGTGTCACGGGAGGAGCAGGAGGAGGTGTTAATCGGCCTATCAGATGTCATTCCCGCAGTGGAAAGGCATTCAGACTCAAACCCAGAAACAGAGGAGCTCTTCCTTAGCGCCCTTTCAGTGGACGCGCTGCAGCCTACGTCCCCCAGAGTTCCCCCGACTCAACTGAGTGCCGAGGAGAGGGAGAGGAGGAAGAGGGACAACCTGGAGAGGAAAGCTCAGAACGGGACCACCAGCGTCATGTTCTTCACTTCTTACGTCACTGCTGAAACGGAGCTCCGAGAGTTCATCAACGAGCTGGAGGTGAGCAAATCCACAGTCTGAAAAAGAAAAAAAAACCTAAAAAAAGAGTAAACGTTGAAAATAGATCTGCTGTGTGTTTGGGCAGCAGAGGTGGTGCAGGTAGGGGGGCCAACCGCGCAGTATAGTAGCAGAGCACAATTCCCACAGCAGCTTCTGAAGTTACGAGTCTGCCACAGCAGCTGGAGTTCGCATTACCGGAGCAAATGTGAGATGTTTTTTTTGCGGTGCCAAATCTGCAAGCGCGTCACCATCAATACATTTTACCATCGATCTCACCCCCCCCCCCCACCGACCCTCCCTCCCTCTCTCTCTCCTCTTCTTCTGGTCTCTCCTCTTCTTCTGGTCTCTCCTCTCTCGGCGTGCTTTCTCCTGATATTCCAGGATGCGGTCATGGTCGGCCTGCACACGTGTGGCAACTTGGCTCCCAGCACCCTGAGGATGTTTGTGGCGAAACCGGAGCTGGCCGCCGTCTGCAGCGTGGGCTGCTGCTATCACCTGCTGTCTGAGGAGTTTGACCCTGCCGGACAGGGTAACCAAACACACACAAACACACACAAACACACACACACACACACTAGAAGTGACACACAGAGATACAGATCACAGCCAAGGACAGATACTAAGTGTGTCCTCCTCCCTGTGTGTTGGAAAGCTGTGACAGTCACACTCCTCCCATTTTTTAAGGAACATATGGTTTCCGTTGTACACAGAGCAGACAGTCTTTCGCTCTTTTTCTATCTCCCCGTCTCTCTTTCTTCTCCCCTCACAGCACATCCCAGACTCCCACCTCAGACACCAGCAGCGTTCACTTCATCAATCTGAAATGAATTATTAGCATCCGACGCAAAGCCACATAAACACTTAAAGTCATATTTGACAGTAAACAAGTCAAATGTTCCGCTAAGAGTCTGGAGCCTCCGCCAAGTTGACCTTCTGGAGATTGAGTTGAGCTCAGAAACTCGCTGTTTGAGCCATCAGAGTGGATTTAGGGATTTAGCTGCTGAAAATTCGATTTTCTTTTATTTATTAACCTCTGTTATTGATTCCACATCTAGCGTGTTGTATGCTCTTGGTTTGTAAGGACCTTGCTGTTATTTAGTTAGCCTGGATTTCAACACGGAGACTAATACAGGTGCAAGATTGCAGGATGATGGACTGATATCATCCTTTTTTCACTCTCCTTCACTGCTCAGTTCACAAGGTACGAAATCGTCTAAATGTGTCCTCATGCGGTGACTGTAGCCACCGCGCCTCTGTAAGAAATGGCCCTTGCTACAGTGGCTACAGTATCGCGTCATCTCTTGTTAACGGCGTGACCCGCAACCTTCGCGTCATCGGGGCCCCGTCGCAGCCAAGAGCGAGCGGAAAATGATATCGCGGCGGCTCATTGAAAACACTTCTTTCCATGCTTCTTTCTCGAACTCCATCTTGATCTTTTAAAGAAGTGAACAAAGGCATTCAAACACACACACACACACACATACACGCACACACTTGTGTTGGCCTTACAGTGCAGTCTGGGATGCAGGCCAGCATCTGTTATTGGCTTACTTCACCCTTAAAAAAGAGCTAAAGAGTTGAAACACTTTATTGTAGAAGGCCTCATTTATGTGATCATGCTCATTTGGGAATGAAGCAATCACTTAATTGCATCATCCAGGTTTAGAACCTCTCGTGGAAGCATGAGTCCAGTGTCTGTCACGCTGTTTACTCACAACAAGATAAGTACATTCTGGCGTCCAAGCTCTGGAGCCAGCCTCCTCGCAAAATATTGGAAAATGTACGATGGCGCGAAGGGGACATCAGAGATATTTGTCTTCCTGAACGTGTGTGTGTGTGTGTGCGTGGCCACTTCAGATGCAAACTCTGTGGCCAACGTGAGGCCAGCTACTATAAACACATCTCTGTGTGTACTGTAATCTACCCGCCGGGGTCAGAGGAAAGGCCTGTCCACTTCAATTGCCTCAGAGGGCCCCTCCACCCCCTGTCAGCAAGCCATGTGTCGGTCGCGGAGGGGACGCTAACGCGTTAGCGTGTCCAGAGCAGTTTGCGAGAGCCCAGGCGGGCCGCAGCTGCACACGTTGTTACAGCTTCCTTTTGGACGGCGTCCCTCTGGATTCACTGCGCATCGGCCTCGGCAACGGACCTTTTTAGAGACGACATGAAAAGGACGGCAGGCCGTCAAGTACTCACGCTCTCTGTGTGCTCATTGCTCGTCTCACAAAAGCCATCAGAGCTCTCTTTCAGGCCCAAACATTCAGAAGCACTGAGTTTTGTCAAAAGAACAGATATTCTCTTGTCTTTATGAATCGAAATGAAAGTGTTTCCTGCTCAATTGAAGTTTCCCCGGCCAATATTTCAAATTTATACCCACTGATTTTCCGTAGTTTGAATGGCCCCATGACGTTTTGCCCCGTTATCTCCGTGTGTTCCCTCGCAGAGTGTTTGCCCGGCGTGTGTGGTTTCCCTCTGAGTCAGTTCCTCCGTGACCGGTCCTGGTTCTGCGGCAGAAACGCCCGGATGTCGGCGTGTTTGGTGAGTTTGCGCGGCCTCTTTATCCACTGTTGGATTGTATGTTGAGGGACTAGTTTTTAACAGGAAGGGGTTTTACCATACGACTACAGCTTAAGCTCTGTTTTTCCCGTCTTAACGCTCTACCATTTATTTATTTTTTTAACAGGCACTCGAGAGAGTTTCACTCGGCCAAGGGGTAAGTAAAACATACTGTAAATGAATCACCATCGCACAAAAATTCGACTTAATTGTCTTCCTCCAAACTGTCATTACCCCAAACCCATCAAAACAGATCTGTGAGATAATATCAAACACGTGCATTTACGTGCACTCACGGCTGTGCTATCTTCATCCTAGATCTTCAAAACAATCAGGCCGTTAATTCTGGATTTGTTTTCGGTCTGTGATTGTGTATTTATTTGGGCGCTCCGGGCCAAAGCCTGAAACGCGATAGCAGCACCCATTCATTAATATGGAATGTTTATAAATATTAATGCAATCACGGTGACATTGATTACTCGTCGGGGAAAAAAAGAAAGCAGGCTGATAGCCTGTCAGTCTGGCGTCGGGCTCGGAAAGCGTCCGAAATATTCATCAACTTGTTCGTGCACATGCTGACAGAAGCTCGAGGGGATAACGATCTCCTTCAGGGGAACGTACAGCTCGCTGCATCCTGTTCAATCAGGTTCTCCTTCCTGCAGATCCAGATGGAGTCTCTGTTCTACCGAGCCGTCCTTCACGTCATTCTGAGGGATCACTACGACTCCTTTAAAAGGTACCGTCCAGCAGTTTGCATCTGGCATCACGGATGTGTACAGCTTGTCAATATCCTGGGTGTTGTTTCACATACAGGTACACATGCAAGCTTTTTTTTTTTATTTCAGTGGCTCTCGTATAGTTCCTTGAGGAACATGAAGAAAGGCAGAATAGGCGGCTTTGCTTCAGTTTGTTATGCTTTACTTTCCAAACATGAGTGTTTGTGTTGGTGCTCGCAAGTCAAAACCTGCTGTTCTTTTCCCATAAAATCTGAAGCGTGGTCATTTGTTATGTTGCATTCGTAATGACTGAGAATTTTCTGGCATTTGGGTCCAGATCCTCAGTAGATTACGACCGTCGCTCTCCTCTGATTGAGTAAACTGAGCTATTGAAGTACATTCTGTAGATTTCCTTTAACGCTTAACACACACCTTCTAAAAGACACCAAGCATTGACCGGGCCGCCCCCCCTCCACCCCGCTCTGTGACCTTCTGTTTAATGACTGGCTTCAGATCAGGATCCAATAACCATTACGTCTCTGTAAGCAGCACCTATTCATCACAGTTTGCTCCTTTTAGAAGTCTCTAACTGTTTGATGCTGGTTGCTAAGGCGGGATTTTAAACAGGAGTCACAACATGAGGGGAAAGGAGGGAATGCCGTTTGTTTCACCGGGCAGAAATGAGATGTTCGGACCTCTGTTTGTGTTGGCTCCGCAGTGAAAAGCGAGTTGGGAATGTCTACTCCAAGGCTAAATCCTTCGTGGACTACGTCCGCCGAGCTCTACGCAGACTGGAACTGGAGGAACTAAAGGTCAGGACCAGAATATTTCTGTCATCAAAAAAGCTCCTGCTGAAACCAACCGTGGACGGCAGTCGTCATTTTGGCAGAATCAGAGGGAAAATGTTTCCTGGTTGTTGTTAATTTCGCAAGTATTCCAATTCAAGGCCGCATTAAGGATCCATAAGTACATAGATAACATGTTTGTATACATTTTTGGCCGATTTTTTTTCCTTTCATCTTTCCCTCCTTTTAATTTGTCCTCATGTTCAGTTTCATTTTCATTTATTAAAATGTGGACTCTCACGCCCTTTCTCTCAAGCTTTCCGACGCTGACATCCAGGACTACCACGACACATACAGACCACGAATGGGCGAAATGCACGCCTTTAATATGGTAGGTCCTCGATAATGATTCAACTGAACTTTTCGTTCCTGTAAAAGGAGATGCATAATGCCAATAAATTGCAGAGCGCTAAGTGAGATCATCGTCGTCTGCTGGGAATGCTCGTACAGGACGTGAAGAAAAGCAGCCTCTGGTTGCAGCGGAGACCACTAATTGAAGTGTCAACCAACATACAAATGTTTTTTCATGACACAAAGCAGTAAAATGTTTTTTTGGGGGATCGGCCACAAGCTGCTGGGAAAACACTGGTCATGCTGGGTTTTAGTATGAAGGGTCAGTATGAAAAGGAAGAACTGACAAGGTATGTTGTAAAAAGGTCTCTGTGAAAAACAGCGATATAAAATGAGCAAATACGTATTTAACGTCCTCTCATGTCGTCGTCTTTGTGCAGTTGAAGGTGACCCTGGCTCCCTGTATTGAAGGTCTGATTCTCCTTGATCGCCTCTGCTACCTGAAAGAACAGGTAAAGTCCTCTCAGTCAGGACGCGCTCGTCTGTCATTCATTGCAAAAAATAATATGATTCCAGTCTGGAGGCGGGTCTCTGCTGAACCTGAATACATGAAGTCATGCTGAACGGACTCAAAGCATAGAAATGAGCGCCAACTAAATTTATTTCTATGTTCCGCCAACTGTCGTGGTTAGTTCATGATGGTGTGTAAGAAAAGGCACAAGAAGCAGGGATGAAAAAAGATTTTAAACTGAACTTTTGAAAAGAAATACTTAAAACTGAATTTCCTGCAAACCTTCCATCTTTTGAATCTATTTTATGTAGGGCTGCGTCTTATGATTAGTTTTAGTATCTTTTATCTTCTGCAGTTTATTTTCTCAATTAGTAGATGCATTCGTTTTGTTTATAAAATGTCAGAAACTAGTAAAAAAAAAAAAAAAAAAAAAAAAGGTACTTTCATCTCTTTGTTTCAGAATCTGAAAAACTGCGGTCAAATTGCGCCCATAACTCTCGATGCGTCTCCCCAGCAGCCTCGTGACCCACTGAGCGCTCTCTCTCTTCCCCGCTTCCAGCTGGACTCGTCTCCATAATCGGCTTGTGCAGCTCGCTGATTGGGATTTAAAACTCGCTTCCCATCTGATGAAAGCAAAAGGCGCAGAAATCTCAGCTGAGATCTTCGGTGATTCAGAACCGCTGACAATAATATAGGTGTCGGCTAAATTGAAGCCAGCCTGCGATGTGACGTTGCATGCTCCTGCAGCCAAACACAACACGCTGTATAGTCTTCAGCCCGGAGTCCTTCTGATGAGAACTGTAGAAGCCGAAAGCGTTTGAACTTGTGATTACATGCGTGTCTGTGTGTCAGATGGACTTCCTTATTAGGGTCCTGCAATCAAACTATATCACGGAAAAAGAGCGCCGGTCAGCTGTGAGAGATCGGCCTGGAGGAGGAGCAGAGGGAGGAAGAGGAGGAGGTGATGGATGTACGTGACTATGATCCATGTGGTCATAAGTGTGCTGTGGCGTGTTCAGCATGAAAGAAGGATAGAAACACACGCAGAGCAGGTTGTTTATGTTCGGAACAAGAGTTAGGATTGTTGTCCAGAAGCATGCCGCGGGTTGCGTTGTCGGTTTACCACTTATTGAGCAATGCACACACGGTGACGCGATATCTGCTGAAAGGTCAAAGGATGAAAAAGTGACTGATAATCTATAGACTGGTGATCGTGTGTTAGCAACAAATTCAAAGAATTGTATTCCTCAAACAATCAGGGCCAATAGAGTTGTGTGTGTGTGTGTGCCGTTTTTAGCGACAGGATGTTGGTCTGTTTGATGAATTGCATATCAATATCTCAACAACTATTTAATGGATCTCCGTGGAATTTCGCTCAGACCTTGTTTGTCCCCAGAGGATGGATCTCACTGACTTGTGTGATCCCCTGAGTTTGTCCTCCGGCATCACCATGAAGTCGACGTTTGTGCTTTTCCCAGAGGGAACCACGTATAGCAGCATCATCAAGTGTCAGCACTCACACGGTTTTCCCGTTCCTCCCATTCAGACGTCATTGTGCGGATGCAGTAAAAGTTAAGGTCTTCCGAAGCAGCTAGCGTGGCCGATGACTTAGTCTTGTTTCTTTTCCAAAAAGACCGATGACTGAAGATCGCCACCAAGGAAGACAGACGTGTTTTTGCACATAAACAGGGGTCCACCTGACACAATATTTGTACAGATGTTTCTTCTCTGGGGATTCAATAGAGACATCTTTAATAGGGTGAACATCACACAGCAGAGGAGGACAGGGGGTCACAAAGTCAAGCTGGGAGGAGAATGAAGTTCTTTTTTAAATTGTTTAATACATCCACGTGTTTTTTATTCAGTTCCATCATCGTGTCTCACGGTTTGGTCCGGGTGTGTTTCTTTGTGTCCGACAGGAGGATTTATCATTCGCTGCACTGGTGCAACTCTTCGATCCGCTGCTGTCTCCGAGATGTTACGCCGTCGTCGCACTGAAGAGCTGGGAAGAAGGACGTTCATGTTGATTAACATACATATGCGTGTGATTGAACGTGATTGTATCAGCAATCATACTTGAGTGAGTTATGTATGCTTTCCCTCCTGCTTGTTTGCATTACATGTCTGATCTCATCAAAAATGTTGTAATTTATGTATTAATTTCAGCGAACATCTTGTATTGTTTTATATACTGTTTTTGATGAAAAATAAATCTCTTTTGAGCTTTTAGTCCTTGACTGTGTGCGTGCTCGTGAAAGCACATGCTCAAAAACACCTGGAAAAACTGTCAGCCCCGTTTGATTGTATTGTATTTATCGCAGCCTTTTGTCTTTATGTTTCGTGAGTCTTGAGAAAACACTTGTTTTTAAGGGCCGTTCAGGGAGCCAGGGGCATTGTGGGATTTAGGGAGGCTTGTATCCCCTCTGTTGACGGGTCTGGAAACCCCATTTCTAGGCTCGCAAACCAGAGGAAGTAAGGGAAATGATCGACAGGGCAAGAGGCGCCCTTGACCCCGGTTTACTTGTGTTTTGCTTTGTGCTTGGTCATTTCATAAATCATCTCCTCTTACATGTTTGATAACAAATGTTATAGTCTTGAATACAGACATGAATTATGGTAGTGGCAGTTCCACTAAAGCTGATAGAAAGCAGACTCCAGGTAAAGAGGGAAATGGAGCTTTTTGGGCACCAAAAACATCAAATTATTTTTTAGCAGGAATGTTATTAATTTAAGTTAAGAACGACTATTTGAAACATCACAAGAGACAAATTCTTGCAATTTCCTTACAGATACTCAGACAAAGTTCACCGTTTGGGATCGTAAACTTCCCTTTCTTTCTTTTTAGACTACAATGCGAGGTCAAAGGTCAGAGTTACCAGAGAAACATCAACTTGAAATACATAGTGTTTTTATTAAGAAAATAAACACATATTGAGTCAGTTATAACACTTTACATACATGAAAAAATAGTAAGCAAGTGGAGAAGTCAAAGCAGCCAAATGGGTAAACGTTTGAAATAGAAACCGTAAAAGATACGTTGCTGAAATATTGTAGCCAAACGCAACGGCTGACAGTTACAAGATAGGATTGTATATAGTGTGGAAATATTATAGTATAAGTATTGGATAAATGGTTGACATTGTGAGCTAAAATGAACGGATTATTATTATTTACAACACAAGAAGTGTCAATGAAGGGTTACTCGAGTTCATCTGACAGTGTAGGTGTGTCGGACAACAAAAAGGTAATGTCTTTCCTAACGAACACTCTTTCTGTCATAATAGGCCCCATGTGTCTCTCAGCATCATCGCTGCTGTGCATGTGAACGGTGTTGATTAAAGCTCTGCCGGAACATCCTTTTTTATTATTATCATGGAGGCAGAAATAGCCTTGAACAATGGGAGTGTGACAGACTTCCCCGCTGCGCAGTGCTCGTGCAAAGCACTTCCTCATATCACATCTCCCACTGCTTCTATTTGTCTGTCACCATGCGGCGGCGGCGGCGGCGGGCCTGCACATCTGTAGGCCATCCATAGGTTCTGTCAGCGTTGCCGTGGTGAAACCGTGTCCCGGAGCTTTATTTTTACATCTCTTAAAGACAGATGGCGAGGCTCTCCGCTGCGTCTGGACCGTGTTTGGATCCGGCGCCGAGCTTCACGCTGACAGCCGGCTCTAGCGGCCAAACCAGACCGACTCCAATGCGAGCAATTCAAGACGTGAACGGGGATTGTTTTGGGGATACAAGCGTTGCCTGGTTTTGTTGTGGCTGAGCGAGTCACGTCCTGTCGGCCGGTCCCGTCCTTGATGCTCGCACGCATGTTTGCCCACATGTATGTACATATAAACACACCCTGGCATCGTTCTCTTTCATGTGCCCTCGCAGAGGACAAGACAAATGTCATGATATTGCTTCCAATACGCACAAACAAACATGGAAACTTGTTGGAAAATAAGCAGCAAAAACTGTCAAGGCAACACGGTAGGGGAAACACAATTTCCGGAGTTTGCACTTAAAGGCAGGAAAACAAGGTGACGAGGATGTGATGAAGGCTCGGAGACAGAAATAGTCGGCATGGGGCATCATGCAAGGCAATCCCACGTCTGATGACTTTTCATTGCAAGTTAGGAATGAGAGGAAGCGGGGGGAAGTGAGGGGAGTGCGTCAAACACTTGGGCCCTTTGCTGTGATCTCTGTTTCTCACGGTGGTGTTTGGATATGAGTTCCTGCTGCCCTCTTTGAGATGAAAGATCATCTAAAAGGCTTCCTCCTCCTTCATGTACAGGAAGGGACCTGCATTTGGAGTTTGCGTCTGTCATATCCACAAGTTCTCAGCTGGTGGATGTTGTGTTTTGGAATGAAAGAATACACTTTCTTCTCATGAAGTTACTACAAGTAACTTAACTGGTTATTAAGCTGTTTTAATTGAATCCTGATGCCTCTGTATGACCCATATGAACAATATAGTTCACCTTAATATCAGATTCCCTCCACGATTCAGCAGGAAAACCCCTCCGCTCAGACTCCAGTGCGGCGTCGCACCACGGCCAGCCGGACGTTGACACACCCAGATACGGCTTCGCCGCTGCCTTCAACCTGCAGCCGGAGCTCGAGGCAGGAAGACCCCATGCTGCTGGAGACCCATGCCGTATTTCTGGGCCCGCTGGAGGGAAAGGCGGCCCGTGACTGTCAGACCCTGCTGCAGTAAAATGAGAGGTTTTCTAAAGCTAATCTGGTGCAGGGAAACACTAGCGCTTTTGTGTAGCTTTAATTAATTAACTTAAAATAATCAAAAGGGTGAAATTTGGTAGGAAAGTGGCAGGCTTTATCAAGCATCGAACCTGAAAAGGAGGAGGAGTGGGTTAATGAAGGCATCATTCGTAAAAAGTCAGGAAGAATGGTGATGTAAAAGCTCTTCAAAGGTCTGTAGTAGCATCATTAGCACACCCTAACTTGCACATTGTACATTCGCTCTCATACACACCGAATGGCTTGCATCTGAGATTGATCATCATGTTGTCCGGTTTTAACTGCCCCCAAACGCAAACTGGGATTAGTTATTGTTTTTTTTTCTGGGCCTGGGCAGACAGCCACCAGACAAAAGAGTGCCAGTAAGTAGCCCTGGCCGCGTTCATCATGCCCCTTCAGTCACGAACAGACTGCCAGACGCTCTGCTTGTGAGAAAGAGGGGATTTGGCTGGAGGTTGAGCTGGGCACACACGGTTTGTTTTAGATTAAAATCTGCTGTTATCACCTCAAGTCAAGTCCAGATTCAGTCTCCGGAGAGCTACATTTACAAATCTTGCATTTCACACCTGTCAGAGGTGAATCGGTGGACGTGTGAACATGTCAAGAGTTTGACTCCGAGCCTCAGGAAATGTGAAACACAGTCACCACGGATTATCCAATAACAATACTTATCCCTCTGATTCATATTTTCCATTAATCTTGCTCATGTTAGGCAGATACATTATCAAATTATATGGATCTAAAACATCTGCCAAGTCATAGAAAACAGTCAGGGGAAAACTAGAAAGACTGCTGTAGGAAGTAACACTCTTATTCCACAGCTATGATTTACATGCATTAAAACTTGCTTTGATTGTTTTTTTACTAAAATCTAATGACCCGTTTGAAGAATATACATTCCAAATCTGTAAATATCTTCAGTGGGCTGTGATTTAGGTTCATACTGTAAAGTACATTCCCTGCACAATGTGCAATGTTTAATGGATGTGACAGAAGGAAACTACAGTGGAGCGCCACAACGATTAAGCATTTATCAAAAGTTTTTTTCCCTGTCATGTAGAGTAATTGCCAATCGGTTTAAATACTTTCCTGAGTCAGGAAAATGCTTTAAATTGCATACATTGTAACTCAGTAAGCATAGTATCAATAGAAAGGCCTCTAATTTAACTAGTCAGGTTTAGCATCCCTCCCCTCGATGATGCAGCTTCAGACTCCAAAACACATCACATTTACTGCACATGATAATAGGAGAGGACGCATGAGCTGCTGCATTTTATGGTTATATGCTGTTTTATTTGATCTCTTTTGGTTTTCGAAAACGATTCAATCCACTGACTCTTTTAACTGAGATTACAGCCATTTTACAGTCAGCTGTCAGTAAATTTATATCCTTCCTAATTCAGCACCAAACCCAAACAATCTTTGAGCCCGCCCCTCGTGTTCTTCCAGAGCAGAACGAGGTGGTGACTCAGGATGTGGCACACAAACCTGGGTGGATTAGATTTGGTGTGTGATGTCTCCTGGTTTTTAGGTGGGCTGGCTTCAATGTTGATATTAATACCGTGGACGTGCTATTTCTGTGAGGGCAGGGCTCAGACCCGGTCTTTCCAGCTGTGATTGTCTGTTTCCTGCGTGATGTTTATCTGCTCGGGTGAAGTAGCAGCTTTTCCGGAGTAAATAGCACGGTGTAATTACCATTACTCGCTCTGTAAAGCTTGAAGGGGAGAGGAAATCTCTTAATAACAGGGTGGAAATACAAATTTGTTGTTCGGGACTGTCCCGTTGATCAGTTTTTTTTTCTTAAACTGCGCGTGCGAACTGAACGGGAACATTGTCTTCTTGCATTACCGAACCAAAATAAAAGATTGCAGAGGATTATATAACACAAATAGAGATAATGTGTCATATAGTGAGCTTTAGATGAGCCGTTTCCCCTGTTTTTTTTTATGCTACAGTAAGCTTCCCGGCATGACAGTGATATTAATCTTATCTAACGTTCCAAAATGTTGGGGAGGGTGTGCAATTTATTCATTCGAGGCATGTAGGCCCGTGCTGAAAGCCTCAACAAAGATTAGTTTCATGTCAAGTCAAATATGCAAACATTTGCTTTGTTGATGAGAAAAACAAAATGAGGCTTAAATGAGAAAACCCCACATGCATTTAAATCATCGACAGGGAAGGATTGTCGCTTCCTATACTATAACAGATGAAAAAAAGGGAAGCGAAGGAAGAAAAAGACATTTATAAATTAATGTAAATACCCCCAGTGATTTACAAGAGCTCTCGACTGCCCCTTGAGTCATCTGAAACCAAAAAAAGAATGTTTTACTCCGGACTGTTGCCTGTTTACGCCCAAAGAGCAGGCGATATATTCCTGACGTCGCTCCATGTAGGACATCGCAGGTAATCAGTCAGACGGAGTAAACACTTCTTCTCCTGTAATGTGTTTGTTTTGCCCTGAGTCTGTTTATACTCTCTACAGGAGCGTGTTTCCCTCGTTTCCTTTGCTAATCCCTTAATCACTTGTGTCGACTGCAAAGCGCAGCACCTCTCGTCCCCCACGGGGTCCGAGTAAAGTCGCAAAGTGGGCGTCTTACTTTGTTTTCGCCCGTGGGTTTGTTTGGGTTCGCGTTGGGACAATGCGGTTGCGCTGCTCCGCTAACCTGACAAAACCAACAAGGAGGAGGCCGTATCGTAAGGTCGTGGCGTGGCAAACGGACTGAGTCGCTTCTGACAACCCCCACCCGAAGGCTTTCGTCCGTTACAGCTGGACACTGATGCATGCCACAGAAGAACATACGTCTCAGCTACACAAACACAGAGGCCTGTCCAACAGGTTCCGTGAGGTCAAGGTCAAGTCCTTTTCTGAAGCAGGGTCTCTGGTTGCCACTGTTACAAATGACTGCTTTCGCCCCGTCTCCGTCTCACCCGTCACCGGCCGATGCCCTTGCACTCTACACGCCCCTCTCCAGCCATCTGTTTTCCTCTCTCTCTCTCTCTCTTTCTCTCACCGCTCTGCACTGGATTTCTTTGCTCGGAGCCCCGACCGAGAAGCAGGCGTTGGTCCAGCTGGTCGTCAGCGGGACCAGGTGGCGGGCTTCCACACTGACGCCCAGATGCATTCCCACCATAGGGCGAGGTACAACAGTTCATCGATCACACCTACTATCTCAGTTTAGCCTCTCCATGGGGACTCTGGGGGGTCGCTGTATCAAATGAATCAATATGTTTAATTTGGGGTTAGAATGAGATAATGTGATGATAACGGCAGCTCCATCTCAACGGTTTAGTCGGACAACTCGACATGAGTTGTCAGATTTCACTCCCACCATCATCTTCCTGTCAATGTATTCCAAATTCACAATTCAAAATGGGGATATTCCAGTTTATTTCTCAGCAGAACAATCAGATAATCTTCATTTTACTAGCAGACGTCAAGATATGGGTCTGACATGGGATTCATTTTGTCTAAATTGCATTCTACAAGTTAAAATATGAAAATTCTTGTTTTCTTGTTTTATAAACTAAATATTTGTGTTTATTTAAAACATTGATGAATATCATTTTAGATTATTTCAGTTGTAGTAGTGATTAATATTTAGTTTTTTTTAACTCTTTTTTTGTTTTACTTTGTTACTTTAAAAAACAAGAATTTTCATATGTTAAAATATGCAAATGATGACAATTAAGAACTTAAAGTTAGGATTCATGACGTGCGTAGTCTATATGTCTATCTATCTATCTATCTATCTATCTATCTATCTATATATATATATATATATATATATATATATATATATATATATATATATGTATATTTCCTATATATATTCCTGACTTCCTGTCCACGATTGATCATTCCTCTAGTCCACCAGTGATGTACAAAAACACAATTACTTATTTCAGGCGCCACCCCCCCTCCCCCTCCTTCCTCCTCCCTCCCTCCCCTCTCCCCCGCCCCCTCCAGTGCAGCTCCCACTGCGCATGCTCAGCCTCCCTGAAAACCACATGCGTCTCCCCGCTCTGCTCTCTCCCGTGCCAAGGCGGAGAGATGCGCACACTGAGGACACCGCAGCACAGCAATGCGCACCCGCCTCTAGCTTCCCCTCCCGGCACCGCTGACCCGTCTCCCACCGCTATGGGTCACAGGGAATATGGCTAACTTTGACACACTTTTGCATGTCACGGGAAGAGCGCCGCGCCGCGCTGCCGAGCGGCCGAATTGAGAGCACAATAACACAGAGACTTGAGAGACGGAGGAGGGTGGGAGAGGGGGTGGTGGTGGTGGTGGTGGTGGTGGTGGTGGGAGACCTGATTCCAGTTTTTTTTTTAACCCAGCTCCTCTCCCACGTTGGCTTTGAGAGATGATCACGGAGCTGGTGTGCACCGCCGTGGCAGTGGGTCTCTATCTGAACACGCTGGACGCAGATTTCTGCTACGATGACAGGTAGGTTCCTCCCGCGGAGCGCAGCAGCAGCAGCAGCAGCAGCAGCACCACTTGTCATCGCCTCTTGTTACCTCCACACGGAAGCGGGTGACGGAGGGAGGGAGGAAGGGAGGGATGGAGGGAGGACTGGTCGTTGCGCCTGCCCGCATGTTTTGCATGTGCTTGTGTCCACAATGAATCACTGCTTATTCTCCGGCTGCAGTGAGAGGCAAAGAGGCAGAGAGAAGCAAAGGCAAGGTGCTGGAGCTCAACATCACTCAAACAGAACTTAGACCGCTGCTCACTGAGTTCATCTTGATCCTCTAGTTGCTATAATGTTAATATTATTGCATATATTTATATATTTTTTGAGGTATAGGTTTGGTGAAGAGAGCGCGCATCACATGTCCACAGTAACTGTACAGCAACAATAAGTTGCTCACGCTGTGAGCTGGCAGCCTGCTCGGTGCTGCTCACATGAAGGGCTTCATATGCTCTTCTTTGTGTTGATGAAGCTCTGGTGCTTGTTGTAACTACGCCCGGCTCTCTGGGGAACTACAGCTAATTTGAACCGGGAGTTTCATTTTGCAAACAGCTGAATACACATGTCAACACTATCATGCTGTGGAGGGGCATTCTGGGAAGAAAAACAAAACAAAAAAAACTGTGCTGTCCTGATGGAGAGTGATGTAGTGATGAAGAGGAGAAGTGATTATCGTAGGAAACTTTCACCAACAACAAAAAAAAAACAGTTTCAGGGAAGTTTCTATGTCTCTTAAAATATCAGTTTAGTTAGTCATATCTATTCATGTGAATATACATCAGCAAGAGCCAAGACTCTCAAGACAAATCTGAGGAGAGTCACAAGATGATAAAAGACAAAAACATACAATTATTAGGTGATTATTGTACCCATGAGCCTATTATAGTCTATAATATGTCAGAAAACTGTAAATATGTCCCCCCATTTGTGTGCACGGTATTGCAATGTATTGTTTTGTCCGACCAACAGTCCAAATCCATTCAGTTCACAATGATATAAAACATAAAAGCAGTGCATATGAATAATCAGTCATTACACTAGTTGCACGTTAACCTGTGACAAGGCGTCACTGAGCCAGACAAGTCTGACCCGCTGATAGAGACATACTCTACGAATTATGACTGGACCGTGTTCCAAGCCTTTCATATCCACGAAAAAGAAAAATATGCGGTTACATTTTTGCTAGGTGAGAGTACTCGCCATACATCTTTCCTTGAGAGTAATCGCCCTTCATGTAAAAGTTCAGCATCGCAGCTGGCCGCCTTTTTAAAAAAGACAAACTGGACAGGTTGTTCCTCATCGACGCTAAAATACTGTTTACGGGCATACAGGATTTTGGCTCCTGCAACGGTTCTGTCCAAATGAATATTAATTAGTCTTCCATTATCAAGCCTTAAATCACCAGATGAACCACTGATATGCAAGGTATGTAGCAGATTTCTCTGTGGATTAAAAGAATGACCAGCGTTCAGGGTGCCTCCCTTATTCCTCTGCAGCTCCGTCAGCGGTTGCTGTCTGGTAAGCATCTCCAGACACCCCTCAAAAGGTCAAAGATCCCCCCCCCCTTACTTTGCTTTTCAGCACCATCGGTGACCCCAGTGTGTGTTATAAGACAAAGTGTGTGTGTGTGTGTGTGTGTGTGGGTGGAGGTGAAGGAGACGTAGTGGAGAGACATGGAGCGGTGGTAGAAATGAGCTCCGTGTACGCCGTCTCCAGTTCCACCGCCTCGGCAAGTGAAGCGCCCAGCGGGGAGGGGATCTTCATCCATCAGCCTCGTCTGTACATGTGACCGTGACACCGCGAGGTTGTCAAAAATCCCCTCTTGTGACAGATCACCCGCGGCGCCGCCCTGCCCGCTCCAGCCGACGCTCGCACTCCATCCCCTCAGTGAAAGTTCAGTGTGCCGCCAAATGCTGTCTATCTATCAAAGTCGCCGCGGTAATTCACGCTCTCGGGGACACACTCCTGCGTTTCGGTTCAGCGGTCTCAGATGGAGGAGGTTGAATACCAATCAGAGGGCTGACCTTCGATGGTCGTTTATCAAACGTCGTCTTCTCTCGGGGGTCAAGAGCCGTGTGATCCCCGGTCTCTTCCCTGAGGGATTAGGGCAGAGTTATGAGCAAAAGGTCAAGGCGAGACAAGGAATCGAGGGAGAGGAGCGTTGCATTTATAATTCTGACCTGGAGTTGTCTAAAAAAAAGACCGTCTCCGTTGTAGACAAATTTGTTCCCCTACGTTTGTCTTGTTGTGAGCCGAGACGGTCTTATCTGACCCTTTGACCTCGCAAATCAAATTCTCGTCACATGTCGCATGCGGTTCTTAACGTCGAAGACGAGATGGCGCAGCAGATAGTTCAAGGGGCTCCAACCGGTGGGGATGTTCTGGGCCGGGCTCTGCTTTTTCAATCACGGCAAGTGTTTTTCCTGGGCACTGCTCAGGGCGCAACCGAGCGCTCTTAGTATTCCCAAAGAAAAGCCTCTGCGTGTGAAATGAATAGGTTTTACGGGAGCTGGAAGAGCACTCGAGCCAGGCGCATTTTTGATTTGGGAAAGAGCCAAGACGGAATCTGCTGGTTTCCAGTTTCTCATGTTTAGCCAGATGTAAAGTTTGACTTTATGATTATTGTTTTTTTAAACAAGCCATTCACAGTGATGAAGTGCTAATGTATGGTCAGGCTTGTTAGATTGATTGCTTGAGAGTCGTGGTCTTAGATTGTAGAATATATTTACCGTAACCTCTGGGCTCTCCTTTGAATACTCATCATCGGGGCTTCTGACAGGTTAACAAACGACGCTCCGCATGATGCCGACGTTTCAATGATACGCATTTAATAACACCTTTTTGACAAATCGAGCGACTTAATGGGATGTCTTCACCAGGAAGACTTGGACTTTACTCCGTAGACACAGAGTGAAGCGAGGACAAGAGATAGCAGGGGCAACATTGTGAAATGAAATGCATCCTAAGTAGATTTTCGGCATTCAGAGTCGCGTATCCCAATAGGTCTGTGACCCCAATAACGTCACAGTCCCTCTCTGGAAGAAATGCATTATGGTCCCTTGGGGGATTAAAGAGAAAACCTTTTTGTTTCCAAAGAGCAAAATAATCTCTGGGCAAGGAGCCGGCTTTGGAGGGGTTTGGATTTCACTGACTGGCACGTTTCCCCGTTCTAGCTTTAGTTGTAGTCTCTTTGTGAAATACCCTCAACGTTAAAATAGTAAATGCTCGTCCCACGCAAGGTTTTAAACAAATAAATGTGCCACTTAAAATAACACAGAGGTGACGCAGAGTAGTGACTTGACAGAAGCGCCACAACGAGGACAGACATTCACAGAGTTGGTCGGTTGCAACATCTGTTACTTTTCTATTCTGGTTTCTGAGGTTAAACGATAAGTGCATCAATATGGGATTGTCTTTAAGAAGCACCCTTTCATTTTACTTTCAAACCATATTGCTTTGAGTTGAAGCGCTAATGATTTGCCTGTACGTATGTTAATGGCGCACACATTTAACGCCAACACCACCTTTTAAATATAAAAAAATATCTCAGTGACACCCTCCAAAGAACATACAAGAAAAACATTAAAAATAACTTTCTTTTTGCCCTTAAACTGCCACTTGTCCCCATGAACATGTATGTAGCACCCATGCGAACGTGTGCGCAGTTAATAAGCATTGTTGTGTCAGGAATGTCCGTGTGCTTGTGTCAACTGAGATAAGAGAAGCAGTAAATTCAGTTTTCATTAAAGTGCCGGCTACTTTAGATTTATTGTAGGCTGCAATTTAGATGTATTGTACTCCGCAGACATGAGGGCGTTTGATGTCACGATGTTTGTGGGACTTTGACAACATGTACAAAGCATGGTGGATGGTGGAAATGATAACTGGGTCCATGGAGATAAGATGCCACTCCTCCTCTGTTCGCGCGTCGAAAACAAATGAAGCAAATAACCACAAAACGTCCGGCAAGGAAACTGGCTTCGCTTTTGGTTTGAACACCAAAAGAGGGACATCTCCATAACTAGGCAAATCCCAAGGAAACAATCTAGATTAATAAATAGCACTACAGGAAAGAGGAATATATGTGTTTTTGATCTTGGAATGAGTTGTCCCTTTAAAACATAAAATATACAGTCATGTTTCTTTAAATCCCATAATCTAGACCTAAGTGCATGTTGTAATAGGGTTATGAATTTAACTTTTTTTGGCCATCAAACAGTTGGTATTTTTCATGCATGTTTTTGATTATGTTCCATCAAAGGGACCTGAATCATCTCTGTTTTCCATAACTGCTCATAATTGTTATCTCTTATGGGTTGGCGCTCCCAAGGCTCACTGTGATGGGTTTCGGCCCACTCGCTGTCGTTAATGTTGCCAGAAATCTTTATGCCTCCAGTGGAATAACAATCCAAAACACGTGCCCTAGTTGTGTTGAGGCTATTTAAGTTACAGTCTGTGCTCGGAGCAGATACATATTGAGGTAAGCAGTAGGCTAATGCAATGAGCGAGAGAAAGGAAGTCATGCAGTTGAGGTGAAAAAAGAGGAGTAGAGAATCAAAATGAACGATATGGTGAGAGAGACTGATGATGAGTGTTTATGAAGGGTAATTTGAGATGGTTTTGAGGCTCTTAACCAGATCTGCGTCCGTAGAGAATTATTGGCTTTCCGAGAAGAAAAAGGCAACCCTCATAAAACTTGTGGTTTGTTGGTGAAAGAAAACTAGATGTTACCATCGTGTAAACTATCCCAATGTATTTGAGCATTAACATGTTTTTACTTATTGGCCATGAGCCTGTCACCTTCTCAGAATTGATAATTGAGGGATCAAACTTTTATTCAAACAATCGGAAGGCGGGAGCAAAGAGTCTTATTCTGATTACAAGCAGATTTAAGTCACAAAAGCAGTTAGCGGTCAACTCCGCAGATGTTGTGGCTTTGAAACTGCTTTAAAGCCACAATTGAAGGCTCGAACTGCAGTCCTGTTGAAAGTATAATTTTTCTTTGGGTTTATAATGGTCCAACGTTAAAGCAAAGAAAAGGCAGTACATGTGCTGAAGACAGAGGATGAAATATTCAAGCCTATCTTCTTGCGCTGGGATGTGCTCCAGCTTTTACGATCCTTAAAGGGGCAGGAAAACATTCTTCTGGCAAACAGAAGACTGCATGCTTGTCCTTAAAATTGAGGCCCCGGATTTACTTTTATCAGAACTTTTTATGAAAGGTGCTGTCTTCATAAACTACTTAAACGTATACAATCTGTGCATCCCAGTACCAACCAGTAAAGTGTCAGAGTTTGAAGTAGCTGCTATCCAAAGTTATGAGTCATTTCATATTTACTTTATTGCTATTAACATTAGTTTGAATTGTTTTATATCGCCAGTCTTGATAATTATAATTCTTGAACCACTACTCAGATTTGGAGAAGAGATTTGTTAATTTTAAGGTTGTTGCTCTTCCAATTGGGTCCCAGCAATGCATGATGCTGGTTGAGGCTGCTGCTAACCCTTGGCTGCCCCGTATGCTTCGCAGGCTGCAGTCGACCTGCCTATCTGCCAAGACACGACCACCAAACCTCAGTCCCATGACCCTTCCTGTATACACACCATATGTGGAATCCCAAAACACTGGTATCCATGGACATTAGGGCGTAGAAGTTTGCCAGCACCCTGCAAGACATATGCCAAAGCCGTAGATTCGGCATGCTAGATTTGGGGGTATGGCAACCACAAACCAAAGATAACAGGGTGAAAACATAATCTCAAAATGTTCTTATCTGGCCAACCACATGCTAATTAAGGGCCTTCCGAACTGCTCAGCAGCATGGGCTTGAATTTCCACTCAGTGCACTAAACTCCTTTTGTAAGCAATTCTCCTTTCTGTGGCGTTAGATTACCCTTAGAGGTTATCATCCACTTTCACTTAAACTACAAGGTGGACTTCTAAAGCAACTTACAGCAGTTGTGGCGTAATACAAAACCAAACCCAAGCTGGGGATCACACGAAGCGCAAGCGGTTAGCTTTTCTACCTTTTGTAATCAATAGCCATTAGGTATCATCTTTCAGTGACTGTGGATAATTTTTTTGTCTGTAGCCCAGAACAGCTGTCAGAACAGAAAATCAAAGGTTGCTTTTTTTCTGCAGCACTTGACTATGCGCTCATATTTCACTACAGCTCGTATCCACTGAAAAGCACTCTGGAAGTGAGGTCAAACTTTCATCAGCTGGTTCCTCAGAGAGCTCTGTTTGTGCACGTGTGGAGGGGTTTGTGTTTTTTCTTTCCCTAGCGATGGTGAAGCTATCAGTAGTTAATGAGGTAATGATCAGGGTGATGGAGCCAGTGTTGCTAGATTGGGTGGTCTTTCGCCCAATTGGGTTCGTTGGGATTTAATTGGGCAGACTGTGGTTATATTGGCTACCAACAAAAAGTTGGTGGAAAATCTATATTCCAAGAAATCGTCCCTTCCTCTCATCCCAGTAGTATAGTTGTAGTAGGAAAGACAGAGTTTGGTAAGCTTAGCTCAACGCCCAATGACTTATAACTAATATTTTAGTTTAATACAACTAAATTGAAAGCTTTTCTCTCATTCCAAACTTAATTTTGTGCAGGACGTTCATTAATTTCTTAGCTTTAGAGGTGCAAGTTGGGAGATTTTGATACCTTCTGACGGAACTGAAACTAAAATATCAAACAGTTTGTTAACCTTGCTCAGGCTTTCCATACTCACAGTTTTTCAAATGAACACCCCAATGTAGATACTCAAGATAAAGTAAGAAACACATTTTGTGTGACCCACACTTATGAGAAGTTGTAAGCTGTAATGAAACTCTAATTCATCTCAGCATGGTATACTGACCACCGTGCTTTGCATTGATTATAATATAAATACAAGTAGCTTCACATAACTAATAGAGATTGGAAAGCATGGCACTGGACCCTAGCTGAGCACTGCACACACACTATCCATTTCCATGCGTGGCTACTCCAGCTAACTCCTGTAAAATATACTAATCTGCATAATGCTTTCTGGGTCAGAACAGGGCCAACGGTGTGTGGGGGGAAATCGGCTTGTGCTTCTCACCTCATAAAAACCTGAGAGGGGCAAGGGGGGAGTTGGCGTGAGGGCTTGAGGGATTTAAGATTCAGGAGAGATCAGATAACAGCCCTGCTACCTTTACTCAAGGGCACAGTTATAGTGTTTGGTATTGATATGTAGGGGGAGTGAAGTGATTATACTGGGCGCTCTATCACCTAAGTGTTCTACAGTTGGTATTTGTTTGCCTTTAATGTCTTTGTAGCATGACATCTGAGACTTTCTAAAGACATTTGCCCAAATGAAGACCTGTAGGAGGTCAGGAACGTGTTGTAAGGGGTTTTAGATGGACATGCTGATCTCTAAATTTAGGATAGCATTTCTGAGAAAGTTTCCAATTCCTGTAAAACATACATTACGTGTCATTCTCTTCCCAGTTCTCAGTGTATATCATTTATATTGGTGGGTTTGTACATGTTTAGAATGGATGTTTAAAAATGTTCCACAATTCCTTTTCCTGCTTCCTCCTGATGAGTGCCCGAAAGTGCATAATAATGATAGTTAGTTGTAATGATAGCTAGATAATGCAGAAAGAGAAAGTGTGGAGGTATCAATGCAGCTGTGGCATTAAGAGGTTCTCTCATTGTGGCACAGTACAGGATCATTTAGAAGAGTAATGATACATGTATATGAAAAGAGATGATCGTATTATAGATAGTTGGAAATAGAAGGAATTTGTGACCGTGGTTGAAACCATGTTTGTTTTTTTCGGGAAACAGGAAATCAGCATGGCTTGAATCAAAGCTGTTCACAGTTGGAATTTAAGCTTCCTGCATCACCATATGGCCACAGATTTTGGTTTTGTGGTACACCATTTCCAGCTATAATGGATACACACCAGTGCACTCAGGTTTGGCTTTGTCCAACGCCAATTATTCTGTGTTTAGAACCATAGAGCACACCGTCATTCAAGTTAAGTATACTCCTTCATTATCTAGGCAGGGACAGGAAACATTTAAGCCAATCTTCCCATTTTGTTGCCCTGCTCATTTAAGCATTGCTCAATTGTCTGCTCACCCATCTGACAGAGGGAAATTGGACTTCTTATTTCTGCACAGTTGGTCTCAGTTGCTGGATTTTCAGGTACTCTGGGCTTTCTGGAGATAAGGTGAATTGCTGTTTAAGTAAACATGACGGTCCTGACTGTAGGCAAGCCACAGTGGAAGTTAACCTTGATAAATGGGAGAAATCTGCATTTAATAATGGGTGTTTTCCTGCCTCCGTCAGCCAGAGATAAACCAGCCACCATATTTATCTTCCTACTGAAAGTAATTTGTTTCTCCCCATCATTCTGATATTCATGGATCAATGGTTGTGGGAGAGGCTGTATGTTTGTAATGCTTTCAACGTTGAACTGAGATGAAAATTCATTTTTGATGTATTTTTGCTCCATATCACAATTTACCCTTTCAATTTATCATTTTTTTTAATCTTTTGATCTGGTGGACTGTACTGAAGGTCACTGAATTATGCATGTTTTGCTTTTGATCAAAAAAAAACATGGCCAGTTTATATGAGCTCCGGTGCATTTTCATTTTGTTTAGGAACATGCGACAGAGAGCTTCAACGGTCAATACTTTGATTAGTTGACCCCCATTTTAAACATATTCAGTATCCTAAGGTAACATCCAAAAGCAATGTCCTGTTGTAGATTGGTATCTCTGCTCTGCAGACACGGCGAGCAGACAGATTAGAGGTCACCACTGAGTGTGACGATGTCAGCTCATCTACCTCGCTGGGTGCATTTCATCAAAATATCCACCCAGACGTTTTTCTCCCAAGGCTCGCTCATTACTGTGATACCACATCCAGTCAATCCATTACCAAGGCGGCTGACAAGGGCAATTTATTCTACACTCTGTGGCCTCCCTGTTTTGTTTTTTTTACTGCTTTGACCAGCAGCAATCTACTCACTGATAACGTTATCAGCACAAGAAACAAACCACGTGATAACCCTGTTGCAGACAGGATAGATGTCTGTCTGTGAAGAGGAATGCCCCATCCTGGTTCTTCACCCACAAAACATAGAAATGCATGCTATCTTTTATTTTCTGGCGAGACGGCCTCATCTGTTCTTGTTTTACAAATATAGCAAAATTACAAGGCATTTTATGGAATACTCTGATTATGTTTCTTCCGGAGAGTTAGACGAGTAGATTGACACCACTGTCACAAATTTACGCTAATTTTTAAAGCTACCACAAGTAGCTGGCTAACTTAGCTTAGCACAAAGACTGGAAACAGAGAGAAACTACTGAAGGTAACACAATCTTCCTACCTGCACTTCCAAAACACACAAAGGAACATGACATATCTGAGTTGTAACCTTCAGACAGAGCCAGGCCAGCCATGTGTCACTGTTTCCAGTCAATGCTAAGCTAAGCTAACTTTTAAAGCATAACCCCATGTCAGTACTTTGTAAACTGTGGAAATGTTGTGGAAGTGTTCCTTTCATTGGCGCTCTCTACAGCTGTAAATTATATATTAAATGACAAAAAGCTTTCCTACAATACTTTGTAACTCAGTCTGTAATACGCATGTAATGACGTTGTAGGATGACATCACGTCTGCTTGTCCCTCCAGTCCATCTCAGAGGGGAATATGGTACTTTTATGATGTTACACGATGCGTTTTATGGTTTCATAATGGAGTTTCCTGCAGCATTTGAAATAAAGCTATATATTTTGGATCACCTGCTCGTAGTTTGACAAACTTGGAATATATTAAACCTCCTGCGGGGAATTGCATCTGACATTTAACTATTGCAATTGATTCTGTTTGTCTCATAATTCAATATATAATTATTTGCGCTATCCTTTGGAGCATTGATAGAGCTATTGTATTGCTAAGGTGTTTCAGAGGAAATTAAAACGTGACTTGACTAAAAGTACCTTTGAACCACTTTAGCCAACTTTTGCTTTGTCCTAAGTTTAGGGTCAAATGGATGGGGTTTGACTTCATTGGTTCCAATGTGAGAGTCGAGTTCAGGCAAATGGTTTCGTTGTACCAGCCGTGTTCAACAGATCACAGATCAGAATGTGAATAGATCTTAGATAATTAGCACAGATCCTTGAAAAGAAGACAGATTTGGTTTGGGTTGGCCCCTGTGGTACCCCTCTATAGCTACAGTTTCTCTCTGGCTAATGCTGGAATGTGACAACTGGTCACGGCAGAAGAAAGGAGGGCCTATTCTGGATTGGATACAGTGCCTGTTAGTGCAGCAGACTTGGCCATTACAAATGCAGCATGTGAATCTGACCACTGAAAGCTGAAAGTCCCGCTGCTCCCAAGTGTGACACTGTTTTCGGCACCCATACCCATTATATACATACACCGTGAAGACGCAAATCCTCTACAATCTCAAAATTGCTGCTTTCCTATCGGCGACAGAAGGATTTTGAGCAGGAACAGAATGCTGCATTGTTTCTCCAGCTGCTCCCTTCCTTGGCAGCGCTGCCACACTCAGAATCCTCCACTGGCTTCGTGATTTGTCATCAGCAATTAACGTTGTCCTCATTATAAGCGCCACCGCAGATCAAAAATCATCCAGTTTCTCAAAGGAACGCAGAACTTTGAACAACGTTTGGTCTCCACGGAACAGACGTGAATCATGGACTCTTCATATCCACATTTGATTGGCATTCAGTGAAAGTACTTGTTAGTTAACTATTCATTCCGGTGTGCAATTTTATAGCAGAACAAGAGTCAGGGGCAAACAAAAGTTCAATACTTCAATTTCCAAGTTTTCAAGGTTTGGTGCACATATCTTTGGTGCAGAACGGAGAACCTGAACCTCTTTCCTTGGCAAGGGACAGTAGATTCAGCTCCACATTGCCAAAGTCTGCCATGCTGTTGGTTCCAGTAAATAGTGTGTCTGCAACCCTGTGGCTAGGTTGCTGTTGGTGGATATTGTCGATGCATTGTGTCCACACCTGGTGCTCTGCGACTGGGTGAGTGAATTGGAATATTTGTTAATGCAAATTTCAGAGCTGGAATAAGGTGAAAAGTGAGCCGAGAACATTGGCAGTCCTTTCTGAGCCGTCGCTCTCCAGGACCCATCAACATGCATCTGTTCCCTGGAGAGAAAAATCAATGCCAGGCAACGTTTTTTGTGTTCCAAGTCCCCCATTTCAAATCAAGCGAGGGCGTGGGGCTTCCATAATGGTGAGTGTAGGTGGCGGGAGGAGCACGTTTTTATAGGTCACTAATGCCAACACCCGCAGCTCTGCTGGAACTAGGCCAGTGGAATTGATTGTCGAAGCAGAAGGTAAGATACATTAAGGAGGGAAGGGAAAAGGGAATAGGCGTTGTACCTGGTGCTGGAATAAATACATGATCACATGCTGGTGATGGTAAAGCACTCATGCCACTGGAGGTGTAGTCGTGACCTCTGGAGAATACTTGGACAGGAAGATGGCTCAATGTGATGAATGAAAAGCAACAGTTTGAATTAATTTAAATGCATGTAGCCTCATATTAAACTATGGCCGTGTCTAAATAACCCATTATTTACTACCATTGTGTAGTATTAGTTTCTGTCATCTATTTTATACAAGTGTCTGGTTAATATGCAGTATTGTGACCTGGAAAAGTATTTTTACGAAATAAAAAAAGTACAACGTACAACATTTTATTGAGCTCATTAGAGTTAGAATTACAGTTGTAATTTCTCAAAGCGTTTGCCGGACACCTCATCTAAATGACGTGTGTTGGAACGCTTAGAATTGTTTTGCTCGATATTGTGTGTCCATTATGTGCCCAGCAGTGAATACACCAACAAGAGAGAGCTTTTCGACACAGTATAGGAACTTAAAAAAAAAATTCCAATTTCAAGAATTTCAGCATGAGCACTATTTTATTTAACAATTCCTTTTTGTCAACGCAAAAACAGACCCAGATTCCATTTAATCCCACAATAGAAGAAACTATTGTGTTTACTCAGAGTGGAAACAAACAGTTCATTGAATATGCAGATTGAATTTTCCATTTCCCAATCTTTTTCAAAATGGTATTTTTTTTTTAAATATATCACTTTGAATGAAAAGTTACAGCTCTGTTGATCATGTCTGCACATTATAGTTAGTGATAGTGAAAAGCAGCAAATGAAAATCCCAGCAAAATAGCATAATTTTGCATAAATTCTCGCAGATGCAACAATGTTGTATCTGCAGCAGCGGCATCCGTCTGGCGTTTTAAATCATATCACGAGCCTGCACACAGCTGTGATTTATGTATTGTTTGGCACAGTCAGAGAACAGCACTCGATCCGTTTTTAATCAGGCGTCACATTTATCACCGTGGATGCAGGCGACTCGGGGAGGCCACCCTAATTACCCATCCACTGTCAGCCGGTGTAATCAACCGTCGAGGCCATACAGGATGCAGAATTTGGACAGACTGATTGGCTGCTCATTTGTTTTCTTGCTGGAGGTTGTTTTCTGGTTGGATCTCTCCAGTTGGATGGATGGAGGGTGTTCAAATTGGCCACCGTTTCCCTGATAAGCGCTGGATGTGTGCGGAGCCAAGGAATTTACAAACCCTGTAAAACTCTCAGCATCCAGTGCTCCTGGATATTGGCTCATTTAAGCGTGCTTCTCACTGTGAATGCTGTTGGGCACGGTACCGTACTGTGGACATATGGCACATTTATTGGGTGAGGCGTTTGTTAAAATACTTATGAATTTCACCTAATCTTAATGTGTAAGGGAGAAAAAAAACAACATTTTAACCTTTTTCCAAAGACCTTCCTGGTGGTCTTTGGGGTGTTCACGGAGGTGTGAAACTCTAATTTGCTTTTGAACTGAGGTGAGCTTTACACTCCCCAAACCTGCCGCTCAAGTGTGTTTCAATTCAATTCAATTTCACACACATTGCTTTTTAAATGGTACAAATACTCTGGTGTCAGGTCTGCTTGGAAGGTAGCTTCAACAAGCTGCTGTTCTGCAAGGACAAACTGTTGTAAAGACTTCTCCTGCATTTGCCCATTGGAAGTTTTCATGTTCGTCATATAACAACTTAATTAATTACGCAGATTCTTTGACGCGCAACTTTCCACCCTCGCCCTTTGATTTCCAACCCAGTCTTTCCTTTCACTGCATCTGATGTATTTATGCCCTGGAGAGAGAGCATTAAGTTTATTAGCCATTGATTTCCCATAGCCTTCCCCCTGCTGCGGGCAGAGGATTCATCACTGCTTTTTATTGACAACATCACTCAGGGGACGCCGCGGTGGGCTCTGCCTCCTTTTTAGCTGAGGTGGCAGCGGTGGCATTGTTCTTAGATCACCTCTGTTTGGTGCGAGCGGCTAATGGGGAAGCAATCAATCAGTCACTTAGATGGAGATAAAGACTCTAATCAATCCGCTGAAGAATAGACAAAGGAGTTGCACTCTCGATGATTGGGTTCATAACTTTTAATCACGAGAAATTTCGACCTGAACTGATGAACGTGCAAAATGGCTCCGCTGTCCTTGAGTTTCTGCTTCAGTGGGATAACATTTACAATTTTGAGTATTCGCAGAAGTTACCCAATGTCTAATTTCTAGAGCTCCAATATCTATTTGTATCAGTAGTGAGATGTGGGCCAACAAAAGTTACAAATTCAGCATTGTGCGTCACAACTCTCCATTCACCGATTGGTCCGGTTCCAAAGGACTCCAATCCGATCCATTTCAAACTAATACACTGAAAATAGAGCTTGTGGGTGAGACAATGTTTGACATTTACTTCTAAAAATTAAAAAAACGGGCATTAATATGATGTATCAATCAATAATAATTATTCACGTAATGCTCTATTCTACTCACATTAAGTTCAGTGACTTGACCCTGGCCTATTTGGAGTTAGTTGCTCTTCTAATCAGGAAACCGGCTGCACAGAGGACATGAAAGCAAGTCCTTGGCTTGACAGAAGAGAGACAGCCAACTTCCTGACGCTCAGCTCAGACCGTTTCAGCCTCTTTTGAAGCCGGCAGCCCCCGGAAAAGAAATCCGTCTCTCCTGATTGGCTGCTCGGAAACGACTGAGGACGTAGACGAGGCTTTATCTTAATCAGGTACGAGTTGACTGTTGGGCTCAGCTTCATCATGACGCTAAAACAGCTGAGCTTCAGTGATGAGGAATACCGAAACACGAGGGTTTTATTGTGCTCATTCAAATGTATGAATATTTATATTACTTATTTAGAAAATGATTGATGTGAGTGAAACTTCTCTGCAGTCTTTCATCCAGTCGAGATATTTGTACTTGTGTTTGAGAACAACAAATAACTGCAAATATTAACAATTGCCTTTTAGAAATAAATAAACACAACATCTAAATTAGACTGCTTTGTGCTTTCACTTTACTTCTCGCATGATGAGTTAAAATAAGTCTGTTAACTGGCCTTTCATTCCAAGAAACTTCTGGCTGGTTATTCTGTACCCTTGGGACAAATGCTGGGAGCTGCAGGATGGGCTATTTTTAATCAATGAAAAGATAGATCCAGTGAACTGAGCAGGAGAGATAAAATGTAGGTTACTGCCTTGAATACAAAGCGAGTTGCATCCTCTGTGTTGCAGGTTTATTTTCAGTAATGTTATGTATTTATATGAAAGAGATGAAAATCTTGCCAGATTCGGCCTTCTTTTCTTTCATGCCACCAGGTGCCCAGATATGTTGAACACTATCCAGCAGCAGTTTATCACTGTTCACACGTTTCAAATAAGGGAAAGAAGCAAAAAAAAAAAATATCTGAGCAGGGCATAAAATCTATCAAATTTGGTTTTGGGCACCGGCTAAAAGGAAGAAACTCTGCAGGGTTGTGCATAAATCTTTCACAAGTAGGCCACTGGCAGTATGAGTTTTATGAATGCTATCTGGACATTTATGCATTTTTTTCCTCTCCTCCCATATTCGTGCCAGTTTGAGTGTGGGAAAGCTGCGGTGCCACTTCTGGTGGGGATATTGTTCTGCCAGCGGTGTCGTATGATATTTGAACACGCCCTTAAAGCTCCCTTCCTGACCCTTTCGGTCTACAGATATACAAACAAATCAGAAACAAAGAGTGGATCAAAAAAGGAACTATTCCATCAACATCTTTGTGTATTGTCCGTCTCTGCAGCATTAGCATTTAGCGAGGAGAAGAACGTGTAAGAAGGAACGGTATCGTTATTCTCGGAGGATTATTGATGAGGACATATCAGAACTCATCTTACTCTTTCATCTTCATCGCCTCCGCCACCGTGCTGTGGCCACGTGCTGGCAGCATTATAGAAGCTGATTATCAGCCAATGAATGAATCACTCCGACCCCGCCGGCGAGCCTAACGGCTTCACGCATGAGCGTCCCACCTTGCACTGTGACGGATGGGGAGATACTTCCGAGGATGGATCGCCGCGTGTTTCGCTCACCTCATGCGGTGCAACACAATGCGCTCCCCGCCGCAGTGACCGTTGAACTGAAATTTATGGGATTTTTATCCTCAACCAGCTGTGGTGGCGCTCACCGGGAACAAAGCCATGACGAGTGTTTTCCTTCCAACTCCAGCACCCCACGGATTTAGAACACGGCTTCGTATAGATTGCATATCGTGACAGTCTGTGTGAGCACTTTGAGCGCACGCACACACACACACACACACACACACACAACCTTTAAATCAGATTACTCGTTGACCCTGGACCCCCGCGCATGTCTCAGAAACTCCATGATCACTTTTAATCCTATTAGAATTGGATTACAACCGAGGTGATCTGGACCCTAACAAACACCCACACACACACACACACACACACACACACACACACACACTCTCCATCCCTCTTTAATACACTGGCCCCCTCATCCTCATGCTTGCGCTGGTAAGACAGAATCGAAATGATGATGAAATCAATAATTGGTAATAGATGCGATGAGAGATTCGTCTTCCAATGCAAATGGTTTTGAGAACGCAGACAAACTTGACGTTTATAATCAATGTCAGTAAATGGTCAACCATTTATTGTTGGCTTAATCACGACGAGTCATTGGAAGCATGATTTATGCTTTATTTATTTTCACAGATAAACTGGCATGAACGAGGAAGAACAAATAATGAACTGGTTTGAAATGATTTCAATTTGTTGTTATATTGCTCTGGATTATCTTTTGGAGTCTAGAGAACTGTGTGTTTTGTTTTTTTTTCACCATATTTTTTCACCACATTTTCTAAAGCCCGGAGGGAAGTCGTCAGTTGTCTTCTTTTGTCAATAAAACATTGAGGTTGCGATCATATAAAACACAGAAAACCATCACAACCTCATGTTAGAGAAGCTAAAACCAGAGAATGTTTGTTGTACTCCCCTAAATTGACTTTGTTTGCTCTTGTGCTATTATCTTTGCAGTAGTGATAGTGACAGTGAAGGCAACATTAAGGGGGGATGATGATATGCAGCAAATGGGGATGTTGCAGTTAAGTTGTATAGCCTTTTAACTCTTTTTCGGAGACGTCTTCTGTGACACTTTAGCATTTCAGAACAAAATTAGGTCAAATTCTTGGGGATCACGGTAGATTTCACTTCATAAAATTGCCAGCCCTGTCTTTGCGGTGCTCTTTAGTGGCTCCACCTCATCACATGGTCCTCTGTGCTGCTGCGGTGTGGACGGCTCAGCACGGAGGACTTCTCTTCTCACAGGGTCTAAATCACCGGTGTTCCTGTGCGGTGAAGTGTTTACTTCAGCGGCGCGCCAGCCCAAGATTAGCATTGTGTGAATAGGACTGTCTGCCGCTCTGCGTCTCTGTACTTAATTAGCACTCTTGGTCAGTAAAGAGATGGGAATTTATTACGTCTTGGACAAACAAAAGGGGCACTGAAAAGACGTTGGTACCACAGCAGACCTGTTCAGATGAGTTACCTCCTTAAGTAGAGACGTAAAAAAGGAGAAAGGAGCAGAAAGCAGCGGTCATGAATTAGGGGAGGTAAAATGATTGATGAAATGATATTAACTTCATAAACACTAGAAATTAGGTTAAACAATGGATGGAGGTGGCTAGAAAGAAAGCCATCATGCTAACAGGAGATAAAAACCAAACAAAGAGGTGATGATATCCTGAAATAATGTCCAGCTCAGTGTCCATTAGCAGCGCTGTTTTTTAGGATGATTGGCTAATCCATCTCATTACTGCCGTCAGGGAGCCGGAGGATGCTCTCTGCTAGTAAAAGGTTGTTATTCAGCCTGTCCTGATTACGTTAAGCGATGGCAGTTTATACTGCAGATGTTTATTAGAGCCGAGCAGGCCGGCCGCTGCACATGCAGCAGACAGACAGGCTGGACCTGAGCCCAAATATTTAAGACAGACTCAAGTGCAGTGTTTTTGTGTCGCAGTTAATGTTGCTGTTCTAGTTGTGCACTAAACAATGTCAACTAAAAGGTGGGTTTATGGAGGCTGAGCACAGAGAGTAATGCACTTTATGCACAAACACACACGGCTCGACACTAAACTCATCAGAAGTCTGGCAGCTGAGTTGAACACAGATGCAATAACAAAAGCAAGTGTGTTTTTTTATATGATGCAATCTAAGAGAATTTCCAGAATAAATGTTGAAATTGTTTGGGAAAAGTTGTTTGGAATAGCTTCCATTACTATACGTGTAAATAATAATAAGGTCAGTGTGTACTCACATAGCTCTTTAAATGTGCTCTTGTTTAATTTATCAAATAAAAAAAAAAAAGGTACCATAAGGCTTTTTTTCCACTTTTTTTTCACCAATTCCCATTTTCTAACTTTTCTACTGATTGTCAGATTACCACATGTATTTGTCAAACAACCAATATTTTAAATAATGAACAAAATCAGACGAGGTGCGTCTGATGTTCTGATTAACTGTAATGTTGGTGACGGGTTGAAAATCATCTATTTTCATGATTTCGCAACAAGGAGGGCATAGTATAAAATCCGTGCACTTTATTCCCTTGTGCTAATCATAGAATCTATAAATATTGAATTAAAAGATTATCCCGACAGATCTTTTTATAGCAGCGGCACAAAGACATGAAATATCTGCTCCACCGTAGCTGTATTTTTAGGAGACTTAATCATTTCCATTCCACCCTAAATCAAGGAGTATTCTTGGAGAGAGAAAAAAACTCTTCCTCTCTTTGTCCACATCTCCTTTGGGACTGATTTATTATAATAATGAATAATGACTTTTACGTCATCCAATCAGCTTGGAGAAAATGTCATTAGGTCCCTTATATTTTGAATGTTCAATGTATATTTAGGGGCTGTAGGCTCCAACAAGAGGCCCAGTGTGTGCCTGCAGGCAGAAACAGCACTTGAAGAAGCAAATCACTGGTGGTGAGATCACTGTTTGGGAGGTGGTGGAGTGCTTCATTTGCATATTGAAAAGAAACATACCCAAACACTGAGCGACAGCCAATTTTCTCGCCACTAAAAGCTGTGGACAGGTGAAAGAACACCTCGCACTCTCACAAATGCTTCTTTAAAAAAAAAAAAATGTCTCTTTTCAGGCTCTGATGGAAATCCCTCCCGATTTTAACCCCCCACACTCCTAAAAAAAAAAAGAAAAAGAAGAAGAAAATTGAAAAGACCAAACCCGTCCTGTACTTTGAGGATTGTGAATAGAGTGCCCTGCAGCCCGCCTGCCCCACATACGGTGGCTGAATACAAAAGACCCCCCTCTGTAAGAGCAATCACTACGGGAGACCACTCTATCTGCACCGCTGCAGCGACAGGCCTCAATGAAGCCGTCAGCACAGGCTCTACTGTCACACACACACACACACACACACACACACACACAAACACACAAACACAAAGACAGACTCCTTGCATGTCACCATCTATTTCTTTAGCCCGTAAAGCCACAATGAAACACATACACACACACGCGCACACACACACACACACACACACACACGCACACACACACACACACACACACACACAACCAGTACTTTCAACCCATTCCCCTCGTGGCCAATGCTTTCTTTTCATCCTCCAGTGTGCCGGGCGCGAACAGGGAGGAGAGATGAGTGGTTGGCGCTGATTTGAATATTTAAATTATTTATCACCCGAGAGTATTGCGATCCAAGGCCTATACCAGAGGACGCGAGGGAGGTGAGGGTGAATCCAGCCATGTTTGGATTTGATAATGTGCCGTGATTGCCTGAGGGAAAGTGGGAAAAACATGGCCACAATTGCAGATTTTTGGTGGACATGCTAGTTATTCGGTTTCAGGAAGGAATGTGAATCATTTTTATTTGCATTTTTAAGGCTGAGGCGGTGCTGTAATGCGAGATTGCTGTCGTCTCTCAGGACATTATTGTAAATACGGCATTAATAAAACGTTCAATGTTGATAATCTTTACATCTCAATGTATGTGTATTGCTCTTATATCTGGAGCCCTCTGTCACGGCGCACTGTGCTGGGACTGTAAAACGTTTTATGAATAATAGCTCACTGTGGAATTACAGAAGAAGAAAAAAACTGGATGATGTAATGCACTGGGTCTTTAGAAATATCAGACAAGGGAAAGTTCCCCTTTGGCTTGTTGCAACTCGGAGCCTGAGAAGCACACTTTCGCAGAACAATCCTGGGAAATGAGGGGATTTACTACAGCTCATGTGATGACAAGGCTGTTCAAGGAAATAACATATAAGGATTAACACATCGAGCAATTCTCACTTTAACACCAAATGCATCAGTTTATTTTATTCCCGCATTTTTTAGTCCTTACCTTCTTATACCTTTGCTGCTCTCATGCAGCGTGCAGCTCGATCTCTTCCTCCCTCTTCCTTATGCACTCAGCACTAAGTTACAATCTCTAGACAAAGGAAGTCCTCGGCTGGCCCCCCTGTCGCTGTCTTTTCCCTCTCTGGTGCGCCGCGCACAACAACAGAAACAACGCTGATCGTAATCGAGCCCTGAGAAAAGACGATTGCCATGAGGCCAGTGTGTTTTAAAACACACGTTAATACATTCAGAACCATACGTTTTCATGTTGCAACACGCAAATATATTATTGCCTGGGGCAAAAAATCAAGTATGTGTAATGGCTATTTTCATATTATTGGTTTGATATATTTTTTTTTTTTGTTCTTTGTTCTGCAGTTCTCGAGTATGCTTGGTGCTCGTTCGGTGGCATTGTCTACGTCTAAGTGTAGTCAAGTTACTATTATTTTCTCCTAATCTGTTTTAATCATACACAGTCCATTGTCTTTGTTCGGTCAGATTTAGCCTTCCTATAATCTTCTGGCATTCTGCTTCGGAAAAATATATTAAAAAATATTGAAAAGTATATAAATTAAATCAGATGTTGTGTTCTGATAGCTGCTAGAAAGTGATGAAATCAGGCGTCTCAAAGTCAGTATACAGTTCACCGACAGGACATGGAAAAATCATTTACATTACGCTGACAAATGACAAATCTGATTATTTTTAAAGTTGACAACCTGTTTGTAATACCTATGCCAGCTGTATCTTTTATTTATAATACTGTATCTTGTGGGGGCGCTGTGGTAGCTGCCATCTATCACTCTCCATGTGGTGAAGCTCATTTGTTGCAGTCTGTGAGTACACACAAACGACTTTGTGTCCCCAGTAATGATCCCCTAATTATGAGAAGCCACAGCAGCCTCGGGGGTGTGAAACCACCTGAGTGTGTGTGTGTGTGCATTGCACCTGTGACATATAGGTGCATGCTGTGAGTGTGAGAGCGAGCAACAATGCAGACATCTGTGTATTTAATCACACACTCTGTGGGCTGTTTATTACATTTGGCATCCTCATTGCATTTGTCTATTAAAATTCACTCAGGACTATCATCAGCAATGTGGAGAACATATTATTCCATGTGTGGCCATGCCGCACATGCTATGTGTGTGTCCAACAAAAAGTATTTGGAAAATAGATGACTTGTTCATACTGGCGTGTTAAAATGCTTAGTTTAGAATATCATTTCATGGACTTTATGGTAACATTTCTATTTTTCTGCTCCTGTAGCCGAGCCATTAAGACCAACCAGGACCTTCTTCCTGAGACTCCGTGGACCAACATTCTCTTTGACGACTTCTGGGGCACCCTGCTCTCTCACAGCGGCAGCCACAAGTCCTACCGTCCACTCTGCACACTCTCCTTCCGCCTCAACTACACCCTGCACGCCCAGCGTCCCTGGGGCTACCACCTGCTGAACGTGGCGCTGCACGGCCTGGTCACCGCCCTCTTCACGGCCTTCAGTCGCCCGCTTCTCGGCGGCGGGCTGTGGAGCCTGCTGGCCGGCCTGCTTTTCGCTTCTCATCCGGTTCACACTGAAGCGGTCGCCGGTGTGGTCGGGAGGGCGGACGTCGGCGCCGCGTTGTTCTTTTTGCTGTCGCTTCTCTGCTACGCGAGACACTGTGGACTTCGCGGGGACCCGTGTGGGACTTTTGAGGCCGGGCGACGTGGCGGTGGCGGCGGCGGCGGCGGCTCAGCCGGCTGGTGCTGGGGCTGGATGCTGGCCAGCCTGTGGTGCGCGGCCGCCAGCATGCTGTGGAAGGAGCAGGGGGTGACGGTGCTGGCCGTGTCGGTCGTGTACGACCTCTTCGTGTTTCAGAGACTCCGGTTGCGCCAGGCGCTTCTCCTCCTGCTCGGAAAGGTAAATTAGCGCATGCTATGTATTCCACATGTGACGCCGTGTTCCCCGGCTCTTGGCGTCTCCTTCAGTTTCCTCTTCATTCCCTCAGAGGCATACCTCATCCAGCCAGCTGTTATGGTTTCTGTATGGTGGATTAAGTTTTGTTTGTGCATGCTGTTTGCTTTTCATTAGGAGTGTAATTAGGAAAGCTGTTTGCTGAGGCAAAACCGCACAGTTGTTGAATGAAAAGTAAACTATTGTCATTTGTCATCTGCTAAACGGGAAGAGGTTTTCCCATTCCTTGCAACGCTGCCACCAACTTCAGTTTGCTGCAGTAAATAGATGCACATTAATGCAAGTGAATTTAGATTAGGATCTCAGCTTTTAGTATGTGTTTTGGTTTCAAGGGGGGAAAAAAAAGAGCACAGGAAAAGCTATTTTCAGGGTGAATTGTTTTGTGTTCAATATAAAGGTGACAAAATGTATGTGCAGAAAAAAAATTGTTTTCCCCCACTTGTCGAGTTAGCTGTACAAACAATGTACACACACACGGACACACACTTTTCTTCCTCTGCCAGACTCCATTTTCCCCTTCAAACTCAAGTTATTTACGGGGGACAACCTTGACGCTGTGACTCATGTGATTATGGGGATCAGTGTTTGACTGGAAAAGCTCCTCTCGTAAGCACTCTCCATTTGATTGGAGAAACTGCTCCTTAGCCAACATGATGGCTCTCGTAAAATGCATAACTGGCCCAATAAAAAGTCCCCTTGGGTTTACTGAGCAAGGACAGTCTGGCTCTCAATGGTGTGCGTGTGTGTGCGCGCATCAGAGTCTTTTTTATAGTGGGTTCTTCTTGAGGAAACATCTATAAATACCTTCTTTTTTTATAGCAAGGTTTGGGACGTAACCTTGCCTCGCTCATCACAAACGTCCTATGGAACGTTCTGGTGTATACAAACTTTACAGACAATCTTATTGACACAGCCAGCCTCCAGATGAAAACATGTTCTACCTTCGAGTGTGTCAGGCTTTACCGTACCTGAGGGGCAGCATCTCCTGTAAGGCTTTCTGGCAGGATGATAACCCGCAGCTGTTATTAGTGGGCCTGCGATGAGCGGCCCAGAGAGATCAGAGAGGAGAGAAAGAGGGAGTTATGTTTTCTCTTCTCGGTGCTCGACGTAATTGAATGTGTGTGTGTGCTTTCACAACTTTAAGACCATGGTCTTCCAAGTCATTTATTAAAGCTGTTCAATCACATTGTCTATGGTCACACCATCTCAACTTCTCTCATAAAAAGAAATATCTGAAAAACTCAAAATCTAAATTGACTGAGGAACGTGAAACCCTCCTAAAATGCAGTACGTGTCGTGATCGTATCATCAGGCATTCATATGTTTTTTGTCTGGCCGTGTTTAAACAAAGAGTTGAGCCACAGCCCAACCTGAGAGACTTCCACCACCTCTTTCTTTCCAGTCTGTTGCATTACAGCCTGAACGATTTCATCACCCTCAGTGCTTGTCAGAAGCAGTTATGAAAAATCCCATTTCCCTGTGTATTTATCCCACAGGAGAGCAGGGATATTATCAGCAGCCTCCGCCTCTTTGTCCAGACACAATAGCCTTTGCCGGCATCTCTGTGCCAGCCTGTCAGGTCCTGGTGCCAATCCCCCAGCGCCCCATCGCCGCCTCCTGCACATCTGGCTGGTTTATCACTCTGGCAATGCCCTCCTATATTGCCCGGGTCACAGCTATCTTGGCAGGGAGCTCGTTATGTGCTGTGGCCAGCCACGGGGGCAATTGTTTCCTCGATTATGAGCCAGACGTCTCAGGACGCATGGGAACACAGAAGGGAGAGGGAAACTATGCCCTCACTTCCTTTCCTTTATCTGGTCTTGCTCGTTCTCACCTACTGTAGCCTAAAAGCACTTTGGGAACGGACGACCATGGCGTCTGCTGTATCGCACTCCGCCACTGAGGCACACCGTCAGTAGCCATTGGATGTGACGGTAGATGGAGAACAATGCAGCATGTGCAATTTTGTATTTAAAATAAGAAATGTCTCATTTCTTCCACAAGGAAGCAAAATATTGGAAAAACCATGTCATGTTATCTGACCGCTGCCTCACAGCAGCCACAAACAATAAGGAAATGCAAATCAGCTGCTTGGGAGAGAGCAGGAGACAGATGTGCTTCGCTCTTGCCAGCACTCCATTTCTCATCCTATTAACTCTCTAATCAGACAGAGATGAGATTTGAAATGAGACGTGGTAGAAGGGAGGGAGTGTTAGGAATTGGATGATAGAGACAAAGAAAGGTGTGGCGTTAGCGCTGTAGCTTGTTGAGAGGGCAGAATAAGTCTTACATGCCAGGATCATAAGAACATTGTTCCTTTCACTCAGCTTGTCAATGGCTAAAACAAACGGGTTGATGAATAAGGCTCCAGGCTTCAGACAGGTCAAAGGGAATAGTTTGCTTATGTTGGTATTAAGGAAGGTTGCACCTCTTTGTTAATCTTGAGGTAAACTGTGGAACTTTGGCAGGCAAGATTAATTTCATTAGAAGGGGATTTCGAGCATTTCCTTGACTGAAGAAAAGTTAGTGAATAGACCTTTTGTTAAAAGCATTACATTAAAAAGGTGTGAAACATAATTCTGCAAATAATCCTGCATACGGCACAATTTTTAGACTTGGGCATTAAAGGGATTCCATTGTGATCTTAAAGTGTTGCTTACTCCTCCCCGTTTGCCTCATTGAGTGCTGCAAGCTCTCAAACTAAAGTTCAGTACAACCAGCTTAAAGGATGTTGTTCCAATTATCTCCAAGCAGAAGCATTTGGCTTTGAAATGACGCCTTCTGTTGCACGTTCTGCTGCATGCTCTTTATTTAGCCTGCATTTGTGTTTTTGCCATCACTGGAATGACAAAAGTAGGGCATAGTCAGATGTTCTGGCAAGAGCATTGTCTCACTTCTTATCCATACTTTACACAAACTTCTTTTTAATTGCCTGATTCAACTTGCCATACGTGTTTTTCACTTTTGAGGTAGTTAATAGATAATTGGTATCGCGGTTATTGCTCAGGCTTAATTGTTGTAACTAAAAGGGCAAAGTTATTGTTTTTTTGGCGCTAAACTTGAGGGGACTACCCTCTGGGCTGGAGCGGGGCCGACACTGAAACCAAGACAGAAATCCTAGCCATTGGTGACGCATATGTGGATCGGGACACAAGACTTTGAAGTGTTAATGAAACTAATCTGTTTGTGCAAGTGCTTCTTGCATGAGACCCATTGTATTTTTTAACCCGTCTATGCAATTTGAAGATAATTATCCTCAATAGCACAAATTGGTCATTACAACAAAGCCAACAAAGCTGCATGTCATTTGATCAAGATCATCAAGGATCCCAACGTCGTCGCAAACCCCATTTCACAATGACGGCCCTATCTTACTCAAACAGGAAGCTCTTCAAATGTCACGTTAACACCACCGGCGCCCTGTGCTTTCATCAGCTGTCTTGGTGGACAGCACGCAAGGCTTCAACCTGTGACCCATCTCATTACAGTTCCCTTTGCCAGCAGCAGCGGGGCTTTCATGGAGAGAACTAATGGGGTAATTAGGTCACTCTATCAAAGTCAGCCCTCTCAATGCCAGCCAATGCTGCCGTCTGATTACTTGGGTGAGTTGCGCCAAGTCAGCAGAATCCAGTACACATACGAGAGTTGGAAAATGAAGTGGATGCATGCCTCATTATACCTTTCATCCCAATTTAACATGCCACTGGTAATGCATCAAATATGAGCGTGGCTGGATGTGTGCTGTGCAAATACAGCGTGTCCAGAAATTTGAAGGCCTTTCCATGCACATGTTGCTGAGAAAAAAATTGCTCCACGGTTGGGTGATGTAGCTTCCACCTCATCTTGAGCGCAAGAAAAAAAAATGTCACTGTTTATTATTTAAATAATGTTTTAGTCCTGATAAGTAGTTGGCAATACAACTTCATGGTTGGCATGATATTTTTTCCTTTAGCATTTTGGAGATACAAGAAATGTAAAATTTTTAAAATAGATTCAGGAGCATAACAAGATTTTGATTAAATGTTGCTAAACAAGTGGTAAAACTCCCATCCCTGATCAGCCCAGTGTTTCTGGAAGGAGTTATGAGCGGTTTGAATTGCACATGACTTTAACAAGAAAAGTCCGGAAGACTGATCCCCTGCTGTCTTGCATCAGTCCACAGCGGCTTTAAACAGTGCGTGTATGAACTCAGCCGTATCCCGCTGTTTCTTCAGGCATGTTTTAAACACTCTGAACGCTGCAGTGTCAACAGGCAGACCACACATTTCTGGGATTAATAAAACGAGTGCTAATAATGAATGGCACCGTTAAAAGATGAAGGCTCGGGAGCTTAATATTGTATGTTTATGTGCGGAAAGAGAGACTGAGAGAACGAGAGAAGGGTTAATTCAGGGAGGAAAAAAAAGTAGATAAAAAACTGAAAGTGGAATAAAAAGTAGTAGAGGAAAAAAAAAAGGAATCGACTCTGAATTTCCAAATGAGGAAGTGTAAGAGATATGTGGAAGGTTCAAAGGCTCGGCGCCAGCGGGAAGTTGCGTTTGACAGTTGGCTGGGGATTATGCCAGCCGTCCTCTATGGATACACACAGATCACATGAAGGCAAATCAATCATAGCTGAAACATGTTCCCATGGATTTAAGTTACAGTAAAGCTGAACAGCAAAATTTAAAAAAAACAACTTGAAAGTAAATACAAAAAGTACCCTCATGGATTAACTATGACGAACTGCGTTTGGATTTCAGTCCAGGACAACTTGCTATATGATACATTTTTTTCTGGACTTTGTGTTTAGCACAAGAAATAAATTCTCCAGATCCTATTTGTTTTAAGTTGCTATCATGATTTTGTTACAAAGGACATTTTCTCTTAAATGTATAGGAAAATACAATGGAATTGTCAGATTTTTATTTTTACTTACGAGGACAAGTGGAAGCAGAATAGCCCTCGCTTGTTGTGAAAGGCTGGCTTGTCAAACACAGGTGTGGCTCGTAAGCTTAATTAGCTCTGAAGGGGTTGAATGTGGCAGGGACATCGTTAATGTGATTAGTTACACCTGTGCTTCTCCTGCTAGGTGTCAGAGTGTGCACCAGGAGAAAGGTCCAAGAAACATCTAGAGTTTAGGTAGTTTTCAAACTGAATTCCCCGAGCAGATTCATAGATACCTCAAGCTGAAGGTGCCCATTTAATGATTCATGGGCATTCATCTTATAGTTTGAAATGGCCACTAAATCAAAAAGCCAGCTCATTTGAAGAGCTGCATTAGTCAGCATAGTGCCCTGCCAACAATCCTCTTGGGTGTAGTTTCGTAGGGAATTATTTAGTTGTTGGGTTATTGAAGCTCTATTTTCTACCGAAAACAGAAGAATACTGAGAGGAAGGAGACTGTCATACCAGACAGGAAAATACAACGGGCAATCCTTTCACTTCAGTCCTGAAGTGTTGCTTTTAAAATCCCACAAGGAATTGGTGTCGAAAAGCTAAAGTTATTTGTTGCTGAGTTTGTGAATTAATTCAGTCATACATCATTCAAAGATCCAGCCTTCTTTCTCGCATGCTTGCAGGTGTGCGTTGTGTGATCGATCGGGAAATCGGTTAAGGAACGATTTGAAATAGGCAAGGCAGTGAGGGGTAAAAGAAAGCTCATTCACCTAAATACCACAAATGACTCTCTTGCTGCAATTGCCTTATCTTCTGATGCCAAGCAGAATTGGATTTCTTAGACAGTTTCCTCCCTTGATCGGCAATGTGGGCTATCCATCAATAAGCACACCCCCTTTTTTGTGTAAAAGGCACTCTCTCTTATCTTTTGTGTGCTGCCTTTTCAGCATGCAAGTCAATATCCGATTTTTTTTTTTCACTCTCACTTCCCCACTGCTCATCCGAAATGTTGAACTCCTTGAACTGGCCCTTTTCCATCCTACTATTGACAAGTGTCTTTCTGTCACTTGCTGTGTCTTCACTTCGTCCCTCAGCTAACCTCATGAGGAAACATGCCTTTTCCTTTCTAGATATGCAGTAATCAACTGGAGCTTGTAGGTCACAGGAGTCAACGCTACACATCTTATACAAATCCTAACCTAGGTTTGTTATGGTTCACTCATGTTTTCAATCAGGGTTCCTGAAAGCGGGCACAACCTGACTAAAGCATGCTCCATTGTAAGAAAGGGAGTATTTCTCTCCAAAGTATATTGAGACAAATGAAAGCGTGTTCTTTGTGCTCTGTGTAGCTATTTTCTCCCTATTGTGCAATTCATGCATTGCGGATTATACAGAGAGTGTGAATTATTACTGTAAAAGAGTAAACTTAATTAGGAGATAAAAAGAAAAGTAGAGCTACACTGGATCAACACTTTGAGTTATAGAAGACATTAGAGGACATCAAAGCCAATACAACTACAGACTACTTAAATGTAAACTATCCTCCTGTCCTGCACTTTCATACCAAACAGAACAGCAATTAAATTATGAAAGTATGCACACATGTACGTGTACACACATCTTATTCCCCCTGGATAGGTTCAAATACAGTTCATATTACTCTGAAAAAATAAGTGGGCTCAGAAACTAGGACGTGAGCAGCATCTCTATAGTCATCACTCATGATGTTATGTCGTTTTTAGTCCATTAGGTAAACTCTGTTAGGAACATGAATAACAAGCACGGTTTTAGTCAGGACTGCAGCAGCCTGTCTCTGTCAATGAGCCTGTGTGACATTTCAGTTTAATCTTAATGAAAGGCATTTCCCTCCCGACCGTCAACAATGAATGTAATTAAACAAGCTACTAATCAAAGGTCAACGATGTGATCGCACAACCTTGTCATGTCGTAGCAACTGTATCTCAAACGGCAGACTTTCAGACATCAATAGTGGCCTCCATTGTGAAGCCCCTGAAATGAATGATCATTTTGGCCCTATTGTGTCACATCACATTGTTCCTGTGTTTGACTTTATATCAAATTAATGCATGCAATGATTTTCCTGAAGTATCACGAACCAAATGTCCTCAGTGTTTCCTTCCAAGTATGTATCAATACAACTGTCAGGAGTTTCACAGCATTCAGATAAGAGGCCAAAGTGACAAACGGTTGCGTGTGCCAGTTTTGTTTGAAGGTGTTGCGTGACAGAGGGCCTAATAGTGATCATGCTGCAGAATTAATGCTCTTATGAGATGTAAACAGCATCTACATACCAACACAATAAGTATTAAGCTGATTACCAGTCACACTCACTGCAGCCCTGACAGGCAACAAGCGAGGACTTAGAGACAAATCCTCTCGTACTTTAAATGAACTTCAAAGTTGACCTCAGCCAGGTCAGAAATGAGGCGAATGTGGTTTACTAATTTGTACAAACTTGTAGTAATAATCTTTACTTCACATCTTTGTGGAAATATGTTGATTTATTTCACTATAGTATGTTGGTCTTCCCTTATCCTCAATAAAATCTTCTTTTGAGTATGACATATTCCATTAAAAAATGATTATCTCATCATGTAAACTGTCACAAAGTTGCTGACCAAAAGAGACACACATTACAGCGCCCAGCTGTCCAAATCCCAATGTGTCTTTCATCAGTGTGAATGTTATATGTCACTATTTTCATGTAAAACATGAACGTGTTGTTTCTGGCTATGATGCATTTTGATTTTAAGAAGTGTGCTGATGTTTCAAAGAACTGCATAATTGTACATGAGTGTGGTTTATGCCCTAGGAAGCTATCAAAAACATTCCAGAGATTGCTTTCCACAGTTTCTCTTTCTATAGGGAATAGTGGGGTAATACTTTTACAAGCTTTTTTCTTTATAAATCATACCCTAACAGCTCATACTGAAAGACAGGAACATCCTTCTTATTAACTTGTTGTCTACAGTCATCCCCGGTACATTTATACAACCATTGTTGTACAAGATTGTGACAGTTATTGAAATAGCCCCTCCAAAATGAAAACAAGTTCAGGTGCTCTGGAATGCAGACAAAACATTGCGGCTTTGACTGAGCTCCTCCGGACTAAAATGTTGATTTAGGTGTTTTCCTTTTGCATGACTTTTTTATTCTCTCCTCTCTTTCAGAAAAAGAACATGAGTGTTTTGCTGAGTCTTGGCGTGCTGGCTTCCTGGGGAGTGATCCTTCTGTCTGCTCGGCTCTACTGGATGGGTAATAAGCCTCCCAACTTCTCCAACTCGGACAACCCCGCGGCTGACTCGCCACATTTTCTCACTCGAACACTAACGTTCCTCCACCTGCCGGTTGCCAACGCATGGCTGCTGCTCTGCCCCGACAAGCTCAGTTTTGATTGGTCCATGGATGCCGTGCCCTTGGTCAGGTCCCTGGCCGACTGGAGGAACCTTCACACTGTTGCCTTTTATGGTGGATTTGTCCTCCTGAGTTTGTTTGGCCTCCGTGGCCCCACCTCCACCTCCACATCCAAGGAGACCAATGGGAAGGCCTATGTCACTAATGGGAAATCAATCACCAATGGAAATGGTTACCATGCGCCTGACACAAACCACAACACAGACCTAGGGCCAGCGAAGACCACCCTAAACGGGTCATCTGGAATCCACCACTGCCCTCCATGGACGTCCCTGCCCCCTACACGAAACCTAGTACTCTTTTCATTAGGGATTGTCTCATTGCCTTTTATCCCAGCCACCAACCTCTTCTTTTACGTAGGTTTTGTTATTGCAGAGAGGGTATTATACATCCCCAGTATAGGCTTTTGTTTACTGGTTGCTGCTGGTGCAAGAAACTTGTACGTTCGACTGAGGACTAGAGGCTGCAAGGCCTTACTGCTGTGTCTCTGTATGAGTCTGGTGCTGCTGAACGGACTCAGAACTGTTCAGAGAAACAGGGACTGGAGCAACGAGGAGAACCTCTACAAGTCTGGGATTAGTGTGAATCCTGCTAAAGGTAAGAGACGACTGGCAGTTATCATTAGAGATGGGTATGAAGAGGACAACCATGGGAGCTTTTAAATGGACAAGCATCATATGTGTAGTTCATAGAACAATTCAAATGTGATCCTCTCTCGGTTTCACGACAGTACATATTTTTTACGACATGCGTTTCCGATGGGCGCAGAGAAAAAAAAACACATTTATTCCGTTTTAATTTGTTTTATTTCAGCAAATTCATGGCAATAACACTTTTAAAAATGAACACCAATATTGTGTAAGTTGTCGCTCATATGTCTCCTGTAGCATGGGGAAACCTGGGGAATGTACTAAAGAACCAGGGCAAGATGGCAGAGGCAGAGAAGGCGTACAGAAACGCTCTGCACCACCGAGGGAACATGGCCGACATGCTGTATAACCTGTGAGTATTAATAAGGACGCCTGGTCCCCCTCCTCCTGTTTGCAAAGTCTTGACACGAACGGGTTCTGATTCCTCCCATCCATCACTTGAGATTGCAGCATGGCAGAACAAGAAAGGCAGAAGGGAGGAAGGGAAATAGAATACTGAAAGAGAGAGCGACAGACAGGAAGATCTTAAAGACAGCCAAAATAGATCTAATACGTGAGAAAAGACGCAAGTGAGACTCAGAGCGACGTGTGATGCAATAGTGCGACGAATAGGAAATCACTTTGTGTGTCTCTGGTTGCTCTTTGTACCGTCGGCTCCTGGTTTTGCGGGGCCTGTGGGAGGACACCAGGCGGCCTCCGATCCTGGAACACAGGGTTTAAAGGTGCCAAAACCTCAGAGCAGACCCCATGTCTCTCATGCCGACACTGTTTTTTTCTTCCCACTTCTCTATTCCCTCTCAAGTTACGGCTGTCAGGAAGCTGGCAATGCAAACTAAGGAAAAGTGCAGACCTATTGATGGTGTTTTGACATTCTTTCAAATTGAGGTGCAATTTCAATGTCATGGATGGTCGGGTATATTGGGGTAAACGATACAGAAGCTGCTATATTTTTTTGTTGTTTTATCCCTCACACCCCCTAAACACTTTGACACGTGCTGTAATTTCGGGTAAACCTTCACAGATTAAAAATACCGAGACTAATCCTCAGTCGCGCGGTTAATGCTGTTTTTTTTAATGTCTCACATTTTTGCATTTTTGTGTGTCTTTTAGTGGTTTGCTGCTGCAGGAGAATGAGCGTTTTTCTGAAGCACTGCATTATTACAAACTGGCCATTGGGAGTCGGCCAACACTGGCATGTAAGTAAACGGGGGAAAAAACAGTATAATTTTGTGGCGGTGGTTTTGATCAGCGGAAGAGTTTTAAGCGATTAGGTTTTGTCACTCATTGATGAATCAGATGTGAGCCAACAGCCATTATTGGATCACCATCATGGGCCAATAAGATGTTCTTTTTCCACATACTCATTTGGAGGGCCATATTCAGGCTATTTCAGCTTGACGGTGAAATGATGAGATTCAATCTCACACTTGAGTGCCTGCATGTGAGATGAGGGACCATTTTATGAGGGAGGACAGGACGGGTTCCAGACTGCTTTTTCAACTCGATAAGTTATCTTCACTTCGTCCTTCACTTCATCTCCTTTTAGCCTCATTTCTTTTCTTATGGTAATTTAATATGCGTTTGACCTCTGCGCTGTCTCCCTTTATTGCTGAATTAGTGCATGTCCATCTTCCCCAAGTGGATATGTGAATGAATCAGGAGTTTTTAGTTGAACAACATCAGCAATGACGTGGGTTTAGTTGTTCGCATTGTCGTGTTGTTCTCTGTATTCAAAGGTCTACCCGGGCGTACGTGAGTGTGAGTGACAGCAGGTTCCAATCCTGTGGTTTGTAATTGCATTGGCATGTTGTGCCGTTTAATTAATTTCCTCTCCTCCTCACAGCGGCCTACTTGAACACAGGAATCATCCTGATGAACCAGGGCAACCTGGAGGAGGCCAAGCGCACCTTTCTGACTTGTGCCGACATTCCCGATGAGAACTTGAAGGACCCCCACGCCCACAAGAGCTCCGTCACCAGCTGCCTGTACAACCTGGGAAAACTGCTCCATGAACAGGGCCAGCAGGAGGTTAGCACTCACAGCTCATCCATGTAGCTCAACAAAGTAAGAGTTCCTCATCTTCATTACGCTGATGTAAAACAAAAAACTCTTTTCCTCTACTTCAGGAGGCGCTGTCTGTTTATAAGGAGGCGGTACGGAAAATGCCCAGACAGTTTGCACCGCACAGCCTTTTCAACATGATGGGTAAGTTACTGTTGGAGCCTGTTTCACCTCTTTGTTTGTAATGGAGGGCTGGAATTGGAGTATGAAAAATCACGACATTGACGATATTTGCTTTGAAATGATATTTCACATTTTTATTTGAATGAGGTAACAGAACCATTGGATACGTGTAATTATGAAGAACAATGTCATGCTTGTTTTATGATGTGAGTAAAACAATGTTGACTTGGGACAAGTTCGGTTTGAGTTTCAATGATTTATTTGACATGTTTGTTTCCATTGTATATTTTGGTCTTTCATTTCATCTGCGCTTTGAATTGAATTCAACAAATTGACATTAACTCGCTGCCAAAAAGAAAAGCCTTCAGAGGCCTGGGATCACCTGTTTGATTCCAACACTGCGCAGCCGTTGTGTCCTCTTGCAGAGGATTGAGGCTAATCCGTGCAATGAATCACATCCCTCTCTTTGTTATTGTAACACTAATTACATTATTGGAAGATCATCCCGACAGCTCGGTTGACATGTCTGCAAATATTTCCCGGACAACTTAAATGAGAATGGGATATGTGTTTTGTCAGGTGGAGGGAGGGGTTGACGGAGGTCAGTGTTTGCATCAGTGTGATGTCTTTGTTTAAACTGATGTCAGAGGCCCACAGCTTGTCTTTAGACCAAACATAATCTTATAGAGATTTACACACAATTTTTCTTCCTCGGCAACATTTATTTATGAGTTGTTATCTGTTAAAAAGAAAAACTCCAAACCTTGGAGGATTATTTTGAGAAGCAGTGTTTAATATTAACTTTTTCTTTTATCTTCCTACATCAATGTACACTGAAAAGCCCATAACGACAGTCAGAATTTCATGCTATTCAGATGTTTTGCTGCGTCACAATTCACTGGACATAGTCAAAGCGCTCACCTGTAAATATTAGGTCCCACAATTCACATTGTATGTCACGACAAAAACCCAAACCCTCAAGAAACATCTTAACTACAAAGGAAAACATTTTGTACAGTTAAAAAAAAAATAGAAATAAAGCAAATTTAGAATTTGAGTCTGTAGACCAGTTCGGAAAAGAAACTTCCATTACAACTTTGTAGTCTTTGATGGATGATGGCTCGGCCTGCAATTGTCATTGACAGACCAGGACACCCCATTGGTTTTGTTGGAGGCCGGGACAATGGTGTGTAATGAATTAGCACAGATGCAAAGAGTAAGTGTAAAAATCCCCCAAACCACAAATTCTGACTTGTGAACTTGCTGTGTGTTCTGTTTCAGGAGAGGCCTACATGAGGCTGAACAAGCTGGACGAAGCAGGTCACTGGTACAGAGAGTCCCTCAGGGCCAAGCCTGACCATATCCCAGCCCACCTTACGTATGGCAAACTCCTGTCCAGCATTGTAAGTCCCATTACTGACACACACACACACACACAGTAGGAACCACGAGGCAAGCCCAAGCATTCTCTTAGTAACGATTGCAGTGGTTAACTACCTGGCGGAGTGTAATTAAACGTGGGCCTGAAGTGGCAGCAGAGTGGAGTGATAAATAATGCATATTGAGCTATCGATCCCTCTGCAGAGTCTGGAGAGCTGTGATAATTGTTATGAGGCGTGAGCTTCTGACTCTGACATATGCACGCGAGACAAACTCTTCTCTTCCTAATCAGAAGTCAGCCGGAGGAATTGTGGCGCTTTCGTGAATACGTTGTTTGACCCCAAATGCCACTAGTTAGTCTCCCGGAGAAGAAGAAGTGATAGGAACAATAAATACTTTTTTTCGGTGGCTTTGAATTGACCCTGATCCAGGACCAAGGCCAAATAGATTAGAGAACGGCCAACTGGTAGCAGCGTAAAGTCATGTCTGATGTCTGAAGGTCACAGACATGGGGATGAAAGCCATCCGTCTGTGATTGGACGACTTCCACATGATCTGTCCCTCACCGTGTGTGTAAATGTGAGTGAAGACATAGAGGGCACACACGTTCGCCCAACTTCTATCCAAAGGTTACCTTGCCCTTCCGATGTTTTTTTTTTTTTTTTTCCACAAAAGAACTTCCACTCTCCGTCCTCCCGCCATCGCTCCCATTCCATTGAAAACAAAAACACGTTTGTGTGACAACAGATGTGTTCACAGCTGAGTCAAGTTCACATGTGGGAGTTGAACCGTGTGACCTCTAAAGATGTTTGACCTCCTCCCTTCCACAGCCTTGGGTGCTGAGGAAACCAACCTGCAAGTGCCTTACTTGCAGCTGCAACCCATACTGGCTGCACCTTTTTTAGTTCTGATCATTTCCTCTCCTCGTTGAAAGATTTACAGATATACATAGCGCGCACACACACACACACACACACACACACACACACCACATGTAAAGCACAGGTTCATATCCGAGTCGCCCACCGTGGCTGGACATCTGCTGCGCTCCCTCAGGCTCAGGACTGCAGATCCATGCAGGGCCCTGACTCTCTGAGAGGCCCCCTTCACTGCTACGGGGCTTAAGGAACAGGAGATTGGATGGACCCTGGACAACGGACTAGTGGACAGGCTTATAATGCAATTACTCTCCTTCCTTATTAAATCACTTCCATCAGCTACATTTTTGGCTGTCCTGCCGCAGTCAATCGACAACACAGACACGGGGAGGAAAGGTCAAACTGAAGTCCTGTACTGCGGTTCACCCCGACACGTACTCTCGCGCTGTTTTTCTTGCGCAGTATTACACATCAGCTCTCAAAGTGTCCCTCTCCCACTTCCTAAAGCCACACACTAATAAAGTTGAAACCTGATAGTCTTGTACTCATCCGGATCCCTCAACAAATAACAAGTGCACCTCCTAAAGCCACCACTTTGCCTCATTCTTCCCAAGGTCAAAGTGCTTACGAATGGGACGAGTGTAACATTCGAGTCCCGCTGTCTGTTGGAGATCTCTTGCTGGAGTCAGAAGGGTGTGGTGTGCTTTAGGGAAACTGTGGTCAGTCAACGCTGCGGTGATTCATGAATAGGAACTCGGCTGCGTGTTTAAGCATTCATCACTGATGCTCCATAATCCAAAATAAGATGATTACACATCTTTAAATCCTTTAAAAAAAATAGCATATAACAAAATTGTCTTTCGATACATAATTTACTTTGGCCTGAATGCTTTCATAAATCTTTTAAATGATTAATTGCCCCCCCAACATAACAGGACTGAATCACTCTAATTTCCATTCTAATGGAAGTCTTGGGGAAAGGGTAAATTGAATGTAAAGAGGAAAGTGCCAAAGAAAATGTGAAATAAATAACCCATCGAGGCCCCGTATTCGCACATTCATTTAGAGGGATTGCGGGTATGGGGAAAAGCTAATAAGGAATATGTAATAGGCCCAGTCCTCTCATTTCTTCTTGCATGGCAAGTCCATTGGCAATATGGAAGCAATCAGTGCTGAAGCATGAAACAAAAGAGGTGGAGAAATGGTGCCACATGCGCACAGAAGCTATATGTTTCGCAGTGTGGTTGCAGGTACTCGCACACATCTTGGAGGTTTTTCTGTAAAGGTTAGGCATGGGAGCTGCGGTACTATATTCTTTATGAGCGTAAGTTTCCTGCTGTTACTAAACCTCAACTGATGCATGTCAGTGCATTAAAAGGCCTCAAGCAGATCCGGTGAAATGCAAGAGAGATTTTTGTGTGCGTCTGTGTCCGCATGGGTGACACAACATGTCCACAGTATCCATGTTATATATCTTGTGTATACTGCTGGTATTGAACGACATCTTGCAGTTTGCACAGCAGGAGGGCGTCTTAGCCTGCGTGAGCATATATGCTAACTCAGCTATATAAACCCATTTTTTTTCTGGTTGCTTCAGGTGTTTGGACCCCGGTATACATCCTGCAGGTCTAATATTTTTATATAGGGGTCAACAAAAACCTTTTAGTCGAAGTGTGTTTTGTACTATTGCAAAATAACTAAATATACTAAAAACATACAACAGAATATTCCAGGTTACAAAACGCATTATTGCGTAAAACTATTTTTTTCTTTGTGCCAGGTGTAATATCCTTCCTTTTTCTTTTAGGGGCAGAAGACGGAAGCAGAGAAGTACTACCTGAGAGCGATTCAAATAGACCCGACGAAAGGAAACTGCTACATGCACTACGGTAAGAAGAGACATCAAAGCCTTTTCCTTCTCTGGAAAAGGCAAACATTTTCAGCCGAGCCTGTTTGAAACGTTGGAATCATAAAAAATATGGATGCCTGTGTCCTCTGAAAATTGCTCTTGTGGTGGACAGAGCTATGAGAATTTCATTTAACGTCATTTTCTACCAACTATAACATGCCTGATTGCCTGTAATTCAAACCTCTGCCATGCCGCACTTGTAGGGTTTACTGTAATGACCGGGCTTTGCTCGAGTAAGCTGTACTCAGGATGATTATTAGGCAGGGGCCTTTCGACTCTTTTATCCAAGACCTATACTTTGTAGTGTCACCTTCAGACCCAGAGTCATGAAACACACCAGCTCCCCTTACAACTCGTGCTGTAAACCACCCTGGATCCAAGCTCATAGCTTATGTAACCTGATAGGCGTTTTGGAAAGAACCAAAGCGCCGTGGTAATCATTTGAAAGTGTCAAATACTCAGCTGTTTTGATCATTTTCCCCCCTCCAAATAGCCATGTTTTTTTAATCTCCGCACCACTGTAGCAGATTTGTGGACACGTACCATCATTTCATTTACTTTTGGTATCAGCGCTGGGAGTGTTGGAGCTGTTGGAGGTGTTGCAGATGCTGCAAACACACACCCGCACACACACACACACTGTTTATCTGAGGGGGAGCCGGGATTAGAGTACATTGTTTGCCATTTGTAACAGAGAGGGAAATACCCCGTGCTCTTGATGCAGTGTTGCATATCAGTTAGGAGAAACAGGCTCCTTGCCGCTCCGTGTCGCTATCGTCAGGATATTTATAGGAAATTAAATCTGTCCTGACGGCACCATTGTGCGTTGTCCCTTTCTCCTCTTCCTTATCTCTCTCCGTTCCTCCTGGCGCTTTTCTCTGCGCTGGATATCTCGGGGTTTGAGTTTAGTTTGGTGGGTACGTTGCTGTCTTTGGACCAAGCTGTTTCCCCTTCCACTCTTTTTTTTCTCCCGCGCTCTGCCTTTCTGGCTGTTTTCTTTTTCCTAACGTTATCTTGTAGCTTCTTGCTATAGGTGATGTTTATTTGGACTGGTCCCCTCCTTTATCGCACATCTGGCTGCTTCGGCTAGCCGCTGGATGAGCTCCAGGTGTTGGTGTGTAAGGAGAGATGGTATCAGTCCACATTGTAACACAACGGATACACACAAAGACACACGCGTATGAGAGAGTGAAAGGAAGCGAGGACACAGTGGGTGATAGCTAAGACGAGGCCCGTCCCCCAACCCCCTTTCCTGCCATTGTTCACACTAACTCATTTTAACGCAAACTGTCCCGCGTATGACCCGATTCTAAATAGTCTGCTTTGGTAAATATAGTTTTCAGTACAAGAAAGGCCAACAGATACACACCTCGATGGAGCTTCTCCGCATTCCCCTCTTCAGTCATTCAGCAACATCTGCGGCCGAGCTCAGCTGTTAATTTATAGCCGACGAGGCAGGCACGTGTGGGTGCCTCACCAGGTGGCCAGACTCCCACGGGGGAACGCATGACATACCTCCGTCTCATCTGCGCTCTCGAACGCCGCCAAGCAAAACAACAATCCTCTCACCGTCTCGCGTTTCTCCCGCTGTTCTCGGCCTCCTCGTTGCATTTGCCGTTGGCTCTACTGCTTCATTCGTCTTCCTTTGTCTCCCCGATGATCTCGGTCTTTGTCTGACGGCGCTTTCTCCACACGCTTTCGCCATCCTGCTTTTTCTTTCAATTCAACTTATTTTATTGATTTCTGGCATGTTAACCATCTTAGTTCAGCGTGTTGGTGTGCTGACATTTCTTATATATGTTGACCGTTTTGATAGTGCTAGATGGAAAGAGATATTGCAGCTCATCCCGAGGGGGACATAGATGGATTGCCATGATATTGAATCCACGCTTTCGACAGTTGTCGGCTTTTCAATTAAAACCAACAGGGTCAACCTCATGGTGGCCCTAAAGGAGGCAGCGGGGATCACTAACGTCATTTGGAATCATCATCTGGGGACCATCAATATCTGGGAAATTTCCGTCTCGGAGCGGTGGACAATTTGCGTCACTTTAAGTCATACCGTGCCGAAAAAGAAAAAACACGAAACCAAACGTCTGCTACGCCCAAGAAATAAATGCTCTTCCTCTGTCCTCCCCTCTCTCCAGGCCAGTTCCTGCTGGAACAGTCTCGTCTTGGCGAGGCGGCGGAGATGGCAGAGAGAGCCGCAGAGCTGGACAGCTCCGAGTTCGATGTGGTCTTCAGTGCTGCTCACATGCTCAGGTTGGCTAAACTACTGACGCACAACAACACAGTGGAGTTTCCCTACTTAAAAAAAGCTTAAAGTACAGAAAACTGTATCCTTGTATTAGCTCCTGTATTTACACAATGTGCCACATTGCCGCTTTCACCGTTTAATAACTGTCTTTGAAATATAAATTACATCAATGTTATAGAATAGTAAATGCATACGCTATGGAGATTGCTCCCATAGAAGCTATTATGTATTAGATATATAAACAGCAGCAAAGTTTCAGTCTATCTTAGTGATGTTTCGGTCCAAGGCTTGTAAAGACGCCATTGGAGAATTTTCCCTCAAAGTTTGGCAAGCGCGTGCAGACGTAAGTCTTTAAACGCGTCAAAGGGGTCTGCGAATGTCCTTTATTCCCAGCAACTCTAGGAAATATTGGAGCGATGTGCCACCATTGCTTTTTGCTCTACATATCTGGAGAAGTCATTACCGCTCGCTAGCGTTCATCTAAATGCAACACCACAGAGGATTTGTGAAAAGTTGAAAGTCTCAGGGTTTGGCCGAGGCTTTCTTCTGGAAAGAGCGAATCTAAATGACAGATCATTCTGCAGTGTTCTGGTGGAAATGGTTGTTTCAGCTGAGACTGACTGAGACATTAATCGAAACCGATTAGGATTGGGTTTAAGGAAAGAGACACACCTGTCATTAGCTGGATGAAGGTAAGCTGCTCTGCTGATAATAAAGGTGAGCTTTGCATCTTGACTGACAATATCCAGGATTATAAAAATGACCCGATAAATCAGTTTGATGGAAGCTTTTTAAATGCCTTGCACGTACCGAGCCTGCAATTCATTGCAGCAAACTCTTCTAATTCAAATAATGTGTTGGTATATGATTTTTCCAATAAGGCAGGTTTAAAACATAAACAGCTTTGCGTTCCATAAACCCTGACTCCCTGAATCTGTATTTACTCTGCAGCACAAACCAAAGAACAAACCAAAGACCGAGGAAGCCAGCTATGATGATGACTATGATAGTCAGTCATGAACTCCCTGAAGCCCCGATAAAGTGTTGCATAGGTTCTCAAGGCATATCTTACTCGGTCTTCTAAATATGAATTACCATGTCGGAAAAGAATGATTTCCTTGACTTTATTAACTTTGGCACTGCAAACTCCGGTTCATGTACTCTTTGGATAACATCGTATGCAGCAGATTGACTGTGGCCGTTTTACAAACCGAGCTGGAACATGTGACTGCTTTTGGAGTGTTTCTGGCATAAAAAACAGAAATCGCTCTTCATTATACTAATACATAGTAAGTAGGTCATAATGGAGTTCAAATCAATGCCCCAATACAAAATGTACACTGCATTAATAGGATACATAATCAGTTATTACTCTGCGAAGAAATGTCTCACCTGTCACAGAACGTTGTTTTCTTTGATTAGAAACTAAAGTATTTAACGAGTGCATGCAAAAACAACACATACAGTTTAAGTATAGACAAACAACACACAATTTACATAAAGAAATTCAATATTTCAAGTATTTAAAACCAAAAGCCAGAGATCTGACTATTCCAATTAAAAGATAAAATCACCTCCGAGGCATATGTATTGACTAGCTGCTTAGCTGCACAATAATAAAGGGCTACACATCAGTCATGTGTATTGGTACAATATTATTAACATCAAGTGTCACATTCTTACTCTTCCTTTTCTCTTTTTCTTTCTTTTCTTCAGACAGGCCAGTCTTAATGAGGCAGCAGAGAGGCAGTATGAGCGTGCAGCCAGCCTGAGATCAGATGTAAGTACCTAGGACTAGTCATGCACGCACGCCCACACACACACACACACACACACACACACACACACACACACACACACACACACACACACACACACACACGCCTGCACTGTAAATTACATTTACAGCATAATATGTGTTACCCATCATTCTGACATGCTCTTATAATACTGTTGTTCCTGGCAAACAGAGATATATGAAATGGAAAACTGTGTTCTGTTCATGGCTGTGAGTGAGCTGCTGCCTCACTGCGCTTTATGCAAACACAAAAGATCTCAGAGAGAGCGAGCAGCAGTTACTGTCGCCTGTTATTGAACTCACCCATTCAGCTTCCGGGTAAACACTGGTCCATCGCGGTGTAGTTTACCAGACAAAGCCTTGAGGGATGTCATGTCTCTCGATATCAGCACACGCCGTGGAGGAAGTTGGGGGGCTATTATATCCAGTTTCTGGGCATCAATCAGTTACTTCAAAGAAAAAAAAGGGGTCTGCAAGAGGTAACTTATAGTCATAGGAACCCCTGTGTTCTCAGACAAGACCTGGAAGAGCTTCCTGCAGTCATTTGTCATGTTAGTCTGCTGCGCGAGGGTCTGCTTTGTGACTTGTGTTGCAGTACAAAAAAGTGTCATCCCTGCAGCACTCTGATAACATATTACCTTTTTATTTTCAAATGAGCTATTTTCTATTTTTTTCACGTGCCCCCTGGCAACTGCAGAACCACCGAGGGAGCAAGTAGGTCCACGAGCCGGGAATCAGTGCTTTAAGCGTCTTCCCCTTTCTAGATAAGGTCTGCCTGCCTGCCTGTTTATATCCTGGTTAAGCCTTGAAAGCGGAGTAAATCCACGCAAGATACGATTACTGCTTGTCCATTTTAATTTGAAAAAGCCGTGTGTTCGTATTTTATTATGTAAAAAAGGAAGCCACCTACAAGTCATCATAGTTTCCCAGACCGGAAGCTTTCATGTGCACACTCAGATTGACTCTTCTCTTGTCGATGACGTCTTTGTATGCACATGTCTGCTTAGCAAATGACAGTCTCTCAAACGAAAACTTAATCCAGTAGCTTTCAGGTCATGAAAGATTCAGCTCTTGATGTACGTCTTACGAAAGGAAATGGTCCCTCCAGAGGGACCGTTATTTTTCACTTTGCACCCTGAAAAATACTTTATTTACACCAAATTTACATCAGATAGAGGCTCATCGCGAATGTATCGCTGTTTTACTGAAGACAATGTGAATTCTAAGGGTGACAAGGCTACAGTATGAGCTAGTCAGCCCCCGCAATTATGAAGGATGCTAATATTTGACTAATTGTTATATTTTTCTCTATTACATTTTGGAAAGAAAAAAGTTGGCATATTCATAGATTATGAATGCAATATTAAGAATTTTTAACAACATAGCGGACCAAAATTATTGTTCAAAGCAGAGTATCACTGAATTACTCTCTGTCTGCCTTCCTGTACACAGAACACAGGCAAGGCTCCATTTCGGATGATTTAGCCCAGTCGGTGTATTGCATATCACCCGCTTGTTTAGAATAGCAAAGGAACCTCATTTATCTAGCTTAGTCTGTCTCGGCGGCTTACTGAGTTTGTGTAACAGTACAAAAAGCAGAGCAGGGGATCGGAGCACTTTGAAACGAAATCAATTGTTGCACCGACGTGAGAAAAAAAACAAAACCCGCTGAAGGGGTGGAAGTTCTGCGCTGTAGCGCCTCTCGCTGTCAAACTGCATTAATTAAGACGAGGTGAGAAAAACAAGCTGCCACTCCCAGCTCTCGTCTCTTAACACCACCGCTTAAAAAAAGTGGAATGTAAACGAGGGAAATATCAATGAGGAACAAACACTTGTGTTTGAGGGAGAGAAAGTCTGGGGAGCAGTTGCCAAGTTGCTAACCATATGTCATGCAGCGAGGACGCGGGCCCGGGAACACGGCCAGGTCCGGGGGGATGAGGTGCCGATGACTTTTAGGATGAGAATTGGATGGGTGTGTTAGTAATGGCACGCTGAGAGTAATGTCCACGGACCTGGATTTTGTAGATTTCCACGACTGGTACACTATTCACGGCCAGATGGTTTCATTTTCGCAACTTCAGAAGATGGTATTTTATTAAATATCACTCCAGAAAGACACCTCTAAATTGGTTGCTCATTCATATGAAAAGTAAATATGTAATAGCTTCTACCTATTTGTTCACTGTGGTACTATCAAGGGACACCCATATTGTTTGGGGCCATGCCTGCTAATGTGCTTTGAGAATTAGATTAGGACTAATTTAATGCATGTTTGATTTCCTAAGCCTCAAGCACATTTCACCAAAGCCCCTGCCTTAATCCACCATTCCAAAAAAAAAAGAACTGGCAAGCTTTCTAAAATGTGTGAATGTCTCACAGATGTAGAACTAAGAAGGGTGAGTTTAAAAATAGTTTACCCAGATAGATAAATCCAGTACAGTAGTTCTGCACGTCCTCACAACTCTCCACGATAATGGCGTTCGCTCCGCTCCTTTTCTCACTGTGTCTTTTCCTTCTCCTAGTACCCGGCTGCTCTGATGAACCTTGGTGCCATCCTCCACCTGAATGGGAAACTTCCCGAAGCAGAGGCCAACTACCTGCGAGCGCTCCAGCTCAAACCCGACGATGTCATCACCCAGTCCAATCTGCGGAAGCTGTGGAACATCATGGAGAGGCAGGGACTCCGGATTAAAGCGTGGGCTCGAGATGCAGAACAGCGACCTTTGAACTGAGAGAGTTGCCGCACTGTTCCCCTCATGATGAGAGTGAAGCAGGACAGAGTGAGAAAGACCTGGAGGCTAAAAAGCTCGCTCTCTCTCCAAGACAACAAAGACTAATTCTTTAGAGAGGTGGCCTGAAATGCTTGTTGGAGACAGTTAGAGGCTTGGCATGTTCGGGGTGCAAGAGTTCTGCCCAATAATGTGTCACCACCAGCGCTGTATGGTGACTCAAACGACTGATGTTACCTTTATTATTACATTTTATAAAGCAATGCTCAATGTCTTTAAAAAAGATGCACTGAAATCAAAAAGTCCAAAAGAAAGAAGAAAAAAAAAGGTCTCAAAGATCAGATGGTTATTATTTTACGATCAAAATGGGTATGGTTTTTAATGCACTTCATTTGAAAAATTGTTTAAATAATAATTTCTTCAAAAAATGTGTCAGTTGTGAGTGATGCCAGCTGGTTTGTGTTAAAGGTGACTCCACCGACGTTACACTGGGAGTAGCACTCGGCAGCATATTTTGGATAACATCGTTTGTGGCTGCAGAGAGAGCTGCGCAGGGTCTGATGAATGCCCTCGAGTGACATCACTCATTGCCGCTGCAGACTGCAAGTCTGAAAATGCCACAAAAAAATAATAATCGTGGAGTTAGAGAGAAGTGAGCTTGCCAGACCTCTGTAGCCCACTCCTCACCTCTGCTTGAGGCTAGCGGCTCGAAGCTACGTTAGCTGCTACAACCACAACACACCCGAGTTCCTGTCCTACCTGTCGGCGCGGTCCGGTTGCATTGTGGGTAATGTCGGCGCCAGGTTTTGACTAGAAAGTAGAATGTGCGAAATATTAACAGACAAAAATCTCTGGTTCTGCTGCATTTATTTGATCATTTATCGTGAGTCCAACAATGCTAAATCAACACAGTACTGTGTCATAACACCGTGATTACTTTCACTCAGGCTGCTCTGGCCTTCAAATTGGACTCTTAACATAGGGAGTACGTAACGTGAAACGCATGCTAGCGCTGAAGCATCTTCCAGTACCACCGTCGGATTTAGTGCTTTTTTAATAAGTTGCGCCAACCATTTAAAAGACCAGGTTAAAGCATAATGCATATAGCCAATTGTACATTCTGTTGTCTGAGTCACTGAAGATTGTTTGCACCTGGTGCTTTGTCAACGCTCGTGACCGTAAACATGAGAACAGTTCACGGGAAAACTCCCCAGCGGTGCCAAAGCGTGTACTGAGTGCTCACGCCTCTCGTGCCAAGCAAGAACTGAAATGTGTCGTGTTCCTTGTGTCAGACGAAGATGTTTCATTTCATGTGATCAAACTTAATTTATTAATACATGTTGTTTTGTGTGAAGAAGCCAACACTGTGCCGTCACTGTCACAGTAGCCCCGCCCGCTCTGACTTCTCCACATACATAGGCTACAGTGTGCCACATGACAATTACATTCAAATGTATTTTGTATGTGTGTTTTTCTTTTCTCTGCTCAGGGACATCAGGTTGTGGTTCCTGTCACAGAATAGCTTTGTGGCACAGAGAGAGCTTCTTGAAGTGATGTTAGGTGTTTTCTGACGATCGTGATGTTTGGTTAAATTATAGAAAATGTGTAGCTGAAAATGTGTTGTGTTTTGTAATGAAAAGTGAACTTTTTTTCCATAATAAAAACATGACTGGGGCTGTCAGCAGTGTGATGTCCTCTGGGGGAGCGTGTGCCTCTCGACAGTGAATTCGGTCCGCCAACCCACATGTATATTTATGTAAACACAGATTATGCACTGAGTTATTATTCGGCCTTTAATCCTGTCACTGCACATTAGCATACACCACCATCTGTTTCTCACAGCAGAGATTGGGAAGTGACAAAATCAAAGCATGTAGTTTCCCATGAAGCCAATATAACAGGGAATATGCGAGTGGGCTGTGTTCAAGACAGCAGTTGTTTACTTCCCTAAAGCCAATACACAAAATTACAAACTACTTAGACTCAAGTTTGCAGTGAGCCAAAAGGAACTCCATGAAACCGGTAAAAAAACAAGCGGGAAATATACCAAGAAACCAATTGAATCCTTAAGGCTCAACATTATTTCTCCACTATAAAAATTGAACGTTAAAACATTCCAATTAATACCGATACTAATACTGAAGGCTGTGTAAGCCGCCGAGACATCAACTCATGATGTTGATGCTACAGCATCTGTCAGAGCAGGGAAATCACAGGTGTAATTGATTAACAGTAACGAGGGGATGCTGGGGTCATCATTAAGGTTATTAATTACACCTGGGCTTTTCCTGCTTTGACAGGTCAAAAATATCTGCAGGTATATTCTACACGAGCAGCAGCAGTAAGTACACTGTCTTTACTTCCCCATTACAAAGCTATATGCGTATTAATAAGGAAAAAAAGGCAAATTACTCAAATGTAAACATGAACACATAAAAACTGAACTTGCATTTTTTTTCCCGCTGCAAATAGTCAATGTTTTAGAAGTTATGGGCCAAGCAAGGACAAATAATATATTCCTTAAGTTTTCCAAAAGTAATTCACAGAATAATAAATGTGAATAATTCAAAAGTGTTAGACCTGCATTATATACTATATGTCTGTGAAGTGCCACTCCTTGTTAGGAAAGTACAGTATCAGTCCCAAATATAGAAAACATCATTATGAAAATTGTCACTATTTTGCATGTAATTGAGATATTTTTTTGTCTAAATGTAAAAAAACAGAAAATGATTTCTCTCCAGTGTTGTTAGTCTTGTTTTCATCAGAGACAAAAGAGTGTCACGCTCCCTCTCTCTCTTTCCAAATGACACAACGCAGCTCTCTGAGAGGAACCCCTAATTAGACTCCTTACAAACTCAACATGTTGATCTCATCTGATCAAGCAGACTTCAAAGGGGTTTTAATCACATGCCAAGCTTTGAGCACACCAAGCTGTAAATATTTAAGAAGATATCAAACTTGAGTCATTGACTTGCAAGAACTCACAGCCCCAATTTCAAACATTTCAAACTCGAAGCTAGCATAAATCTGTAAGGACGTATTCAGTGAGGTAATAATGAGAACGCTGAATCAAGAATGTATTTAATATGCACAGAAACCCCATCTGTTGGACTCATAACTGAATCTGCCCATCTCACCCACAGGACCAATTAAATCGTCTCAAATAGTTTACTGAGAGATGATGGCCTGGCACTGGGACATGGCACCAACTGCAAAAAGTACCAAAACCATACCAGTAAACAGCCACATATATGTGTATCCATACAATATAGAGATGAAAATGCATGAATAAATTAGTAATATAAATAGAATAGATGATAAATTGGAATGTAAATATTTTAGTTCATTAAAATGATGATATAATAAGACAAACTGTGCGATTATGTGCATGTCACTCAGGATTGTATAATGAGGATGTTATGGGTGTTCTTTTTTTTTCTTTTTTTTTTTTAACTCGGTTACATGTTCATTATAATATAATAAAACATTATTGTATCATCTCATGGAGTGGAATGGATTCCACTGGACAATAATGTAATTTCCATGTTTTATCCAATTACGTACACAAGTGCATGGACATCAATATGATAAAAGATAAAGTTCTGAATAAATTAAACAATAATTCATCAAATAAATTCAGTGCATACTTAAAAAAATGGATGGAATATTACTGAAATTGATTAAATTGCAGTCCTTACTGTACTTCACACCTATTTCTGAAATTGATTAAATTGCAGTCCTTACTGTACTTTACACCTAACTGCCAATCAACTGGAAGCTGCCTTTGTTGTTTAGAATATGAAAGTTATTCACACACGCTGGCAAAATGTTGTCCATATCCGGCAGACATGACCTCTGACATGACCCTGCAACACCTGGGCCTACATGCTAAAGTGAAGCACTAAAACCACACAATAGGGAAGGAAGTGAGGCAGGCCCAGGACACATGAAAGATTTCCTCCCACTGCCTGCAGGGCGAGCATCTGGGAGCAGTGGGAGCATGTGGCTGGTCTCTTTATGACTTGGTGTTTCACTGAACTCATTGATGTTCAGGGGCATTAGATGTGTCTTAATTGAACATATGAACAAACCTCTCTTCCCTAAAGGTTTGTCAAGACATTAATCCCAGATGATGCACATATAAAGTATGAATGTTTACATTTGTATAAAATTCAAATACTCAAATATGGAACTACCTCACAATTGTACTTGAGTAAATGTACAGAGTGGCTTTCAGCCTCTGAACTTTAGAGGCTGTGACTGTTGGGTAACTGATAATGATGATGCTGGCCGGAATGAATCCAGCCTAGCTGCTGACTCATGAAATAATAACGATACTTCTAAACATAATGTGGACCAGTCAAAACTGATCTCCACCAAGACTTTAAACCTCCTTTTTTGTTGTAAACAGCGACCTCTGCTGACACTTTTGTTTAGTACACTTCCATTTCAGGACTAGGAGGAAGTGAATAAGCCTCTTTGGAAAAACCGGATCTTGTTTCGTAATAAGGTTATGTCATTTTTTGAATTCTTTATTTCTCTGACATTGCTGGCCAGCAGAAGCTACATCAACCCTCTACGTAAGACAACACCACAGCCAGTGACGTCGGTGTGTATTGGCTTTATTTGTGAAATAATTGACACCTTTAGAGAGCAGTGCAGCATGTTTTCTGGCTTGCTTAAGTTAAGTTTTGATATCCTCGCTGTTGAAGATGCTTGTTAAGAGTTTAGAGGTATTGTGTGTGTGCTGCTAACAACAAAGTCTAAATGTGTCCAACATTGTCCATAGGAATTATTTTAAGCCCTTTATCTACAGTAATAAAATGGATAACAAAATTAGAAAAGAAATAAACACATGCAGATTTTAGTTTGGTTTTGCCAAAATTTTTATCTATGATGCTCCTCTGTTTTAAGATGAATAATATGTAATGTGGCCATACGCGTCATCGTATTGTAAACAGATGTGACAACATGTAACCTTCAGTCTCAGGCAGACATGTTGATATTGCACAAGATCTTCTTTCAACGTGATTTGTACTGAATCAAATACTCTGGATATATTTGATTTGGATCAAATATAACAAAAATCGTGGGATGTGTGATATTATTAACACAGCTGTCGTGAGAGTTTTCAGAACTTTTACCATCAGGTTTTTGCAAACCCTTTTTTCCAATAGTTGATTTTCCGATCATTACCCGAGCCAAAAATATCACTTTTGTGTTTTGACCCTGTAAACTTTGCGTTCCCAGGCCGTGAAGCTGCAATGGATTTGTGCTGCTCACGCTGTAGTTGTTCGCATATGCTGCATGTTTAGCAAAATATATTCCTAAAAAGAAACAAAAAGAAAATCAGACCAGTCAGACCAACATTTATAGTTATATTGTATATAATAAAATGTTCTGTAATTTAACTTACCTCTGCCATATGAGCCTTTTGAAGCTAACCGTAAATCAAAGTTATTCTTGCAAATGCTTTCAACATTTCTGCTGTTGGTCCCATGAAAGAGTCTTTTCTCTTGAATTGTCTTCACACCTTGGTTTCTCATTAACTGCTTCTTTTTCCTTTGGCGTAAACAGAAGGTTTTGATTACAAAGAGCGATAGTGGTGATGGAAATGGAGAGAGACAACCTTAAAGCTGTACTTACAGACAATACATGTCCCATAAATCCATATTCTGTATCCTGCTGATTGATACAATGGATCTGTCCAACAGCCCATCTGTCTTCACATAATATGCCACAGTCTGATATTCAGCGCTGAGTTCACTCAGAGGGATCAACTGTAAATGATATCAAAAATACACATTTAACATAATATTAGGCCTAAAGAATATATAACTTGTAATCGTGTAAATCCCAATACTGTCTGTTTTTTTAAAATTCAGACACTGAAATTAAACACATTTATAAAAAGTGCATTTGTTATCCCAGGATTATACTTTTATCGTATTGTTGAATTAGTATTAAATTAGCCAGTCTTGTGGGAGTATTACTAACTAAAGTTTTGAAAAATTGTCAATCTCTAAATTGGTTAAAATTGTGAAACTATGGTGAATCATTTTAGTAGGCTATATTTTTTTAACTTGGTGTTAAAGGGAATTTTACCATTAGTTGCAAGTTAGAGAGATATGTAATTTGAGTCAAAATAGTAAACTTTTCCTAAAAAATAAATCCAAGTTTGTAAGCCATTTTTTGAAATAGAAATGTTCTTATCTAAACAAAAAATGCTAATGTGAGCTAGAAATGACATGTCTTTGACATTAAGATACCTGAACCAATAAATTAAATTGTATTACCAGTAATGCTTTACTTACTTTCTATTATTCTATGTTTTCATACAAAATAATGCCATTGTATTTTAGAGAAACCGATGCTCAGCTGATTTAGCTTGCTCATGTTATTGTTTGCAATAATTAAATGTGACTTACTTCAGAAAAGACAGAAATGCAGCAACATTTTGAAAGTGTGAGAATATAAATAAATTCAACTAACTCTATAGCGGTTCAAACTGGTTGTGTCATCAAGGATGCCTGTTATCTAGCCATATATATACTTCCTTGCTCACAAGTTGATTTACTGATAGTTTTCAGTTCGTCACCTGGTATGGACAAGTAGGATCAACCCATTGCCAGAGAACAGGAGGAGCCATGAAGCAGCAGCAACTGTGGGAGGAAGGAGAAACTGGTTTTTTTTAATTGCACTTTCACTTTCATTACAGAAGAAACTAAACTGACATATCTATGACTCATCATTGTGAGTGTAAATCTTTTATTTGAATGTGTTTTAATCCTCACCTTTTTTCATATTTGTTGGAGCTCCGTTGGATATTTACTCGCCCCCCTGTGATGTAATCAGTCCGTATCATTGCTGTTTAACAACACATAAGTTATGTCAAATACATGCTACACAGGAATAAGAAAACAAAAAAAGTAGTCGGGTAGGCTACCTGATAAATCAATCTTGATGTGGCAATTGGATGATTGGAAAGTTAACACCCTTGTTGAGTTTCTTCTGAAATATGTTTCAATATCCTCACTTCTAAGAGGGTTATAAGGGTCGTCCTGTAGGATGAACAGAAGGTACCAACAGTTCAGTTCTACCTCACACATTCTGCTCCATATAGACATGTGTATTGTAACATATACATTTGAGGATAGATCATGATAGACTTTGATTTTCAAAATTAAGAAGAAAAAATTACCTCAAATCTGTGCCACCTTCCACAGTCTGCCAGGTAATGCCAAAACAATGGGGTTTCTGATGTGTCCATGGGTTCCACTTCATCATTGTCCCCCATCATCCTGACCCAGAAATTAAATATACCACAACAACTAAACAAATAAGTGTACTTGGGTACAACTGGCCTTCCTCTCTCTGACTTGCTCAGGTAGCTATTACAGTGGACATTTGTGTACCTCTTAGATATATTCAAAGTGCCAAATATAGCCACACCCCTGAGGTAGGCCGGCTCTCCTCACTTTGAAGAGGAAGACATTGTTACCGGCCCAAAACAATTTCTCTACAGAAACTTGTTCACAAATAATTCATTTCAAACGCTTACGTTGAAAAGTTTATTAGTTGTAACATGTGCAAATTACAGACACACACACATAGCTTCATACAACCTACACTCACACACATATCTAATGTTATGACTCGAGACATCGGTTTGCTTCCCTCACCTGCCTGTATTCATGAGGAAATGCAAAGCGTTGCCTCAGATCCATCCTTGCACTGTTACGCCACCATGTGGCCAATATGACACAGTCATTTTGTTATTCTTTCTCAAAAACACACACAATCATTCAAGGGATTCAACAAATGCACACAGCAAAGCAATATTACATGTTGTGGTTAATTATCATTACAGTACTATACATGTGCTGGCTACATTCATTTTTTTTTAAAGATAGATTTACACAAGGTGCAAAGAAAACCTGCTTATTCCTTAATATAAATAAACATGTTAGCAGGTGGTGACATCACACAGATGGTTTTCAGTCAAATGTGATGCTGATCTTGTTTTGGTTTGGAATGAACTTGGTTGCGAATGCATACAAAATCCAACCGCGGCTATTGTCAAGTCTTTTAAAGATTGAAGTCAATGGCCAAGAAAGTTACACAGAAACATATTGCTAAAGGACCACAAGTGAACAAGACATCACAACGTTATGTCACTGTGACACAAATAGGACACCTTTCATGGAAAGGGGGAAAAGTGCACTAATGCATGGTTTAAAAAAATGTAGAGGTAGAAGCGTTTTTTTTTGTAATAAAAAATAAATAAATACATGCCTACATAATACATTGTACACACAAATGTTTATGCCATTAACTGACGGGTCACTGTGCTGAATGAGTGAGCAGGAACGTGTTGCGGTTTTTGGTTTCGTCATTTGGAATTATGTCTACATGACTTGTAAATAAGCTCATGCGTGGCACTGTGGATGTGGAGGAGGGGCTGTGGCCGATGGCAGGACATCACCTATAACCTACAGGCTGCAAGTTTAAACAACTGTGCACAGATATTTAACAAGCAAGCACAGATTTATGCATTTAATACAAAATTGCCACAAAGACTGATCTTCAGTCAGCATTTTCATCCTTTTTACGTTGTGGAGACATTCCAACCACAAGGGCCTGTCTTAGTATACACTAAACAGTACACAAAGTATTTATTGTCTTCTTGTTTTTTTCAATTTCCCCAAAGGCACTTTAGAATGACCCATGCTCCAGTTAGGCACTGGATCTGACTGAAAGGAAAGGCAAATGTCCTTTAGGCCGCCTCTTCTTCCAATTTTCATCCCGTCATCTGATTCTGTATCCGAAATATTTCCATGTTTGAGATCCAGCCTCTATGAAATAAAAAAAACACCTTCTTGTGAGGCTTCAGTAGAACTCAACCAGATACTCTGGGTAAATCTGATTGCTGTCAAAAATGACATAAATCTTTGGATTGGCCATATCATCCACACAACTGTCATAAAAGTTGGTGAAGCTGGCATCCTTGGACGGCGGTCTGCAGTACATCGGATGACCGACTGTGTATTCGCCAACAAGCACTCTGGTCAGGAACATGGTCTTGTACGATGGCTCAGTCGCAAATATTGGTGGGGCGAGTCCATGTCTCTGCAGGGTGGTGTTGTGCTTCCCTGTGGTGTGACAGAATTTACTGGAATATTTGGCATCCCGGGCAAAGTAGCTTCCTGTTGGGATGGAAAGTAAAATGAAATGTTATAATCGGACAAAAAGAAAAGTGGGGCAAATTGTTTCATAATGTGAAATCACAACACAGACAGATCTACCTTTGCCGTAGACATCGCCATGGCTCCCTGTCAGACGCCAGTCAAAGTTAAATGTACATATAGCTTGTACGTTGCTGTGTCCCGTGCCATGAAACAGCATTCGCTCCTCAATATCCAGCGTGCGCTTGACTTTTCGCAACTGTGTTTTCTTCCTTGGGGTGGAAGCAATGAATGACAACATTAAAGTACTGATCATTACTTTATGGCATTAAAATATATTTAATGTGTCAGTAATGTGAGGATCCTCTAAACTGGGTTTAATTCTGTTGATTTACTTTAAAATAAGAACATCTTTTTTTCTGGTTGGAGCTGGAAAAATTACTGAAGTGAATCCAGCATGACGGCAGAGTTCTCTGCTAACAAACAAGTACTTTTGGGCATTGTGCTGTCCTCTCACAACAATACAACAAGTGTCTACCTGCAGAAGAATTCCCATAAGTCAATGTTCTGAACCCTCTGGATGGATTTGATTGGATGATCCATTGTCCTTTCATACAGTCTTGCGACTTCTTTAAATTCATAGGTGTCTCTTCCGAGCGGGATAAGCTGCAAAAAAATAATCACACAGGGTTAAAGTAGGCAAACATAATACTAACAATATAGAAGGGCTGTTATTTTACTCACCTGATAGGGCTCATCAGTGTTTATTCTCTCCCAATGACACGGAACAGGCAAGGCAAGATTATCACATATAAACCTGACAGAATAAGTGAAAAAGAGAGATAACACGGTTTAGTAATTACATTCTTAAAGCAGTAAACTAAGTTAAGTTGCAATAATATTATTAAACCAATGTCATGAAGGAAAAGCTTGCAATGAAGATGTCTAAGATATCTAACAAAAAGAATATCCAAGGTGTTAAGCACCAAATCTTACCTGAAGCCAGTTGCAGAGTGGAGGGAGCGTTTGATTGGCCGCTGTTTCCCTGTCGTTACATTTATCTGCCGCATCACTGGTGAGGAATTCAACACAGATTAAAGTCACAGGAATTTACATTCATCCGGTCAATTTCTGCAACTGGATTAATCCTGACTGAAAATCTACGTTCATGTCATAATTCTGAGGGCTCAATATTCTCTGTCTGATGAAGAGCCTTACCTTTAACTAACTCTTTTTCATACCTGAAAAGTCCAGTCTGTAGGTGTACTTGGCTGTGTAGAATTCCATGACACCCCTCTGGTTTCTGCTGTAGCACTGCTCAATCTGAGCACTGGTCACAGAGCAGGCTGCACTGGGATCAATCTGACCGGGGAATTGAGAAATGTAAATTACTCTAATGGAGGGATAAAATAATTAGTTGATTTATCGCTTGGTCAATCGGCAGAAAGTTAATTGCACATTGATTCATTGTCAAAGTATTTTTTTCAGCAAAAAAGGCAAACATTTGTTACTTCCAGCTCCGCTGTCGGGAGCGTTTGCTGCTCATGTGATGGCATGTTACAGTAAATGAAGTGTCGCAGGGCTGTTGGTCAGACAAAAGAAGTGATTTGAAGATGTCGCATTCGGCTGATGGAAAGCATGTTCACCACCGACTAACATGTTGTAGACAAACAATGGAGAAATGAACCTGCAGATCAACCAACATTATGTCTAATGCTAATTAATATCCCGAAGCACATAACACAATCATTTTCTTTTTATCCAATATAAAACAACAAAAGTAAGGACAATAAAAGCAGTCAACTCTCAAATTTGAACAGACAAATGGTTGTAATTTTGACTTGAAGAATAACTTTAACAATGAATAGATTACGGAAAAATCATAGATTCATTGAACAATCGTTGCGGCGCAGTTTTAATTCATATGCAGAGGTAATGGATAAATGCAAATGAACAATGGCATGGGGCTTGTCCGTACTTGTACGACACTGTATCGTGACGTGTGAACTGGCGTTACCTCAAACATATGCCAAACTCCACACTCAGCCAAGTAGAACCAGCACCAGTTGGGCTCTGAGGTGTCCATATCCTCCGCCTCATTGGACTCCTCCTCTGACGACCTGATGGCTAACATAGCTAACTCAATCTGAAAAGAATAAGTGGAAAGACGCGAACACACTTAGGCAAATAGCAACTGCAATACATTAAGGTATTGGCAATACTTGTTGACAAGGTGATGTTGTATTCGTGACACAAACATAAATGCACGTGCATGTTCTCAGCCATGTTCATGAGAGAAAGTCATCCCAAAATCAAATTAAGATAACACAGGGAACTGCCTTATCAAGCTAACGCTAGCTTTCATTAACGGCTTCGTGACTCGTGATTTAACGGGTGTCTTACTGGTTTTCAGCCCGTCTCTCACTGGGTCCGTGTCCTTATCGCGATGTAAATCCGTTATGCATTATGAATCACAAAGCATCACAGAGTCCGATGAATGAGAATGGATAACTGACGCGACAGAACATTTTCGTCTTCCTGTGCGTTTGTTTACTTTTATTTCCTGGTTCGTCACGCAGGAAACGTCAATGCGTCAATATGATGTAACTCCTCCCCCTCTTTGTTTGGAGCAGTTGTCCCTGATTTTGTCCTGTCAGGTAAAAAGTCTCCCCAGATAACGCACACAAATGGTTTATAGGTTTTCATGGCATGGAAAGGTGTGCGTATTTAAGAAGTACCTGTGTATATGAATAGAAAGGTTGAAGAAATATGTTTAAAATGTTTCAGCTTGCAACTCAGATACATGTTTGGGGTGAACTAATTAGAACCAGACAACAATTGTTGAAAAGCATATAATATAATAAAAGTTGTCAACTACTGCATATTTTACTAATTTAATTTTCTTCATTGCATGCCACGTGCAATACCTTTTTTCCCCGTAGATAAATATTGCACATCATTTTTACTCATATATAAATATGCATTATAGTACTAAAGAATACAACAATACTTTGCTATTGAAAAATTACATACATAGGCGCTCCGCTCATATGATGCCCAAGAAACATATTCTTGTAATAATCTAATAATAAAATAACTATAAGAATATTTTTTTTGATAATAAAATTAGAGGTATTTTGGATAAATAAATGTGCAACATACATGCTTGAAGACTTTAGTTGGGTATGCCTATTTTACATTGTAGTGAAGGAGCGTCCATAAGAATAAGTTCTGCTTGTGATGCAATAATAGTGTGTGTGTGTGTGTGTGTGTGTGTGTGTGTGTGTGTGTGTGTGTGGGTGTGGGTGTGTGGGTGAGTGTGGGTGATGCAATAGTAGTGTTTGTGTGTGTGTGTGTGTGTGTGTGTGTGTTTGTGTGGGTGGGTGTGTGTGTTTGTGTGGTATCCATCAGGACACGCCCACCTTCAGAGTAAAGATTTTCTTCAAACTTCGGTTAGTCGGTCTCAGGATTTAATTCAAGGCGTCCGCTACAAGCCCACGAGTAAGTTGCGTGCATTCAAAACTCTCATAATAAGAAGCTAAACATATTTTCCTCAATATGTTCTCACGGTGGCTTTTGGAATCACCAACACAAGTTTGTCGAGTCACTTCTTAATTGTTTGCAGTAAACGGCATTGGGAGTTCATTTGGCGTTGACCGAAGTAGGGAAGAAGGCTTTACCTTAATAGACTGCTGTGTGAGTTATCGGGATAATTATGAAAACTACCCATTCAATTGTAAAGGCCTCTGGACGAGAGCCGGAGAGAACAGAACAGACACGGTTTGCATTTCATCTGCGTGTATTGTCATGTGTGTGCATACATTAGACGGAGAGACCATGACTGAGGAAGCGGCCACAGGGACTCCTCCTGCAGGACATAAAGTGGAGCCTCCTCCGGCAGGGGCCCAGCCGAGGGGGAAATGGGCCAACAAGACGGAGTTCGTGCTCTCCATGGCTGGAGAAATCATTGGTCTCGGGAATGTTTGGCGTTTCCCTTATCTGTGCTACAAAAATGGAGGAGGTGAGGGACCATGTGGTCCACAGATCACGAGAGAACTAGAGAAGTGACACTCATCTGTCTGTTGAAAATGTATTAGTCATCATCTTTATGGAACACGGTGTTCACTTCAAAGATAGTTTTCATTGTTGTCCACAGTGTCAGAAAACATTTCATAATATCCCATTTTAGCTTCTGTATAGATACCAATCTCAAAAATATTATATTGTTTGGCTTTGTTTTTTTAGACGGGGTCCATGACAATTTTCCCAAGCAACATGGAAAATAGTGTAATCCCACTGCAAATTACAAATAATCCCTTTCATCCCATTTAGCTAGTTACACAATCAACATTTTATCTGTGTTGGATTTGTAGCTTAATATGTATTAATTTGTCCGTGTGCAGCGTGTCAATATTTGTGGAAACCCTACTTTGTATCACATGCAAGTGACTCTTTTTAATAGATTTGTACATTTGCAGGTGTCTTCTTCATCCCTTACTTTGTGTTCCTCTTCTTCTGTGGCATCCCTGTATTCTTCCTGGAGACGGCGTTGGGCCAGTACACCAGCGAGGGCGGGGTGACCGCCTGGAGGAAGATATGCCCCATGTTTGAGGGTAAAGACAAAGCTTGGACAGATTTTTGTAGAATAACTTTGTTGACATGCAGGAAATGCATGTTTTTCATTATGCTAGAATTCAAGAAGAATATGTGTGTATGTTTGTACAAGTACATCTCAGTGTTTGCAACATGGAACCAAACCAAATGGTGTGTGAAAACTAAATTTGTCCTGCAGGGTTGGGGATCGCGTCCCAAGTGATTGTGGCCTATCTGAACATCTACTACATTGTGGTGTTGGCTTGGGCCATCTTCTACCTGTATAACTCCTTTAGTAGCCCGTTGCCCTGGTCCACATGTGACAACTGGTGGAACACCGGTGAGTCATGCTTTGTGACGATTGTTTGAACACGTCTGTATTTGATCCACAGTGCGGTTACTGCTTTCTCACGGACTTGACAGAAGGAAAATGTGACACATTTTTACCATTTTGAAGCATGCAACATCCAACTCTCCCTCATCTCTCTCTTCTCAACCTCTTAGATTTATGTTACGGTCGCTCCAGTGTCTTTGCAAACCCCCATTTGTTTCAACCTGGCTCAAACTGGTCGTTCCTAAACAACATCACCACACCTGACGACTTTCAAAATGACACTTACCTGTAAGTTGCATCTTTATTGTCAAGCTTTACCTGCTGAACTTTTACAATTTACAGGCAGATGCTATTAGCGCCCAGGTGTCTGTAGCCAACAATGCAATTTTGCATGCGACCCAGGCACACATTAGATACTCTATAAGTATATGGAGTCTACTGTGGGTTGTGTTTATTTTTCCTGAACCTAACCCTTGCCCTAGACGTCGCCAACGAAGCATTTTTTAGAATTATTAACATTTCAAATCAGCTTACTTGTATTTATAAAAATGTATGTATATTTTCAGGGATCTGGGCAAGTCATCGGAGGAGGAGTTCTGGCTGTGAGTGACACACACACACACACACACACACACACACACACACACACACACACACACACACACTAATTAGTAATTCCATCCTTCTCAATGTGCCTATCTGGAACATTCCTCAGCAATAGCTTGCAGCCTGCTTGATACCAAGAGGCCATCTTTACTGTTGAAGCACTTGTTGAACATGACGCTCAGCAACCGTTGATCCGATCGACTTCCCACGAGGCGGGAGTTTTGCTGAGGACCAAAGGAAGCACAGTGCAGAGTGTGCAGTTGTTTGGATGAGGGGTTCTCAGTGAAAGCTGCAAAGCAGCAACTGCCGGGGCAAAGCGGTCTCCCCGTTTCCAAACAGGCACCGCACTGTTGTTGACTCGTGAAACATGGCTGCTGCTCTTCACATGATAATCTCCTGATTTGTTGGGAGCGTTTGGGAAATCACTCCGCTACATACAACGGTGCCGCAGGACAAGAACAATATGTGCTCTGTTATCTGCAACTACTATAATATAAACTGTAGCCATCCAAAATGAACCACGACAGATTGTCATCTGTAATCATTTATTGAGATGCTTTGTCCTTTTTGCTGTATTTGAAATGATTCCCATTTGAGTGAACACACGAAAAGGAAATACAGTGATCAAGCTGTGTTAATCTGCAGTGGAAGAAGGGTTATGAAAGAAGAAACAACGTGGATTAAATTGCACATCGATACATCCATCAGTCTGCATGTTATTTTCAGAAAATGCAGTTTATGTGTGATCTCTTTCCCACAGGAACCGTGTGATAAGGATGTCAGATGACATGTCCCTGGGTAAGGTACACTGGGACCTGGCGGTGTGTCTCCTGCTTGCCTGGATCGTTTGTTACTTCTGCATCTTTAAGGGAATCAAATGGACAGGAAAGGCGAGTACTACTTTTGTGTCCACGTACCCTGATATTTGGCTGCAAAAGCTAGGGCATGCATTCCTATTTGAACACACACACACACACACTAAATATTGTCCTCTAATAGACTTCTAAAGAAACTCAAGATGGATTACCCTAAACATTTTCACTTGTTCCATTGTTCAACTTCCAACTAACTTGAATCTATCTTTCCTCAATCTCTTAGAATCCTGTCAGAGTTGATTTTCCATCTCTGACAACTCCCACTTCTTTTGTATAATCATTAGTGCATCGTTGCTATTTCATCTTTGTTAAAGCGGTCATTAAAACCTCTCAGTCCGCAGTTTGTTTGGGTGCACTGTAAACATATACTTGAATTGCCTTTCTGACACAGTATGCATTGTTACTGCTCCAGTTGTTGACACAGGTGTCTTTGAAAGAAACTCTGGAACCTGTAATAATAAAAACCTACTTACAGTTAACATAAGTTATCACAAACTCAACCAAGAGTGAAACACGAACCTGCGCAGCAACAACATGTCTCTCATGAGTTGTTGGAGACCTAAAGCCGAGCTAAAAAAAGACTCGTGGCACAAAAAGATTTCTAATGTTGCTTCATGTCCGCTGGATGTGTAAAAAGGCAGCACCCTGGGAAGTTTTCCCTAAAGGCTTGTTTATCAAATGTTTACAGTAATAAGAAGTCAAAGTCGTGTGCTGGTTTCCGCTGCCCCAAAAATCCCTCCATGCAGGGTAAATGAATAGAGTGAGTGTTTAAGTGCACATATGCAAACTGCTTTTAATTTTGTGTTTGCAGGTCGTGTACTTCACTGCTACATTCCCCTACCTGATGCTGTTCATCCTCTTCATCCGAGGAGTGACTCTCCCAGGAGCCGGGGACGGACTGAGATACTACCTATACCCTGACTTGAGCAGGCTCTCTGATCCACGTGTGAGAACTCAGTCATAATCCAACAATGCTTGCTTTAAAAAAATACAGCGTTACAAACACAAATCACGGTATATAAATCCTGTATTTGCTGATGTAAACATGCAGAAAGAGGCATAAGAACCGAGAGCATCGTCTCTCTCTTCCTTTCTCAGACCTTCTCACTCTATTAGTTTGCTCTGTATTGTAACAGGATGACTACAGGGTCTTGTTCTCTCTTTCCCCTTTTTTTTCTGCCTTGAATCTGGTTTCCGGTCCCAAGACTGAGGATTAACACAAAAAAACAACAACAACAGGATCATTATTCAGTGAGAAATGTGTCAAAGAGAGCTTTCCCCCTTGAGTATACAGTAACATCATCACACAGGAGTTGAAGCAGTCACATAACCCCACATACATAAAGTAAATATAACTCGTAAATTACAGATTGTAGTTTAACATAAAGTAAGTATTAAATTCTCACTAGAGCGCCGTCATTCACTCGGCACAACGACATACTTTTTGAACTAAAAAGGGACTTTTAATTACACCAAGGGTGGTCTCGACGCATGTTTTTACACAATAACAGCCTCTGTTTCTGTCGGCAACTAACAACTAACAAAAAGGACTCTTTTATCCCTCACGCTGCTTCATCTCTCACTCGAGCTTCCTCTTGACAGTCCAGAGCAGCGGTTCAAGGGTCAAATATAATAACCAGAGGGTAAACTGTCAGACACCCCCCTTGTCTCTGAGGAGGGGAGTCGCTTCCTCTTCTCTTGTGCCCATGTGGATGTGCATGTTTGCATGAATTCCTCTGTGAGTACTGCACTGAGGGGCCCTTGTAAGAATAACTACTCATACAGAAAATCCCCAAATGTTCACTTCCTGGACTCAAATAGGATTTGTTTGAGGTGCTCCTTGATTAAGGATACATGGGGACAGGAGAACAGAAGATAATGAAATACCTTTATTGTAACGGCAAAGCCCTTTTGAAGCCGAAAAAAACAACCTCTGAGGTGTTTCAGCATCAAGGCCTCGTCAGCGAGTCATGAAAAGTCTACCCAAAACACCGTGGGAATCTTCGAATGCAATCGTGGAAGGAAGTAAAGGGAAAAACTGCGTGAATGTAAATTGCACAATGTCAAAAACAGGTGAAAGCAATTACGTTTCAGAAAGCAGAGGTATGCAATCCCACATGCTCTTAAAAACCGTTCTGTTTCTAATCAGCCAAGCTTGAGCATGCAAATGTTTCTACTAGAACCGCAGAAGAAATCGTAAACATGTTCTGTTTTGCATTTGGGGCCTGTTGATACTGCGCCTCCTTTTGTTCAGATGCGTGTGAATCTGTGTGGAGAGCGGAGAAATGAAACGCATGCTTCTGAAGACACAAGAGTCCGTCCCTACATGGGGCCAGAGAAGGGACGCATACACTTCTCGGGGTCTTTTACTGGACAAGACTCTGCCGCTGTGCCTGTAATGTTAACCAGATGCAGAATGAGGCCCTGCAGACAGACTTAACAAACCCGCCCACACCCCCAGTGCACACATGTGGTGCACACTCACTGTCGTAGTTGTATAGGCAGGGGCAGAAACAACACATCATTTTGTATTTAATGTACATTTCAATCTCGGAGATTGCCACATACTGTAATTAACACTGGCATAAAGCAAAGCCGTCCGCCATTGTACAGCTTCGATTATTTGTTTTGACCTGGCAATTCATTTTGTTATTGATCCGTAAGGGAAAAAGTTCATAGAAAACATACATCCGGGTTATTTTACCAATGTCAACCATGTCAGCCCTCTGAAATATTTCAAAAATCGGTGTCCTACCCTCTCTAGGTATGGCACGATGCAGGAACTCAGGTCTTCTTCTCCTACGCCGTGTGTCAGGGAGTCCTGACCGCTCTGGGGAGCTACAACAAATACAACAATGACTGCTACAAGTCAGTGTCCTCGCACACGCTCACATTGACAGTTTCACATCCGTGTGCTCCTTGACAGTGCGGGCTTTTGTTCTTGTTATGTTGTAGGGATTGCTTGACACTATGTTGCCTGAACAGTGCCACCAGTATCTTTGCTGGTTTGGTTGTGTTCTCAGTGCTGGGATTCATGGCCCATGACATGGGCCTGTCGCTTGAGGAAGTTGCTTTGGCCGGTGAGTTCCTTCCTCCCCTTTCAGCATCTGCAGCCGTCATCTGACTGTTGTATTTATATTTTGTGCAATTAAAGAATAACTTTGAATCTCAACTATTCTTATTTGAGAAGCCATCAACAACAATTGTTTGGGATTTGGCTTACATAAAAATGAAATCATCAAAATAGTTGCCCATTACATTGCGGCTCTCCAGTAATTCTGGCAGTGGCGACTAAAATCAACAATGTCCACAAGATGGCGTCTTAAGTTGACACACAGTTGAAAGATCTTTACTGCATTAGAGGTTAGAAGAAATACTGTTCACCTTCTTTTTCTTTTTAATCCTGTTTTGGAGTTTGAAGTTATTAATAATTATGTTATAATAATAATTCCCAAGCTGGGGATCTGGACCCCTCAAAGGGTCACAAGAAAAACAGGAGGGCTCACAAGATGGGAGCAAATGTTTTTCTTCCCCAAAATTGTGTTTATTTTGACATTCTCGTGCTTTGTGCAGGCCCTGGTCTGGTCTTTTTGGCATATCCAAGGGCTCTGTCACTACTGCCGGGCTCATCCTTCTGGGCCGTGCTCTTCTTCCTCATGATCCTCCTCCTGGGCCTGGACACTCAGGTATTGCATTTCGTTCAGTGTTTCAGCGGTGTGTCACATTCCCGCCTCTGCTCATCTGTTTCTGTCACCCGCAGTTTGTGTGTGTGGAGAGCATGGCCACGGCCATCACTGACCTGTTCCCACGTCAGCTGAGGAGGCGGGGGGGCAGAGAGCTGCTCACCCTGGGCATCGCCGTTGTCTGTTTTCTATTGGGGCTGCCGCTCATTAGTGAGGTAAGCGGCAGAGAAACCTGTGATAGACAATAATCAGAACATACACTATACGCTACACTTAATATTCTATTTACACCCGCAATTAAAGGGTTTGACATCATAACATATGACAAATATGGGAATGTTGTGCTTGTCCGACACACAGGAAATAACTGAACTGGTTCAGATGAAGTCAGAAGAAAAGCACAGCTTGTTTGTGGATGTGTTTTTCTGCTCATGTTTCAGGGAGGAGTCTTCCTCTTCCAGCTCATTGACAACTACGGCGTCAGTGGAGTCAGTCTCCTCTTTATAGCCTCTTTTGAGACGATTGTCATTGCCTGGGTCTATGGTAAGTCACGCCATTGGTGAACTGCTGCCGGGTTATTGACTCACTTGAAAATATTTCTGAAGACCTAACTATGCCACCATAAGGAGCTTCACTGCATTCTTTTGGGCTTGTGTAATTTCGACAGCAGCATTTGTTGCATCAGTGTTATCAACTTCCTGCTACAACATCTGTAAGAAACCAGCCTCTGAAATCCACAGTCTAATGTTCATCCTCCAGTTATATTTGAAAGAGCTCTACTAACAAAAGATGAGATTGAAAATATCATAGGATCCTCTGCTTATCGTTGTCTTACAATATTTAAATTGACTTCCGCATAACATTACATATTCCCTTCATTACCATTTACTTTCCATTATCTGTATCTGTAATATAATCCAGGTGTTCACTTTCCAAACACTGTGCGCTTACCCTTTGTGCACTTTTGTTACTTTTTTCAGAAACATGACTACACAACTTTTAGGGGACTGAAATACTGAATTTAATATTAGAAAATACATGACATGGAACTAATCATGCCTCCGGTAATAACTGAAGGCATACAAACATTTACCATCAAAAACAAGAATATGGAGGTTAAAAAGGAGAGTGGATGCCAATGAACTGTTCCTATTGGCAGCATTTGTGTGTGGCTTTCTTCTCACCCGACACTTCCCTCTGGCAATTTATTACAATTATCAATTAACAGGTATGTTTTCTTTGCAGTAGACATTACAAGCTCACAGAGACTCTTATTCTTGCTTTCTTCTATTTTAGTTTGACAGCATACTCAGTCAGTGGTCTGACTGAACTCCCAGCTACGTTATTATCATTATACATTATATCTATATAGTGCAGAGATAATCAGAACATGAGACATTTCTCTGTGTTTTCATAATCACCTTTTGAGTTCACAACTCAGCAAGAGGACGACACCAACAGCAGCTCAGTGGCTGTTTGTGGACTTCATCTTGAACCAGAAGGAGGAGTGCTCCATCTACTGGACTGAAACCCAAAGCAACTCCTGAAACTATCTGAAACAGCCCATTTCTTTTGTGGATATTCAGTTCCCGTGTTTTGCTGCCATGTTTCCTCCCTATCTATTCACCGACAACATTTAATTAACGTTTTTTGCTTTTGTTTTAATGGCTATCTCTTCTCATCAAACGCGTCAGGATCTGTCCATTGCCAACACCGCAAAGGAAAATCTTCCTTTTCCATATCCCCGTCTTCCTCTGCCATCCTTTTGGACAAATCTTCTGAGCCCTCACCACTTCCCACACCTTCATTATCGGCCGCGTTACTGGCTAAATTACAACATGTGGGCGGAGAATTTGTCTCTTCTCATCTTGGTCTCAGAGCATCTGTATTGCACACTCGTCTCAAAACAAGCCATTTGCTTTCAAGAAACTGAAGGCGTATTCCTCAGTGCTTACACAAACATCCTGACCATGTTTGTGTGAGCTGATGCAGACTGAGATATCGATCCGTTTCTGCAGCTGCTTCCTCGTCCCCGTTTTGAGTTGTTTAGCCGTTCGTCAGGCCTCACTGCCTCCTCTGAGTGAGTCTGTGTTAAGTGTGCACAAACTTCCTCACTCGAATTTAAATGAGCCACTTTCCTCCTCCGCGTAGACGCAGTTAGCTTGATGGCTGTATAATTTTTGTAGCCGTGTCGACTTTTCTTAAATCTGCTCAAACACCTACTCTGCTATTGTGCATTTGTAAAGAGGAATCTGGCGTCACCTCCTCTTCACTAGTCAGGTAGAAGTGGCATGAAAAAGGAAATACCCAAGTATTTATAACAAAATGTCATGTTCTTTTTACACGACTGCTCGAACAGACAAACATTATGCAGTCAACAGAAAAAAATACCACACAGATTACTACCTAAGTAAGCCTTTACCTTTGTTTGCCCTTTGATTGACTAACGCATCCCGTCCATGACTTTGCAGGTGCAGATCGTTTCTATGACAACATTGAGGACATGATCGGGTACCCACCGTTTCCTGTGCTGAAGTACTGCTGGCTGTTCATCACGCCGCTCATCTGTGGGGTGAGATACTCGCGCCTGTGTCACATGGTTCTCCCTTTGTGTCTCTGCGTCGATGTCTATTTCCTCTCATGTTCTCACATGTATTAATGAAGCTCTACCTTCCACTACTCAGAGCAGCTGGCTCTCCCTCTCTCCTGGCCTTTCTCTCTTTGCTGAGTGTTTCACATATTTCCTTTTGCCACATCAGTAGTTATGCTTGAGCTCACTTGTGGCAAAGAGAAGGTGAGACTGCTGCTTTTACTTGAAAAGGTTGACTCATCTGTTTTTGAAACACACTTCACTGCATGATCGGTACGAGATCAGAAAGTACAGCAGACATATTCATTCGTTAACGGGAATCAGTCGCCAGTTAAAGTAGCATATTGGTGTTTTTGTATGTTTAGGCCGCACATATCGCTTACAATTTAGCACGCATAACTTTTGACTTCTTTTTGCATGGTCAAACTTTCTCTCTGATATTCAGCAATTAATGTTACATTTAGTTTTTAGGTTTAAATGTTCCACAAAATCCTTTTGATACATCATTTTTGCCATTCGCCAATTTGCTCTTTCCATGGAATGCCCACTGTTTGTGATCCATCCTTTTAGGAACTCATTGCTGTACTTAAAACATGAACAAACAGGGTCACTGCTCTGAAACTACCTGTGAAGTTAACAGAAAGTTACGCGATATATGAAGTTATGTCATGATTATTGAACTATTGGCAGAAGCCTCAACCTTGCAAGTAGGAGAATAGTTCCGTAATTTCATGCCCCTGTTTATCTGATTGAAAATGGTTTTAACCATCATTCCGTCACCATTTGATTCATTTTTAGAGAGAATTAGATGTTTTTCACTTACTGGCTGTTATCATTCCACTTCTTTCTATTGGTTATGATTTGTTTATCTGGCACAACAAATCTCACGGCTACACTTGTGTTACAGCTAAGTCTCTTGTACTTCTTGTCCCTCAGGTTACACTAATGTATGAACTGGCAAACGTAGGTGGCCTCATGGTGTATGGTTATGAAATCGGTGTCTCGGGCAGCATTTTGGGCTCGCTCCTCATCATAACGCCACTGATGTGTATCCCGGTATTTATTTTCGTCACACTGTGCAAGGTGAGTGACTGTGGTCCATTTCAAATATGTCTTTTATTTGTGTTTCTCCTCGTTTTACTGTGATCGGTGTTTCACTATGTTTCATAACGTCGTGTTTTACTTTCCTAACCCTCCTAAAACTCAGAATCCCAATAACATGACTACACCATCGAGAGACCTGCGTCAGGCCCGACCACACAAGCCCATTCTCACGCTGTGTAAATGCGTCATCTTCAAGGCACAGGTGCAGCCCAACAGCCGCGTGGAGGAACGCAAGGAGGAGGTGGCGATGGCGGAACCCGGCACGGTCTGATGGCGGCGCGTTATGGTGCGCGGACGCCATCTTTGAATGGTTCAAACATGTGAACACAAAAACACAATTTTACAATCGTGTGCACACGTTTTAAAGTGTTTGCACATTTACAAGTATTCAGGGAATCTTATATTTTCTACGTTGTGTTTTATACAAGTCTTTATCAAAAAAAAAAAACACAAAAAAAAGTGTAATGGAAAAGTGCCATACAATGTACATTTTTCTAAACTATAATCCTGTACTGTAAGTGGCTTAACAGATTACTTCACAGACAAAGCCTTTCACTCCTATAATACTCACAATGGCCGGTAAAGGTATGTTTTTATTAAAACATTATTTAAAAAAATAACATGTTCAGTCCGACTCCAACATTTGGGTGTGATATGCTAGTAAAGGCTAAAGTAGCTTTGAGCTGCTAGCCTCCTGTTGAGATGAGGAGCGGATTACAGAGCTCTGGTTAGTTCACTTCTTTCTTTTTATTTACATTTAACTTGTAGTCTTCAGAACCATAACTTGAGGAAATTAATCAGAAAGCTTGAAACAACTTTGTTAACATAATAATAATGGTCTGAATTTATTTAGCGCTTTCCTGAATACTCAAAGATGCTGTACATAGGAATCATTCACACACTGATGAGAGGAGCTACCACGCAACGGGAGCAATTTTAGGGTTAAGTGTCTTGCTCAAGGACACGTCGACCCTGGCGAGCGGGGTCGGGGATCGAACCGCCGATCCTCTGAATGAAGGACGACCCCCTGCTCACCACGGTCGCCGCAATAGACAGTACTACTCCCAAAGACACTTTAACACAATTTAAAGTATAAAAAATGAAGATGCCGGTTAAAAACATGCATCTGGAACATTTACATATTTCACCCACAATTGCAAATTGTTTGTCCTCAAATGTACAATGCAGTCAAAACTGTTTCATCTGACAATGTTGATCCAAATCAATGCAAACTCTGATTATGTGTTGCTGAATTTGTGGTTTTACTGCAATAGTGCTGTCATATCCATTAGCTGTTTGTACACTGCTAAGTTTATTTTTGTTTTCATGAATATATCTACAAAGTCATGATATATGTTACAATAGTGATGGACCTCATTAATCTCATTAAACATATCGCTATGCTTAATATCCTGGTGCTGTGTGTCTCTTTTCATTCTGTCCGTATTGATTTATGACTGGTGAGGATAAACATTCAATACAAGTTCAGGATAATCAGCTTTTCAGGTCAGTGAACAAATCTCATGATCTCTTTTAATGTAGCTAGAAAACTACAATCTTACACAGGTCGGTGTGTCTTTCTACCTTCTTTTTTTTTTCCATACATGCTAACAATTAATTATCCTGTGGTTGTGTGTATGTGTGATTTTACATGTGTAATTAGTGAACATGAACTTGCACTACCAAAACGCCAAGTTCAGTCATCTGTGTGATCCAAACCGGCATTCAATTAACAAACAATTCCGGTCAGTTGCCTCTCGCCGCTCCTCTTCCCTGGACTGCCTCTGGACTGCCCCAGACGACAGCAGATGACCCTCAAGTCCTGAAAGAATGTGTCCCTGAAAGCTTAAAAGACAATCATTGGGCCAAGTGTGTCTTAACATTGGTTTATGTTTGTCTGCTTCAGATACAAATCAACAAGTTGAAGCTATCAGATGTTCTTCAGGTGACAGAAAAAGGCAGAAGGGAAAGGTCGTGACCCCGTTTTGTCCATTGATGGCTCTGTGCTTAAATTAGAAGCTGCAGGTCGCCTGAGGGTGGATGTGTATATGTTCACAAGTGGTATTTACAATTGGAGCATCTACTCATCGATCTTTACATAACCATTAAACAAGCTGCAGCAGAGAGCCAGAGTGGAAAGCTTGAACCAATTACGTGGGTGCCAACAACTGGAGGTATCTGTGTCATACAGAAACAGAACGGGGAGTAAGGACAGTGGGACATTAGTTTTCATGGAAACAACATTTAAATGAGACTTTCCATTATTTTTATATGGGTAAAAAAAAGTGATGGATACATATGTGGATTTTTTTAAAGTAAATGTTCGTACCTTCTTTGCGTTTGCAGCCATTACGTAGACATACTGCAGCTATAATATAAAGATATATAGAAATATATATTTAAAAATTTGCACCGTATCAACCACTTGTAATGGTTGAGCTCAAATCACCTGGATGATCTGACCGTGCTGGGATCTTACATTGAATTATTTCTGCTGCATCAAGACAGACTCAGACTTAAAGAAGATGTAGAAAATGATAGTATATTTCAAGACGAGAGACATTTGTTCTACAAAGTTCAATGAGGGAAGATTACGTGGTTTGAATCACAATATGAAGAGAACTGAGAGAAATATGGCATTTACATTTGTTTTGTGTATTAATTTGAGGAACATTACAGTGTCCTAGTTTGTCCATACATAACAGTAAGTGATGTTTTGTCTGTTGCAATAATTTTGTCCTGTCACATGCTTCATCTCTGTAATCTAATTTTAATGTCATAGGATGAATTGAAGGAGGAACCAAACGCTGTGGCAACGGTTAAAAAAAAAGTCAATTTAATCAAAAAACACAGGGGAACAAACAGAAGACGCGCGGTCACACACACACACACACACACACACACACACACACACACACACACACACACACACACACACACACACACACACACACACACACACACACACACACACACACACACACACACACACACACACACACACACACACACACACACACACACACACACACACACACACACACACACACACACACACACACACACACACACACACACACACACACACACACACACACACACACACACACACACACACACACACACACACACACACACACACACACACACACACACACACACACACACACACACACACACACACACACACACACACACACACACACACACACACACACACACACACACACACACACACACACACACACACACACACACACACACACACACACACACACACACACACACACACACACACACACACACACACACACACACACACACACACACACACACACACACACACAGTACGAACCGACAAGAGGCCAGGAGACACAGGGTTTAAATACAGGTAAGGTGAAGCAGGAGGACACAATGAGGGCAGCACAGGTGCAGGTAATACACAATGAGGAACCAGGGAGACGATCACCAGGGCAGGAAGTGCAGAGACACGGTGGACACAAGACTACAAAAGAAAACAGGAAACAGAAAACTCAAATCATGACGTTTAAGGTATTTCATTTTTCCATTGCACTCCATCGATATACCAACTCTTCCATCACAGCCAGTCGTCATTTTTTCTCATCAATATTCAAACTTTACAGACTTCAAACGTTCGACTTGTGTGGAACATTTCTCACTGGATACATGTCGGGGAGCGACATTGCCGGGCGGACATCTCTTTTGCATTCAAGGCCATCAACGTTAAATGAAACTCTTGATCGAGCAACAATTCCCACGAGGCAAGAGGTGAGAAAAGGAAGAAGAAAAAAAACGCTTGACCTTATCTTCCCGTCAACTACTAAGATGAAGGCAACACTGAATGCACCACGGTAACAGATTGTAAAAGTTCACATGAGACAGATTGTGTTTCTGCTCGGTTGCTTCTTCTTCTTCTTCTTGTTTTTTTTCGGTGACAATGTCTTGATGTGATTTATTGTGGGGCATATTAAGGACAATGACTTTGCGTTTAACAAGGTCACCAGGATTCGATACACGTGGAACGATGAAACATGACGCAGGCGTAATGGAAGGATAGCAGCATAAAATGGAGAATGAGGTGGTTGATAGATCTCCGGGGAGAAATAGTTCCCTCTGCAGTGACGCCAGTGAAACTCTCGTGGACTGATGTATCCGGCACACTCTAAATGAAGACATTTCAATGCCCCCTGTCACTTCCTTTATCTCATTCAGTTTTTTATCCCATCTCCAGGGATGGAACAATCTTCCTCTGCGTCTTTTTCAGTTTCTTTGTATCTTTTCATCCCGTATCCCTCTCATCTACCCAGCTTCTATGCGGCGACATATCAACTTTTCCCCATTTTTATCTCACTATCTTTTTTATTCTGCCTCCCAACTCTATCTCTACGTCTTTGCTCATTAATAGCAATGATTTATCTGTCCCTGCCGCCCTCATCCTCTTTCATCTTTTTACTTCTTTTCTCTCATTAACACAATCATGCTCTCTCTGTTGTGTGCCTTGCCCCACGTTCGTCCTTAACCTGTGGAAATGTATGCAGCATGCATTGCCCTACGCAACGCGTTACAGGAGGATGTTGGCGATATGAGCCTCTTATCTACGCATTCAAATTGCCTCCGGGTGTTCCTTGCTTTATAATAACCATCGCATTGATTCACAGACCACGACACGTGCTGTGAATTTAAGGCAGCTCTGTAGGAGGCCTTTTATAAACGGCTGCGTATTCCTTTTTAGCCCGATGTTCTCAGCTCTATGTTCCCTTAACTATTTGTTCCCTCAGCCCTATGTTTCTTTAGTCCCGTGTCTCCTTAAACGTATGTTCACTCAGTCTTTACCACCTGAAATGCTAACACTAGCATGCAACAAAACATCTAGATTTGCTGAATGATTCATTGTATGCGTCATCAGTGTATCTTTCTAACTAATGTAATGAGGGAAATGCATATGTAGGACAGTGAGGAAGTCAAGGCTAGATGTTTGATGCATTTCCATTAACATCAACTTCCAGCATTCATGTGTTATATATGTCAGACTCGACGTTATTGTTAAATACAATACATCCATAGCAACATTATTATTTTCAACATTGGTCCAAAGAAAGATGAATTCATGATTATCCTTTGTCTAAAACAGCACACATGGTTTACTTTCAATTTTGCAAATGGGCCAGCATTCTTTTTTTTTTTGTGAGAAGTTGTTTGGATGTTGCTCCAGGCACTCATTACGCAGTGACAGGACCAGAGCTGCATACAAACGACTGCGCTGCTGACGTTTACCTATATGGGCATGCAGACTCAGCAAATCTCAGAAGTATCCATACTGAAGTTTCCATCACAAAGTAAAGTAAGTTAGACACCACGCTGACTATAAAAGGGACCTGTACACAACATACCACACCTCTTAAAAGCAGCAACAGGCTCATATGCTATGAACGCAAAGTTCTAACCTGTGATCATAAGAATAGTAACATTATGGCGAGGTGGAGCAAATGTGTGTCTCCTGCTGTATTTTTCTATTTCTATTGAATACTACATTTGTATTTAGTGTTTCCGCCTTTACAGCTCTATAGTAGGAAACCCATGGGAGACATAATCTGCAACGAACAAATCTTAAATTCTGAATTTTGGGAAGGCCAACAGATACTACTTGTTGTTAAATTGGACTTTGGCCACAGCATAATAATATCAGTAAAGTGTTGACTTTTTATCACCACATTCCCTCTCTGTCTCTCTCCTAACTTACACCGCCCCATGTCTTTATTCTCATTCCGTGTTATTCTTTTATTTTTCATTCCCCATCTGAACATAAATCTTTTAACTCCGACAAACTTTAAAAAGTAGCTTTAAGACGTAATAAGTAAAAAGTAAGTACGTGTCTCAGTTACTCTGCCTCTGTCGCATATGAGTGCTCTTTATTATTCTTGGCTGTGGATACTGAGGAATCATAATTAGGCTGCATTGATTGCGAGACGCTGTACACAGATTGATGAAAACCAGCTTCGACAACTCGAGTCCAGCCAGCTACCATTATTTGGGTCCACATGGACAATAAACCTCACCAGAGATCAGACTGAATCTGTTCTTGATAGAAGCAGCTTTCTATGGCTGTAATTAAAAGTATAATATGATTAAATCTCTCACATTTGAACCCAGTATCTACCAACTGTCCCCGCTCACTGACACAGCAATGGGCATTGGGTACACTGCTGCCAATTGCATTGTGGGAATATTCTTCAGTTCTTCTAATTGGCTGGGACGAGAACATCTGGAGCAGATATTAATGTGAGGAGGTTACCTGCCAGGACAAACAAGAGAGGATAATGCTGCATATCTCATCTCATTAATATTCATGAAGACATTGTTTTACTGTCACTAGAGTAATTAAAAAGACAATATACACAGCATCCCTGTATCCACTTTAAATTACCAACAGAGTGTCATAATTGCTGAATTAACCAGTGTTAACAAGCAATAAAGTGAAACTGCATGTTTCCCCCCCAAGAAAAAGAATTAGTGTGACCATTACACCCAAAGTTTGTATCATAAATTCCCACATGTGGCCGCTGTTCAGCAAAAGTGAGGCGAAATCTTTCTTGGATACTATTAGAGGCACCAGCTGGGACTATTTGCCACCTAATCACAAGATTATTAAAATTAACTGGCTGTTTCAGAGGCCTACCATGGCAGATAGTGTATATATAATAAAGTGGCCCACTGCAGTGAACTCTCTGGATCACACTCTTTGACTTCCCTTCCCCTCTGCCTGTGTGTATGTGGGTTGGTCTGCGTGACGTCCTGGGCACCACAATCCATTTGGCAGCTGTTTGTGGAACCTAGCAGAAATATCAATTGTACCAAGAGTTCGAAATGAAGAAATGGAGATTATTTTGGACTCATACATGTTGATCCTTCCTACCTTCCTTCCAATCATTGGCGTGAGGACACTGAGTATTAGTATTATGCCACTTATTGAGCTTATATCCAAGTTTGATACTGGAATGACCACATTTGTGATCATGCATTTCCAGGGTCTTTGCCAGCAGCCATCGCTTGTTTCCTTTTCCAAAAACTCCACAAGCTCTTTCACTGATCAGGCCCTTCTCTGTTGGGGAATACCATGGTAACGGCGCTGGCAAGAGCTATCCTCGGCTAACGTAACAAACACATATGCACCAAGCACAAACACACACACTACTGCCGCTAGAGTTCCCCACCAGAGTTGGGCGATTGACATATCCCCCATGGCCTCGGGGCCTCACCAGTCAGAACTAGGCAGTAATCAAAGCAGACACACAGGTCGAACTTTATTACCGAGCACTCGATAGTAACTGCAGGAACAGCCACAGGTCCTCCAAAGTACAGAACGCTGTACAGGAAAGATTTGGAAATTTAAAAACAGCTCTTCGGGCAGCAGATACAGTGTGGCTTCCCTTGGGCCTGGAGAGCCGGCTAGAAGCGCTTCAAAGTTGACTCAAAGATGATTTTTTCCCCCCTATGGATGTTAAGTTGAAGTTTCAAGACTTTTGTGGTGCCGTGGTAAAGCACTGAAGCTCATGACCTGAGGGAGGACTTGGAATTTTCTCAGGTAGGAATGACCTTTTTTTACCCTTTCCTCCATCTTCTGCTTTTCAATTTTGTGTCCATGAGCAAGTTAAGCTAATGTTCCCCTTAAATTACAGGGTTAACACTAAGTAGTTGGGGTTTGAGTTCAATAGACTGCCACAGACCATACAATTTAATATAATAATCAATATGAATAATTTTACTGAAACAAACACCGTCAAAAATGACAACTTAAAAGTCTCCACTGTTTTTTAAAACGCAGAATTTACTTTGAATCGAAATGGATGACACCCTCAAAGGGAATGTGTGATGTGTTTGGTGTTATCGGTATGCTTTTGAAGCAGATACTCACCTCGGCAACACTTTGCGAGTACACGTTTGATCATTTCACAGTACTATACCCGACTGAAGTTTTGATTACTTTTTACTCAGTGTGGAGAATAACTCATCCCACAGCAGGAGAGAATATTTTCAATCAAGGATAAGTATGATAAACATTACAGTCACAATTTCAAACGTATCAGACACGCCTTTTTCCAATACACTTTGCCAATACTTCTTTTCATCAACATCATCAAAGGCTAGAAGGCATAAATGATGCATCTGTTAAATGATGCAAAGGCTTTTCATCACGAGAAATTGCAATTGAATATACGTTTGAATACTTTGGAAAAAATAAACAGCGAGCACAATGAATCAGGCAGAAAAGAGCACAGATAATTAAATACAGCAGGCTTTTGGAATCAACGTGGTTGATGATTAAGTATGCAGAAGAGTAATACAATGAGAAAGCTCAACAGGACCCTGCTGTTTCACAGCTCCTCTGCGTGTGAAAATAAGCAGCGAAATTTCCTTGAAATATATCTTTGTTCTGTCATGGAATGTATCGGCTAACAGTCTCCAGCGATGGCATGAAGTGATTTGGTCAATTTCTGGGTCAATCAATATTGGTAATCAGTAACAACTTCCTCCCAATTAACTTCCTGACGATGTGAGGTCATCCAGACAGAGATGAGGGGTTATTCCACAAGCAATGCATGGCTTATTAAAGATGAATAAAAACTTGACTCAGTTCCATTCACATTACAGCTAGACTAGTATGTGTAAATACTTTGGAAACTCTCTTTTGTGGAAAGCCAAATCTTTGTTCTATTTTCCTTCATGATTTTCTTGTCGTTGCCTTTTTTTTGGTATTGTGACGACTCACCGTGAACTGGAAAGATAGGTGAGGCATAGTGTGTGTCATAGTGGTTACAGTAAGATGCACAATGCAGTGTTCTCAAGAATGACCTCGATTGTGCACCCTTCCTGCTCATATCATTGTGTTGTGCTAGTTCTTTGGCTTGAGTCAACATATATAACCTAAAATCAAATAATAATACAATACATTGTAATTTAAGAAGAATGGCATTCGATAGTGCTCATATTTGGTTTAAATGCTCTGAACAAACAGTTGTATTCTCCCTCTGTCTACAGCTCTCCTGCACAACTTAGTGTCTGCACATTGTCCTCATTCTGTCGAGTCAAGACCCAAACTCAGAGTGAAAGGCACAGTCGGACCCCAAAAAGAGACTTTAATTCATCACCATTACAGCCCGTGAGGACAGAGTGACTTACTGACCCCACTGGTCTGCAGTGGTCCCACCATGGGGAAGACTGGACAGAGTACAGTGGACTTAAACTCCCCAACCGAGGTCAAACAAGCAGTTCCCTTTGAGGAGCTGGATCCTGTGGCGCACCCTGCAGATGAAGGGAAGAAGAAAGAAGAGCTGCCTGACAGGGGAAGCTGGAAGGGAAGGTTTGACTTCCTTCTGTCATGCGTGGGATATGCCATTGGCCTGGGAAATGTCTGGAGGTTCCCTTATCTGTGTGGGAAGAACGGTGGAGGTGAGTACTTTAGAACCAAAAGATATTCCGTCAGTTTCATTATCACTTTGAGAGCGAATTTCAGTGCGTTGAAAGTCATTTAATATTTCAACCAAAGCCACAATAGTTGTAAATACATAGTAAAATGTTCAAAAAGTTGGGTGGGATTCCCATGGAAGCTTATAATTCATAATTCTTTCCCCTTCGACCCACCTAGATGACCTAATGATAACCACCGTCACAGTAACAACTCTCCGTGAAATTGTTCCATGATGCATATCTCCAACTGCTCCATGTTGTATGGTGCGATGCATATCTGAATGTCCTGAAAATACACTCAGGGGTCTTTTGATTCTGGTAGTGAGGACTACGGTACTGTAGTATTTTGAAGTACTCTGAGGAAGAGACGAGACTATGTGGACCAGAGCCAAATGCATTCGCTAAATCTAAGAATACCACATGTCAGTCTCTTCTCTCCCTCTTGGCCAATCACAAGCATCCCACCTTCTCTTCCTCCTTTTCAACTGCCCCTGCAACTCTACCAGCCTAATGCCCATTAGCCTTTCTTACTAGCTTGCACCCGATCCACTTTTAATTTACTTCTTCAGAACGATTATTCAATGAATCAATACAACAAATGGAATAATGGGTTTTATAGGTTATTTGACTGAAGTTCGCGCTTTGGCAACCCATTAACATTTGCAGTTTTTAATCAGTTGTGAAACTTTCTGTCTGGGCTCTTGTATATTCTCTTGAAAATGTGTCTCCTGCATGCAAATTGTACAATATTTTTTAAACAAGGCTGTCTTCTAGCGTTTTTCATAAAATGCTAATACTATTATACTCATAAAGTAGATCTTCAGGCAGGAGTCGGGAAAGGGAGATACCATTATTGCCGCAATAAAACATATTTAAATTCTCTTTCAGTCTAAATTGATGAAGAGAAAAAATTAAGTTTGGTCAAATTGAACATTTAGCTTTAAATAATGTTACGTTATTATAAACTGTTCAATTACATCAGTGTGTTAAAATGCAGTATTATTTTAACATGTTTATATCAGTGTTGCAGACAAAACCTTCTGAAACCACCGATCCTTCTGCTTCTTTTTCTTAACACACATGTTTTTTTGATCTACTTTTTTTATGATCCATCAGGGGCCTTTCTGATCCCGTACTTTTTGACCCTTGTGTTTGCGGGGATTCCTCTCTTCTTCCTGGAGACGGCTCTGGGACAGTTCACCTCAGTGGGAGGGCTGGGGGTGTGGAAGCTCCTCCCTATGATGAAAGGTAAGATGTGGATTTAGAAATAGTTGTATCACTTAAAATACACTTATGTTGACTTACTGACAGGATTTCGAGCATCCTAACAGATCAGAATGTCAACAAGAATAAGCACTTACCACATGTTTATTTATTCAGTAGCACTAGTTCTGTTATGGTGACTGAGCCTTAAAATCTGCTTTGTTTATACTCTCCAGTCAACCTTTTGTTCAATATTTCTGCTTGACATCTAATGCCATTCCACTGCACTTTTTTCTCTCCAAAAATGACATGATACAACACAGACAGGCACACATTTTTATTTATTTTAGCATCTTTTGCAGCCTGTTCTTTGTAGCAATTATACCACTGCCTCTAAGCTCAGTTAATTTGAGTGAAGCACATTTTATCTCCCGCCGGCACGGACGGCAGCAGTGAGAGTCTGTGTCCTGCTGTGCTAACTGACACTGAAAGCCAAGGGCAAGTTAACGTTAGAAATAACAATGATGAGGATGATTAAGATTGCAACTAGCATGCTGAGGGAAGTTGTCTGAGAGGAAATCGGCTCCGGAGACCCCTTACATATTATATTATATTTTGATTTGCATGTCAGCTAACCTGTAAAACACAGTAAAGTAAAATGCTGATGTCTGTTCCTTCTACAGGTGTTGGTATCGCTGCAGTGGTCCTGTCCTTCTGGCTCAATATCTACTATATTATCATCATCGCCTGGGCACTCTACTACTTATTCAACTCCTTTGGTTCGGTATGTTGCATTATCAGTCAGAGCAAATCTATTGGCAACAACACGTTCTATTCATGATTTATGAGGGAAAAAATATTATGAAAAATCTGGTTCAAGTTCTCAAAAGTGAGGATTTGCTGTCTTGTCATATTCAATTGTAAATTGTATTGGTTGGTAATGTGTCCCTGTTATGACATTTAAAAAAAGCTATTAATTGATAAATTAACAGCATCATTTGCAGATAATGAAATAATGACAATAACTTTAGGTTGAGGTTATAAGTAGAGTATGTTGCTTTATATTTTCCCATTTTGATAAAAGTTCATTAAAGTCTGCAGTCGTAATGAAAAACTCTCATGAAGTCGCTCTACTTATCGACCAATAGGGATAACATGTCAATGTCGTGCTAATAGCTTGTTTCTGTTGCCCTCAAGCAATCGGTTATTGCAGCTTCAACGTCTGATTGGAAAAGTCTCTCTGTGCAGAGTCTTTCTGCAAAGAAAAGCAGAAATATGTCATTGTACAACGTGCATATGTTTTGTTTGCAGGAGCTGCCTTGGCAAAGCTGTGATAACCCCTGGAACACAGAGAAATGTTTCTGCAACTACAGTCTGACAGACACCACCAACCTGACCAGCGCTGTCACAGAGTTCTGGGAGTAAGTCGGCGAGATATGTTGCTGCCACATATTATGAGTGTGTTTACAACAAGAAGCCCCATACAACAATATGCTAATCTTGAGTCTATCTGTGTGTGAATTCTCTATGTGTGTTTCTGCAGACGCAACATGCACCAGTTGACCAATGGTCTGGAAGAGCCAGGCGAGGTTCGCTGGCCCTTAGTGGGCACGCTGGCGCTGGCCTGGGTCTTGGTCTATTTCTCAATCTGGAAAGGAGTGGAGTGGACAGGGAAGGTCAGACTTGGCGCTTCAGTTCTTCTCCATTCTTTTTTCACTTCTTTCCTTTTCCTCTTTCATTCTTCAAACTTACGGTACTGTTTCTGCTCCATCACGCAGTCTGCTTCATTCCAGCCGCTTTCTCTCCATTTTGCATATAAGTTTGAATCATGCAAACAGGACAGGACACAGAGCTGCTCAGAAAAAACTAGTCCATTCTTGACTGGTGGAGCAGACGAGAGGGAAAACATTGTTGAATAAAAAAACATCAAATATAACATGGACTCAAATAACAACTGTCAAACAAATTTCCATGAAATTTAGGACAAAGGTTCATGTCCCTCTTTTTGAAAATGTAATCTGACTTGAACAGTAATGTTAATGTGGCTCTGCATAGTCAAACAACACTCTTAAATATATTTGAATTATATATTTTTTTATCATTATTTAGATATATGTCTTAATATGTATTTATTTATTCTTCTCGGATGTTGACTATTTGAATCTGATGTCCTTCTGCTGTCCACAAAATCTCCGCAAGACATTTCAAGAATAGACATGGTTTCTAAATGTATTATTGAATCCCAAACTGCTGGACGATTTAAAGGTGATAGCAAGAGACAAAGATATATAACACTGTGCCTACTGCCTGGGTTTTTATTTTAATTACAGCAAGTCCAAGCAATATATGTGAGCAGAGACACATTTTCACATTCACTGCTGGTGGATAATTGGATTTTAATGGGAAGTGTCTGAGAGCAATGAGAAAAAATGAAATCCCCAAGGCCCGGCCTTGACGGACATCACCAATTAAGCTTAATGATTATACTACTGAGTTGCGGGCCACATCCTAAAGGCTCCAGCGATGTCTTCTGGCAAAGAGAAGCCATGAAACTATTCTAGAATATGAGACTATTTTAACTCTGTTCATTGTGGGTTATTGCAACTCTTGTTGGAACTATTTGAGATAAACGGAGAGTTGTTGGGAAACCCCGTCTTAAAGCAGACTTTCTTCCAGTATTCAGTATAATTTTTATTTTTTGATAGAATAGTAATCTATGTTAATATAAATGCATTGACATTCGTTGTTCTCTTTCTCTCTTTCCAGGTGGTGTATTTCTCAGCCACCTATCCCTACGTCATGCTGATCATCCTATTCTTTCGCGGGGTCACGCTGCCTGGAGCCATAGATGGGATCCTCTTTTACATCACTCCAGACTTCAACAAGCTCACCCAGTCTGAGGTGAACAGTGTGCACACATTCAAACACACAGACATGGTCGTAGATGAACAAACACAAACAATGGCCACGTGTGTGTGTGTGTGTGACAGGTGTGGCTGGATGCTGCGACTCAGATCTTCTTTTCCTACGGACTGGGCCTGGGCTCGCTGATCGCACTGGGGAGCTACAACACTTACCACAACGACGTATACAGGTTGGAGCATGCAGTCACAAGCTTTACACGTCCAATTTTCTTTTTTCATTCCAACTTTTAGTTTGGTTTCTGTCTCTTCAGGGACTCCATCATTGTGTGCTGTATCAACTCCTGCACCAGCATGTTTGCTGGCTTAGTCATCTTCTCCATTGTCGGCTTCATGGCCCAAATCACCAAGAAACCTGTGAAAGAATTAGCAGCGTCAGGTACAGTACTGTTTCCACTGTTTGTCATTGCATGACTGCAGAGGAAATGTAAATAACATGGTGCTATTTGTGTCCTGTTTAAGTTTTCTAGAAATATGTAAATATATTCATGATTAATAATTACAGGCGTTTAGAATATAATGCCATTAGATCGTATCATTTGTAAATGAAATGGTTTGTCGTCTGTGTGACATTTAGGTCCAGGTCTGGCATTTTTAGCTTATCCTCAAGCTGTCACCCAGCTGCCCATGTCCTCTCTGTGGGCCATCCTCTTCTTCTCCATGCTCATGATGCTGGGTCTGGACAGTCAGGTACAAACAGCACATGCTTTATCTGCTTATGTATTAGATTCTTTTGACTCACCCCTTGTTCCTAATTGACTCTGTTGACATTCATAACCCTGAAAACACCAACAAAAGCTATTGGATCATGAATTCATAATTAAGACACTGAGGAGTGTCTAATGCTGAGATGAGAGCATTAATATTGCATCTATGGATATCCTAAATTTAAACTAATATTCTTGTTTATACCACTCTAGCATTTTTATTTACATCGTTGTTATACATATATTTTATACACAGTGTACACATTTCTAGAGTGGGAGCAACTGTAACGTAACCCAACCAACACTAGAGGATTAATAAAGTATTTCTGTTATGATTCTGATGTTGGCGCATAGTTTTGACAAATAACATTGATTAATTGAATAAAAAAGATAATATCTCAAGATTCTGACAATGCTAAATCACCGGGTTGTTCTTTTAATAATAAACTGCAGTACAATCTTACCCAAGTCTCTTTTAAATGTTGGATGTATTAGTTCTGCACAGTGGAAGGCTTCATCACAGCTCTGATGGATGAATATCCCCTGGTGCTGAGGAAGAGGAAGAAGATCTTCATCCTCATTGTCTGCTTTATCTCCTTCATCATAGGCATCTCTAACATCACACAGGTGCAGTTGTAGAACATCGCTTTGGTCCATGTTGATTCTGTTGCATGTAAAATGACACTGACGTTAACCTGTCAGCAGAGTGTGTGGATGTTTGATATGTTTTATAATAAGGTGGTTGTATTGAAACCTGACACACATACACCCCTGAATACACACCTTTTCCCACACCAGGAACAAGAGCCCCTTTACTGCATTATACATAATGACAAAACGATCTCACAACAACCTGCGGTCTACATTCATAATGCATATTTCATTCAATAAAGAGAGGGTTATTAATATTCAGCTTCTGAAGCAGGTATGTGTGTCTGTGTGTGTTGAAATCTTCCAGGGTGGTCTGTACGTGTTCAAGCTGTTTGATTACTACTCCGCCAGCGGGATGTGTCTTCTTTTCCTCGTCTTCTTCGAAACTGTGTCCATAGCCTGGTTTTATGGTAGGAAATCTATTTGATAAAGTCAACGCCGAAACCAAACACTGGAGGGTGAAATCAAATGTAACCACAGCTGAAAAAAGCTGAGTGGAGACTATATTGTTCCAAGTCACCGAATTAATCAAGCCTTTCAATTTCCCATACTATAGCTGTCCAACAGGAAATTACATATCTGCTCCACTTTCTGTGATACTTTCCATCCAATCAGCTTTGCCTCTCTTTTACCCCATCTGGCTTTGTCCATTTACTTATTATCTCCACATTGAGACACACGTCTTCTTTGTATTCCTCTCTTTATGCTGCAGGAGCTGACAGGTTTTATGATAACATTGAGGACATGATCGGCTATCGGCCATGTGGCTGGTGGAAGCTCTGTTGGAAGTTCTTCACTCCGCTGATCTGTCTGGTAGGCGGTGAATGATTATCAATTTAGCATCTATAATGTAAGTGAAACTCTAGCATGTGCTTCCTTCTCTTTAACGGAGCTCTATGAAACTGCAGCAGGTGCTACTAGGTAGAGCGCTGATGACATTGCTGAAAGGTTTCTTCTGTGGTGATTTGTGCTTCAACTTGTGAACTGTCAATCCTTCAGGAAACTCTTGATAATGTTTTTAACTTCACTTGTCTAGTGACAAAGGAAATATAATATTTAAGGGCCCTATGCAAATAGGGTTAAGGGCAAATATCTGCTGTTAGCTATTGGCATGCTAACATTTAAAACTAAGATAGTAGGTGAACATGGTAAACATCATAGCTGCAAAACGTCAGCATTGTGAACATGTTCATGTGCTAACGTTAGCATTCATCTTAAAGCACCACTGTATCTAAGTACATTCTCGCTGTTAGCCGCTCGCTGACGCTAGCATGGCTCTAGACTCTTGCCTCTTCATCAAGGTTATAAATAACCGTTGTTTTGTTTGTGAATATATTCGAGTGTCTTAGTTCCATAACAAATCATAATGTTGTAAAAGCTAGCAAAGTTACATAACCTAGACATCTAAAAACATCTTTTCACTTTGTGAATTTGTCCCAGTTTCACCGAGATGTCTTTTAACCAACATATAAATCATGAAATCAGTGCTTGCTCTTCTCATTCTATGTTTAGTTAACTAGCAAAAGAATAGTGTTACATCTACTAAGCATAATATTTGTTTATTCTAGGGGGTGTTTACATTCAGTGCCATTGAGATGACTCCTCTGACCTTGGGGAAGTATGTGTACCCGCTGTGGGGCCAAGTGATTGGCTGGTTTATGGCTTTGTCTTCCATGATACTGATCCCAGGTTATGTCATCTACATGTTCTGCTTCACCAAGGGCAGCATCAAACAGGTACAAACGTCTTATAAGTCTCACGTTCCTTTATGTCCATAGTTTTGAGAGTTTCAGTAAAAACTGAAGTAAAACAAAAAAACAGTAGAGGTGATAGTTGAGAGTCATGGTGCATGAAGACGGGAAGTATTCAGACTGCAGTCATTCAGGAGCGTACAGAAGAGGTTTGGCTTGAGGCCAATGTCATTATCCTGTCTTTAGGTAGGAAGGTATCTTTTGAAAGGGAAAACAGCTTGTCACATTTTAACAAAGTGTTTTTGTCTTACAAAAGCAGGTTTTTGTTGATCATTTAAAAATGCTAGTGTCTAGATCTAAACATTTAATTTTAACTACTTGTCCCTGAATTAAATAATGAGAATTACAGATATGAAGCATATTTTGTTGTATTTCTACACGATAAATTTGTACATTTTAGTCCACCTAGATTTTCAGGTCGGGACTCATTTTCAAGAAAAATGGTGAGGCATTCAGTTCTAATGTGTCTTTTTACTTGACCAGCGTTGGCAGAAGATGACAACGTCCCGTGAGGATGAAACGCCATCAAAGCATGAAGAAATTGCTCACACAGGGAGCGTGGGTGAAGCTCCTGTCTAGCCAGGATTGTTCAGGTCGAAATAATTCCCCTCTGCCAGGACCTACAGTCGTCAACACTGAAATTTGACATATGGACAGATGGATTTTTGTACAGCATTTTACTATGGTGTTTTCATCAATTTCAAAGTGTGCTAAAAACGTCTGGCAAATAACGGAAGAAGATGAGGCTTTTCAAATTCGATAAATGTAGAGGATAGGTTTACTTTGACAGTAAAAGAGTGAACTGTGACTACAAATTGAATGTTCTAGATCAGAATTGAACCTGCGCACATATATACCATTAATGTATAAATATTCATTGTACATTTTCTTTACTATAAAAAAATCACAGTCTTTGTCTATAAACTTACGTTGTTGTACAAAAACATTAAACAAATCTGAAAAACTTGATTCGAGGTGTAAAACTGTAATGCATCAAAGATGATTTGCTTGTTGTAGTTTAAAGAACCAACCAGACAGACACTGTGGTATTTTGTCCAGCAATAAATATGTGGGCCATCCACTTATATTTGTTGTCTTTGCTGATTCAGAACTACACAAATCATGACAATAAGAAGAATATCAATATGAGGGAAGTTGTACAGGCTATAGCCCAATTAACACTGCTTTGAGATACGTTTTAAATTAAGTTGCACAATCTCAAGTATTAGCCTTCATGGCAGCTTGTTTGATTAGAATATTATGTTGAGACTAAACAATGCTTGGTTTAGTCACTTTTGGGAATATGTAAAATTAGATGTATGATGGATTTTATTTGATGTCAGTAAAAACATAAACTGTAGCTTGGGAGTCCAGGGATGTGATGTAATGCAGCTCAGCACTCTCTGGAGCAGGTCCATGTTGACCATAAACCCTAAAGCTTGTTGTCTGACTTCACTGTAGAGCCATGTGTGTTTAGCGCAGCACTCCTAATAGCATGGATGGTGAAATTATTAATACAATAATTTACAACCATGGGAAAAGCTACAAGTGTAAAGCCCATGTTGAGAAAAGCGCAATTAAACCTGCAATAACTTTCTGGCCACTTGGGGTCAGCGGAAACACACTGTACACAGTTTACTGCTATATCACAGTATATCCTTTTAAAAGTGACCTATTCACACTTGCAACAGACAGCAGAAATGGCACTAATAAGAGCAGCTATTTCAGGAAACAATCAGCTGAAAGACACTGAAACTTTTAATAGAACAGAGTTAGGGGAGTCATATGATCCTTTGTTATGAAATATATTTTGATCATATTTCTTTCAACTATGTAGATGCTATGCATGTATGATTGTCTTATTTAATTCCAACCTGTTGTATATACATACAAATTAGACTTTCTGGGGTAAAATAAAAAATGTTGGCTGATATGAGTTTGGGTTAATGGTGCAATGCATGCTAAAAAAAAAAGAAGATTCACAGGAAATCTCAATAAAGAGACTGCTTTAAATTTGTGAAGAATCAAATATTACAACCAAGAACCAAAGCAACCCCTTGTTGTGAATAGATTTAAATCATCTTTAATAGCATGTTGATATACTGCAAGGACAGGTAAAGAGGGATTCAGAGCCAACTGAGGGAGGTGATGGTTCATATCTGTTACACTCAGTTTCCACCTGTCTCAACAAAAATATGTCCACTTTTGTAATTATTTTTTTAACGAGTATGAGCAAACACAGTGTTGAAGAGCCAGACAAGATCCACATGTCATAAATGAAGCGGTGCACTGGTATTGCAGAGCCCTTTTATCAGTTTTTCAGTAAAGAACGTTAGCCCCTACTGTGCTTCCATGTCATATGCTAGACTCCCAAAATGCTACATTGGTTTTCTTTCAAACATAAACTCAGGATTTTCAGTGTGCCTCATATTCCTGTTTATTGCACACACAGGAGATGTAGGGAAAATTGTGCAACAATAAAGAAAGGGTTGTGAAAGACAGAAGAACAAAATTGGCCACTGTTTGGCAAAATAGAAGTGTCAAATTTGCCATTTTTAGGGGTGTTTGAATGTTTTTTTAAAATTTCAATCACAAATTAAACATCTTTCATCTTCATCTCCCACAAGCGTGCTCACAGCAAATTCAATCATGCACAAAATATTCTAAACTTTTGGGAATTAGAATCCTCCAAACTGATGACATGCATGAGAGAAGAATCACATTATATGTGAATGTTGATCTAACCAAATGCACCAGCATTCATACAGTCATCATCCATCAGTGTAAAATCCACAACATCAGAACTTCTGATGTTATTTACTGAAATGTATTGCATAACCTGTAATGTTTTTTTTATCCAGTAGAAATGATAAAAATGGTCATAAAAGCTCTTCATTAATTTTGAAAGCGCTAACTCTTTTCATTGTGATGAAAGATAATAACACAAGAATTATCATAATGAACGGGAGAGAGGTTACATTTGTTTTTTAGGAACCTTAGGGTGCCATTGTGAGCAGGTCACATACACACACATCCACACACAGAGACAACCTTGTCCTTATCTTTGTTGGGACCTGTCATTTACATAATGTATTCCTTATTCTGACTCTTAACCTTAAAGATTACACCTAAATGCTTAACCCAAACCCAAAATTAAACTTACTTCCAACCTGAATGTCAAAACCAAATCTGAATACTCAAACAGACATTTGAAGGTCGGTCCCAAAGTGAGGACCAGCAAAGAAGTCCTCACTCTGTAGGTCTAAAACTGTAATTGGTCCTCACAAAGATAGCTGTACACACACACACACACACACCAGCACTCATTGTCTGATTTTTTTCTGCAACCTCTGTCTTTCCACTGCGTGAAATTATGAGTGGAAAAGGACAGACAGATAAGATAAAGACCTCCCTGCAGTGCATCTGTGATTATAAATCAACAAATCATAAAGGTGGGGTCAGATGAGAGCAGAGTTAAATGAACATCTATTCCACCTGGTGGGCCTTATGTTTAAAAGATGGGGGACTTTAGGCTGATAGTTTAGTCGCTGACCTATTTCAGAATGAAGGACGTGTGACAGGGCTACAGCATTTTGAAGGGGTGAAAGGTAGCTTGCTTGTCCTTTCCGACTCAACTTGAATGTGGTATTTACATCTGGGCTGGGGTGAAAGAGAAAGAGATCAGATAATGCATTCTTTTTGTCCCGTTCGTATTTAAAGCAGACTAGCCAACAGCACAAACAATATCATTAATGCCAGCATTTGCAATCCAAGCTGTGTGTCTGTAGTTTTTGCCTTTTTAAAAATGTCAGACTGAAAGGTTAGGAGGGAAGAGACAACAGTCACAAGGAGCTGAAACAAAACCTGGGAGTTGTACCAACATAGAGAGACAGCGTCTGGATGCTTTGTGGGTGGACTCGGTCTTGCATTTATCCACCGACAGAAAACACACAAAGATGGAATATGCTTTACACAAATCAGAATAAACACAGATGTTGACATTTAACAGTTGTAGCAGAAGCATCTTCATGGAAATTCATGGTGATTCCCTGAAGAAGAAAAAAAAGACGCTAAGAAGCATTTCATAAACAACAGATGACAGTACAGTGTACATATATTACATTTAAACGCTGAATGGTTGTAGTTCAAAGTCGGAGCAGCTGAAACGATTCCAAAATATGAAAAAGACGTTCCCACCGTCAACGTGTGGCAAGAACTCGTGGGAAGCGTCGGCAAAATATTGAATATGAAGAGTAAAAGACAAACAACAATCAACAGGACCATCCAGGGCTGATTTTTTGGTTTGGCAGGAATCCGTGTGATTGGTTGCCTTTATTTCCTGTCATGCTTCACTGTAGAATGATCTATGGAAAGCGACATTTGAGTGAGAGTTTTTTCCGATGATAGAGAGCAACAACAATAAAAGAGGAGCGGAGGTTCAGTTTTGTTATTCCTTTTTTTTTGTGCTCCTTGTGGGAGAAGCGTGAAGGGACTATTTTTTTTTCAAAGCGATGGAAGGTATTTTTTTTCTTTCTAGCCCTAGCGTTTAGTCAAGTGCAAAGGAGTCAGTGTTCAGTGGAGGCTATGTATTTTGGCACACGTTTTCAGTAAGTGTCAACTATGCACGCGCACGCACATACAGCACATAGGCATGAGGTTTGGGATGATAAAAGCGAACGGAAGCGGACGGTCCACGGGGCGTGTCCAGCCATCACAGTCCATCTCTGTCGTTGGTGGTGGTGAATACCGGAACTGGAAGGAATCCATCCAGACACTGAATATCTGTGTTTTCTCTAGCAAGTTAAAACTGACAAAAAGTTATAGAAATTTGTTAAAACTACATAATATTTCAAAATACATGTGGAATCAAGTAAAATTTTATATATGCACTTTATTTCTCCTTTTCTCTTTTTAAAACCTTGATTTTTTCTTTTAGTTATTTTTTTCTTCTTAAATATATGCATATAAGTGAGATATTTTTTTCTTCATTATAGCTCTTTCATTTGTATGTATATATGTACATTATGTACTGTTAAATAGGTAGAGAAGGGGGTGGGGCTTGTGTGGGAGTGTGTGTGAAAGTGTGTGTTTCAGGGAAAGAATACTAATTCATTTATTTACACCATGCTCCGAGAGCCACTTGGGGTCCGGTGTAGACTGAGGCGGGGGTCCGGGGGTATATACTGGTGAGGGTGGTTGTAAGGCGGTGGTGGGGGAGGCAGCGGGGGCTGGTGGCCGTCCTCGCCATGGGAGCAGTCCGGCGAGCGGACCGGGGTGGACATGGCCGACTGACTGAGCTGGTGATGGCTGTGGTGGTGATGCTGGTAGTGGTGGTGTGTGGGTGTTTGGCTGAGGAAGGCCTCCATTCGTCCGTGGCCGCTGTTGTCGAGCATGATGACCTTGACGATCTGCTGACACTGGATGAGTGTCTCGGGCCTCAGATCAGCCATGCTGACAGCCGGCTGGTGGTGCTGCTGGAGGTGGAGGTGGTGGGCAGGGGTGCTTGCCGCTGACTGCAACTGCGGGTGCTGAGGTGGAGGTGCAGGCCCGTGGGTTAGCCCCTGGGGCCCCTGCTGGAAAAGCAGCTCCCCCCGGTGGTTAAGAAGGGCCACGCTCTCGGGAATCCGAGCCGTGCTGCTGCTGAGCTGGTACGTCTGAAGCCTGTTGTGAATTGACACCTAGTTTAGAAAACAGCCAAGAGAACAGCATCAAATGTTATAAAACTGGTTCCTCCTCTTCAATCCCTCAAGCCCTCTTTGTGTTTTTTTTGGGGGGGGGGGTGGGGTTGGTGAACGCACAGCACACACACACACATGCGTGGGGGCTTTGGTGTCGGGGGTTGGTAAAAGTGTAAAGCTATCGTGACCACTGCTAACTCAGTTAGCCTCCCTCCCCCCACAACATTGTAGATTGGATGCTGGGAGTATCAGTGAGTGACTGGGGTCAGGTCAGGGGGAGGACAGTGATGAGGAATGGTGCTACGAGATTTGGTGTGGCTCTACAGAAGGGGCCCGGTGGTTCCAAAGGGGACACTGAGGGCCCCTGTGTCTCCCTTCCAAACCACTGTGTGGCGCTATGGGGACAGCTGACACGAGGAGACTTGGGGGGGGTTTGGGGTAACCAGAACATAAACGGAGGTAGAGGGAGAGGTGGAAGGAGAGGAGGTGAGCAGACTGACAACCACAGACGTCCACAGGCAACACTCATCAGAATGCAAACCTCCAAAAGTCACATTTATTTCAACTCTCTATTTTCTGCAGACACTTTCCCTCTGTCAACCTATTTTTATTTCAGTTTTCTTCCCTCAAAGTTTATTTCTGCTATATGTCTCCCTTTATTGTTGGCTACCTTTCCTGACTTCTTTTCATGTTGCCCATTTTAGGAACCAAGTCAGGTTTCCAACACTGTTCTCAGAAAGCAATATGCCAAAACAAAAATATAAGCAGCATTGTCATAATTCATGGAATGAGCACAATCTGAAATGCACAATGTCCAGTGGGAAAAAAAGTAATGTAAAAATTGTAACCAAATTACTTGGTTAAGTTTAATAAAAACTTCAGGGTTCTTAAAATAAGTATGTTTTTATCGATGTAAACATTTTTAAAAAAGTCAACATCGACTTTTGGAACAAATGCAGGAATTAAGTCTCAGGTCCATAGAGGCACTTTAGAGGAAATGTGCCGACTAACTTATTAGTTACGTAGTTCTTCAGATTTGCTGTACATTTCTTACAAAAGATCTTAGTTTCAAATGAACTTTTAAGCTTCTGTGAGGATGTCAATCAGACTATACAGTTTCCTCCAAAAACTCTTCAAAATGGCGACTGTGTGAATAAGGTCAACGGCAATTCACCTGCAATTTAATGGACTTTGAATGTAAGGTATCTGAACTTAAGAAAGGGCTTACGGCGGGGTTCTCTCCTTTTCTTACAGGAGCTGATGTAACTCTTGTGTGAAAGAACTCCATTAACATTTGAACCTATTCAATCTGCCAACCACTATTCCTCCTTGACAACTTGGCACATATACTTAACAGTACAGTATCAATGAGCTCTCAAGCACTTTCGATAAAGAATGGAGGCTTTTACTGACTTTTTGCTGACTTTCAAAAGTTTAAATTCTAAGTAGAAATATATATATTTTTCCCCCCACGGAAGACCAAACGAGTTTTGAAATGTCCAAAGTGTGAGATTCATGCATTATATAGTGCCCTTAAAAATGTCCACATCAAATCTAACTTATCACGCGTATGTGGTTTGGACGGTGAGCTGACATCCCAGTGGGTTGATCATTTACTGGATTGACTGTACATGAGGAGAAGCTGGCAGAGCTTTCAAAGGGCGACTATTTGCAGTCTGTTTGCCTGTCACTTCAGTGATGATGGCTTTCTTTGTGTTTGATTTTGCCTTGTATGGTAAAAAAAAAAAACAACAACCCACATATCTGCTCAAAAGTGTGCACAAACATGTCACTGGTATTTCTGACTGACAGTGTATGACCATGACTGTGTCTTTGAGGGCGTAGATTAGCAAAAAAACAACGGATAAATAGGATTTTGAAAAGTGAGGGGGACACGTGAATCACACCCTTGACTGTGATGAAACTCTTTAGCCACGTAGAAACTACTGCACAGACCGCTCTGAGAGAGACAATGCATTTTCCAAAACCCTACTATCAAATTATTCAGATTTATCGAAGCTTGCTGTGGGAATCAGTCATTCATGCCTCTGGCAGGAGCAGGGCTCTCTGTGTGACCCCCCTGCTTTCCAAGATAAATGTGTTTCGACAGCTAACGGCTCCCCACCAGCCACTGACATTTACTGCACGCTGCATGGCAGCAGGGATGACGGCTTGTGAAGGCAGCTCAGACAACCTTGAAGACTGGCCTGATCATCGCTCCCTATTATGAGGACCCAAAGGCTACTCAGAGAGGGAGAGAGAGCACTTATATGCATAAATGAGCCATTGCGCATAAACACAATTCAAATGGATCAGTGCAATGTCTATGTCGTTTTGCTCTAACCAGCACCTGAGTACAGATCTACGGCCTCCGGTAAGAAGAGTGAGCTGTGTGAAATTAAACAGCCACTGAGTGTCATATTTGGTTTTTCACTCCAGCCCCTCAACTCCACAGCCAGAGAAATGATGAGGGAAAGGTCATCTGATGCCACTAGGATGGTAATTGCAAAGCCCCATGGGTACTGTAGTTCTGCTTGCTCTGTTGCTTGCACAAAATGTTCGCACAACAAGTTTCCCCCAGAGATCTGTCAGAGGGGTGGAGAGGTGACGTTTCTGGGTCAAACGAGCGTTAAATTTATCCGCCCGCATGTTACAGTGTTAATTAAGGTCTTAGTGCTTCACGTGGGTGCGCGCACACACACACACAGACGCACACAGACATTCCACACAAGTCCTTAGCTACTTTCAGCAATGATGGCTTCTTTCTTTTCACCTTTTAAACGCCCAAAAGGAGTCACATTTTCTGCCTGAGCTTGTGAAACTAATTACAACCTATTCCTTTTTTAGGCTTACGGATGATATTTAAGCCTATGAGTCTGACACGTTCATGGGTAGAACGTGTTATGATGTTATTAATTTCCCCAAACCCACAATCTTTATTTTTGTACGGTAAAGTACTTTTAGCTAATATATTTAGTTTGGTTGGGTAACCTCACATGCCCGCAGCACGGTACCCAGCAGCACTCGTTCTCTCATCCACTCTTCACCCACTTCTGCTTGACGCCTCGAGCCCTGAAGATATAAGTAGTCCTGAGGTTTCATCCTGTCTCATCCTACCTTTATACTGCCACCCTGTACTGACTTACCTGTTCTTTGGGACATGGCCCTATCACTAAGCACTTACCTCTACTGCATTGTGTCCACTTCTTTCATCTATCTCCTGGTTTCCTGGATGGAGAAACAATGGAGGGAAAAGAGACAAAAGTGGCAGCAAAATGTCTGTGATTTTAGCTTTCACTGCTTATTAAAATGTTTTTCAAGAGCAAGAAAGACACTTTAAACTAAGGCACTTCATATCACTCCACTACACAGACAATACACACACAATTAGATAAACTGTAACACCCTCGTTTTAACAGATGAAATATGTTTTTCCAATTAACTAAAAAATAAAAACAGCTTTTTATTAACTGCAGGTCGATTAATGCAATTGAGGACAAGGGCTCTACAGTGGGTTTTTAAAATGAAAACGCGACGGTGCTCACACACTCACACACACCTGATGGGGAGCCTTGTTTGCCGCGCAGCTCGAGCTGTGTGCCGTTGTTCTTTACTGAGTGTGTCTTGGCTCCCTGCTGCTTCTCCAGCTCCCCTGCAGAGAGAAGCGAAGACAACAGCGATCGATCATTTACACACCATGACGGAGAGCAAAATACATAGATGGACAAGTGGCGGCCACGTCGGTGGGTAAGAGTAACCACATTAATCGGCATAAGTCTACTTTCTTTCAAATGCTGAACACCCCCGCTCTCGTTGCCTTCCCCTCCCACTCTGTCCTCTAATCTCAAAACACAACTTGCCATCTCACTAATTACACTTCACACTTGATGGTAATTGCGTGTCATTTCCAATCACGATGACTAAATGTTGTTTCGTCTCCAACACTGCACTGCATTTTAATTCTGAGCTGCAAAGCTGACGGATGTGACCTTAAAGCTGGAGGAGGTGGGTTAAATTTGGCATTATTGGGCAAAAAGTCCTTAATAATCTTCTATAATATTGTAATTCAACAGGCAGTTTTCTGGGAAAACCCCGAAGCTCCTCCCACAACACGAGCAGGCGCACATGCACACACTTCATACAGTAACCTGTATGAGTACTTGTCATTCATTTCATTTCAGAAATGGAGAGAAAATGTTGCCAGTAAGAGTTTACCTTCTGCCAACCATAGCTGTCACGCAGAAGGCTAAGCTCTTAAAGATGGAGAGAGAATGACGCTCGCCCCAAGCGAGGCTCGCTCACACTCTCTTTTTGTCCTTCTTTTTTTGGGTTTGCTTTCCAGTGTTGACAGTTGTTGCCAATGCTAGAATAGCGATTTTCCCCACAGGACATGAATCCACCGTTAAATCGGGCTGTCACGGAGGTGCGTGCACATCTGCATTTGCACATAGTACAGCCAATAGGAACGCAGTCTCTCTCTGAAAGGAAGAGTCTCTTCACTGGCTGGACTCTCTAACGCTTGAAAACAGAGCCAAGAGGATCTGCACAAGGGTAATTTTCTTTCAGACCATTTTAATTTCTAATATGGTCAGGGTTATTATGGGATGCCAAATGACGTCAACAATATAGAGCTTTAAGGGTTTAAGTACACAATGTACCCCCTTTTTCATTTTGGTGCCAGTGTGATAAAAATGTGACACCCTGAACAGAAAGTGTCCTGTTTGGTAGTTTATCTACTGGTTTTGGAGCAATTCTTTTAAGGAAATTCCTATTGTCCCTATATTTAGTCAACATAAACAAGATAGAGAACAGAAATACATTTAAAGTGAGTGTCGGACGGAATTAAAATGATCAATTCCATTTGGAATTTCCCTCATCATAAAGATTGCGATGCAGGAAAATGTGCACCTCCATATGAACCGAAACTGTAAAATCTGCATCTTCTCTCAAAGAGGGGAAGCCCAAACATAAGTGTGCCCGCTGCAGGCATGTTTGCTAATGTGCCAACACCACAAAACCCTGAGAGGAGAAAGGATGATGTGGTGTTTTTCTGTGCAAGCGCTAGCAATCATTCTTGTTCTAAACTGTGTTCCTGTCTTTGCAAAAAAAGTTTTTCTTTGCATGCCTTTCTAACAAATATGTCTCAATATGAGTTGTTATTTGTGTGTGTTGGTTTAAATTGTGCACAGCTGTCTATTCTTGCTCCACTCGACTGAGATAAATAACTTCCGTCTGTCAACCAGTGTTGTTGCCTGCTCTCTCCGGGCTGCCGGCCCTCCCTCTCTGTGAAGGGGTTGTGTCAAACACCAGCGGGGATGCTCTCTTTGAGGCCCACTGCCAGGAGCCAGGCTCTGGACACTCTGGTTCTCCGAGTGGGTCGAAGTGTGCGCACGTCTTATCGTCTGGAGAATTTCAAATGCACGTAGACTCAAACAACTTAGATGCCAGGCAGCTTTAGGGAACACTGGCCTCTTTTCACCTCCAATGCACTGCCCTCCCCCACCACCTCCCTGCAGTCAGTTTGAGCTTCAGTGCACCAAAGGAACCAAAATGCTAAAAGTCTTTCTGCACCTACACAAGTTACCACAATAACGCAAAACGCAAGGACGACTTCTGACTCCTGTGCACAATCTGAGGACTTATTGATTCCCACAAAGCGTATCTTAGAATGCAGATGTGAGAATATTGATTTGGTTCAAACATGTGACGCTGGCTGCATTGCCAGAGGTCCACTTCATGGACCTTCTATGTCGCATACTGTACACACAGCTAAATGGCAGCCCACTGTATGTGTCTCTAATCTTTCATTGTAATATGTAAAAAACAAAAACAAAAGGACACTTACACTCGATACGTATCTGCTCCATCTCCGACACCTCCGAGATTGATTCCTTCAGGTCTTCTACAAACTTGAGCAGCTCCTCAGCGCTTTGGGCACAGAAGTTAAGTACCTGCTTCTTGTCTGAGCCAAACGGGGAGAGGATGGTGATGCCATGAGGGTAGTCTGGGGAGCACAGAAGGCATTGACTTGTTGAGACAGTTTGCAAGGTATTAGCAAGTTTAATACTACATTAAAATACCTGCTTTAAAATACTTTTCTCTGTTTTGTAGCAGTCCAAATAGTGGCTGATGTTATTTTTCATGTTTGACATGGTGGCTGTCTGCAGTGAATATATTATGACTCACATTCATTTTCAAACAGGTGAAACTGCATGCCAAGTAGGCCCATTGCTTTGCAGAAAGTGTAGGCTGCAGAACTCTTCTTCTTTGGGCAAAGCTTCAAGATCTGGAAACAACAAGGAAGCAAAGTTATAGCAAAGATATGAATGACAGAGTGGTCACAAAGCAATTTCAAAGAAATTCAGAATGTGTCAAGACCAGATAGAGTCAATATTAATGTACAATATAAGTTTCAAAGTACATCAGATTGTGCGCTTGTGCTCTTTGAAAAACAACACCATGGCGAGCTTATATCAGGATGCATTTGATGCTTTTTCATCGTATGACCTTCCAGATAGAGAAAGATGAGGCAAATCTGTTTTGCAGCGCTACTGTTGGGCATAATTTACCAGGCGAGCCGTGTTAACCCAATACATCACGTTGGCAAATTAAACACATACTCGACGTGTTCAAGCTACTAGAACAGCGACCAAACTTAAAGAAAAGTCCCCGTCACTTTACTTTTGCACTAAAGTCCTTCAAAATGTCTGCCCCACTCTCAAAGCTGTCAGGACAAAACGTCTCCCTGGAATAAATCGCACTGCTAACTTTTAGTGCCAAATGAACAGAATTCGGTCGTGATGTGTGAAGATGCCTCCTTTCACCTCTTACTTCAGAATTTGCCTTCGAACCTCCTTCTCCAGCAGCTATACCAATTACTTTGATGCTCAAGCAGAAACGGGAGGGAGGGAAATAACGATGCTGCTTTACCTTCTGCTGGACAGATATCAAAATTTGACATAATTATGGGAGTAGTTAAACACTTTGGATGGATAACCCCTGTGTGCCCCCTCATGGGCACATTAACGATGCCCAACATTAAACCTTTCATAATTATCCAATCTGCACAACTTTGGACCAAATTAACTTATCTGTGCTGTGAAACATAACTTTATTACTGGCCCTTGAAGCTGCTCTGTTGGGGACAGATATTTGCTTATGAGTGCACTGCAAAACTGCATTTACTACGATCTATTATTAAAAGAAAGGGCCGGAGGGGACTGGCTGATGAAACAACATCGCGGAAGAGAGGGAGTTCACAGTCGAGGTGGGTGATGGTGCATTGCAGCTGGAAGTGTAAAATAAGCAGCTTTAAAGATTTAATGTTTTCAGCAGAAACAACTATTTTTGAGGTGGTTATAAAGATACCGTAAACAACATTCCTAATAAAAATATGAATTATTACTCTGAGTCCCTCTCATTGTATACTAACCACAATGAGATCGTTGAAGAGGAAGACTTCTCTCTGGTGTGCTGCCTGTTTTTGGGCCTTGTTCACGTCGGTCACTTCGAAAAGTCGACTGCAGCACACAAGTCTTCTGTGAGGGACGGAGAGGACCTGCAGAGGAAGACACAGACGTCCAGGTGAAAGGAGAGCTCGCATCACTCAGATGAAGTGTCTGAGAAGCGTGAAAGTCATTCCAGACCATATGAAGTGGAGAGCATCAGATAAAACCTTTCCCTCAGGGGAAAGAGTATTAAAGTGAAACATGGGGAGACTTTTAACACAAATTACTTTTGGCTGGAGTACGACACATTAATCGCCGGGGTTAAAAGCTGAGACTGAAGTATCACAGAGGGAAAAAAAAAAACATTAAACCCAGTTTGCCGAGACAAATTAGCGACATAAAGACTGACCTTAAACAAATATAAAGAAGATAGGCAGCATGTTGTTTCAAGTGTGTTTCCTTGAGTAGAACATGAGCATTAATGCAGGTCCACATGTTAGGATTCTTTCCTCTTCTGTGCTGAGGTTGCTCTTTGTAGTTTTAGTGACACTGAATATCTCACCTTTCTATTTGATTAGATGTGAACACGCAAAAAGTCTCAATTTAGTATTCGAGCAAAATGAAAAGCATGAAGACCGGTTTGGCGATGCTTGCTCTACGTACTTCTCATAGAGATATCTATACTTCAAGTAGATCGAGCAGTCCTGGAGTAAGATGAAAGACTGCTTGCCCTAAAACAGTTGTTCTGTCAAATTGATTGTTGTATTCTTTTGCAATAAACATCTTTCTGTTTAGTTATTGACAACTAAAGACCAAAAGGTGGTAAGACTACTCTTGGAGGCGTATTATAAAGTTGTTGTCCTGTTTTTTTACAAAACACTGCAGTTGTGTTGCCAGAGGCCGGGCTTCTCCTCTTAGACTTAAGTGCTTTTCCATGTTTAAGCAGATTACACTACAAAAATGGCAGGGAGCGATTAAATCATGTTTTCACAATGTTTTCTCCCTGACTTGTCTCCATTTTGGATCCCAGTAGTTCCCCTCTTCGTGATAAAATGGATTCATCCGTGGCCTCCGATCATTTTTGTCTTTGTGCGTTTCCAATTTGAATTCCCTCTGCTTCCTGTGGACTATTTGCAAAGCTCCTACACAGCCTCTTTTTCTTCCTCTCACACTCTCATCTCTCATCACTGCAGGGTCTACAGCCCAGCTGGTCAAAGCCAGCCTGCTTTCTCATTACACTGACGTTAGAAACATATGAAGACGTCATTAGCTTGATATGGCTAATGCATGTTTGACAAAAAATAAGTCCTTTCCCAATTGAATTATTAAGAAACAGTTTTAAAGGAGAGAGTTAGTCATTAAATTGACAAATCAATCTCCTTCATATCTTATTCATATAAGTATTTAAGGACAATTTACCGTAAAACTGCTTGGATCTAAAATCACTTCATTACTATAATTAAGTCATCAAATATTATACATTTTTAAAAAAGCAAACTCCTATAATTAGGAACATATCTTCTAATGTAAACCACTCCCTTTTTGCATGTGTTTTAAATCCAAGTTCGAGCGACTCCGACACCTGCTGTTACACTATTTCTGAAAAGGAAACTTTATCTAAGTCTTTTTATGGCAGACAGCTGCCATAGGCAGGAATAGTCAGTTCCTGTCACAACAATCCATCATTGTTTTGGCTATGACAACACTCCTTCTGTCATCCTATGGCTACTCATCCATCACTGAGACACTGAAAAGCCCCCCAAAAAAGAAAAAGACAGTGGAAATCTTTTCAATGTCATAGTTCCAATGTCATTCTGAAAGTAAACAGGAAATTATGGAGATTTACTTTAAAAGTAGTTAAAAGTCAATTTATAGTGAGATCCATCCAAACGTTCATGGTTCATCATACGGATGGACAGACAGATGAGATTACAGATAGACTACGAGTCTACAGTTAAGAGTAACACAATGCTAACATGCTGATGTTTATCCGGTGTCACGTTTAACATATTCAACATCTTAGATTAGCATGTTGGCATGATTACTTATTAGAACTAATACAAAGTGCTGAAGAGGCTGAGAATGGCATTAGGTTTCCAAGTACACATCAAACTTTGCACAGAAATATTCACACGGTGAATGTCTGTAGTTGACTCCTAACTAAAGGACATTCCAGTGTTTAAAGAGTGGTTCAACCACTTACATTACTCATGTGCACAGACCAACCTTTTAACCTTAATAGTTAAAAAAACGACTCTAATGATAGCGGTGGTTAATGACGTATCCAGCTGGAGTAATGACCTGAGGTAACGATCGCACTGCTGATGAGACATTTAATGGCTAATAAATGTGCACTGCTAACACAACCGGGGCTAGGTGATAGTGATAAGGTCTTGAATAATTAGTAGGCGGCTTGGCTTGCACTGAGTGACATGTTTGTTGTGTGATACATCTTGCTTACTAATCTAGCAAGCCAATGAAATAATAGAATGTGCTGTAAAAAAATGGATAAAATGAGTTATATGTAACTGTGTAATGGAGACAATGATTTGGGGTGTTTAATCCCCATCAATTAATGTTTGATGTCTCTATCTGATGATGAAAACAGTTACTATACCATCAGCTTAACCCCATCTAGGAATATTTTAAACTTTCTTCAGTGTGGTCAAATAAGGATATGTATAATATCCAAGGGTTCGATGAACTTAGTGAAATCCTCTCCAGAGCCTGCTGTTTCCTCCTGCTTTACGTAGCATTTTAGCATCTTTTGGCTCATTATTTAGTTCTTATGACCCGCAGCTTTGTTTATGGCCCACTCTGAATGTACCAATGTACTTCCTAGATGCAAAATAAGTTGTTTTCAGGATTAAAACCTTTTGTAAAACAAGTCGAGTCCACCAGCTCAGCACCAGACGGCAGATAGACAAAGTTAGCGACTAGCTGGTGAACATTGAGTAGCATTTAGCAGCTTAAGAGCAGCTTTTTAGTTGATATAAAAATATCAACTAATGCAGGTTATTAAGGTTCAACATGGTTTCAATAAAAGCTAAGCAAAAGTTAGTTTGCTATGTTGTTGTAAGGAATGCATCACACCTTGGAGATCCTCACAAGTATAGAACAAAAGTGTGTCTGTGTGTCCTTACTGTTTTCATGCCTACGATGGACTGCTCAACCTTGGAGACGTAGGTGACGTGATCTTCGTTGGAGCGTAACTCCCTCAGTTGTATTCTTTCATAGATTCCGACCACCATGTCTCTTGGGATGTCTGCGCCATCATCCACACCTGAGATGAGAATAGGCTTCTTACACACAAAGTCTACACATATCACCATTCATTTAACCAGACGGTACTGTCCATCAGAAGGAACACGGAGTGACTGCTGTTGTTACAGTGGTAGAGGAGCCATTGTGTGTCTACGCTGGCTTCAATACATTAGAGTTTGTGTACCTTGCATGCCATGCATAACAACGTAACTTCACTTGATAAGAGTGGAACAAAATGTAATGTTCAGAGCAAAAAAGAACTCTGTCTCTCTTCATCTGTTCTTCTTTGTATTTTTGTCTTTCACTGTCTCCATTAGGTAATGACAGAAAGCAGTGTGAGAGGAGGTTAATTAGCAAGTGATAGGTTAACACCCGTAGAAGATCTCCTGTCTGGAACACAGTGCAGTTCGAGGCTGTAGCGTTTTGACGCAGGTAGAACTGCATGTCATTAGGCTGAAAGGTTGCCCTCGAAATGCTCCCCATTATATCCGCACAGCTGTACCGTGCTGCGTGGTACATTGAGTTTTCAATGGGGCAGGATGTGTTTGGAGAAAATGAAACTGCCACAAGGGATGGCAGAGACAGTGAGGCACCATGGGACACCACTGAGACATCGCTGCACATTATGGAGTCGGAGGGAGTGGAGGGGAGTTGTCACGGGGGGAGGGAGGGGTATGTGTGTAAAGTGTCAGATAAATAAGTGACTTTCTTTTTTTTTTTGCTGAATACATCTTTTCTTACACGACTTCACCGCTTTAAGTCTCTTTGCATGGTGATTACAGTTCATGGTGCTCAGAGGGTGAATCTCAATGCCGTTGGTGATCCCCTGACTTTTCATTTGGATTTCACTAATCATGTGAAATATCCCGACATCTTCAAGATGGATTGGTACTATTTTCTTACTGTCATGCATGGTCCCCAGATGATAAGTCCTACACATAATGACTTTGGGGATTTCTTAAAGTTTGACCTGTGGTTTTAAATTAAAGCTGTCTGGAACACATTTACGTTTCCCTGCTGATAAATTACAGTACCTTTGGTTTCAAGTGGCGCCATCAACATGTCCAAAATACAATTTGTCCAATAGCATGATTTATGACTAAATGCCTTAAAAATTGAACGTTGTCTCAATCCGAGACCATCCTCTCTATCCAGTAACTGAGACATTGTAATTTAAATTGTTCAATCAGCTGACATGAAGATTAATTTTTGGTAGAAGCTGGTTCATATTATGTTGGCCCGTTGTGGAATAGCTTTGCCAATGGCATTCTGTTTTAATTGAGATAATGAATGTTCTGTGGTTCTTCATTACTATTGGTTTCTGGTGCATAATTGCGTTTCACCTCAGTCAATTAGTTGATTGAGTTATTCTTCTGTCAGTGTGTAGGAGAGACGTGATGGAGAAAAGAAAAGAGGAGAAAACATCAGGGAGAATACAAACAAGGAAAGACGGATAAATAAATAGACCAAATGATATTCTGACCGAGACAAAACAAGATAAGAGAATGCAGAGAGAAACAGAAAAAAAACCACTGTGAACTGAGCGAAAGATAAATAGAGAGGCCAAGAGAGAGTGGCATATTTTCATTTGCATAAGATGCCGAAATTGATTTCTCAACTTAATTTAATTGCGGGGAAACAGTCTGGGTGAATCTATTAAAGTTGTTTTGCATCGACCTCAGCATCTCCTGATTAATTGCACAGAGGAAGAACAAAACTACGACGCTCCTGAGCGAATGAGCATCTGTCTGCATTCGGGAGACAAGAATTACAGGTGCTTTCCGTCGGTGTCGCTTTGAGTTGTGAATGTGTAACGCAAGGCCGGCAGGGACAGAAATATTACCTTACCTTTATTACCTGAACGTATGCAGGGAAGTTTGATGTAACACAGATCCAAACACCGTTGGACACTGACTCAATTACACTGATGTATCTTGTTGAAGGATTATTGAGTTTTACTGATTTGTTTTTTTTCCACATTGCAGTAAGATTCAAACCCCAAAAAATAATAATACTAATATAAAACCTCTGACACACAAGCACACAAACATACTTTAAAACAAACCAATATTACATGATCCGATTATATGAACTAATGAATGTCCCTTTAACTCCCTAAATGAGCCTGCACTCTACACACATGCTTAGATGCTGTGTCGCTTACCTCGTAGGTTGCGTATGAAGTCCTCCAACATCATCTTGCGGTCGGGCTTGATGTTTGGACTGTACATGTCGGTGTTGAGCAGAATGATGGCGAAGGCCAGGATGAAGATGGTGTCTGGGTTGTGAAACTGCTGCACCACATCGGGGTTACACATGCAGTAGCGCTGACTGTTGGTGTACAGGAGGGTGGAGGAAGACGAGGGGGGACAATTAGAGGGGAGAAAATAGAGAAAGTGGAGGGTGGAGAGATGAAGACAGGTAGTAATACAGTATAAGTGGGTCATGGCAGAGGACATACACGGAGAAATGACAGAGAGGAAGCAATGGGAGGGTATGTCGTTGTAAAGAATAGGTGGGGCCAGTTAGGAATAAGAAGACAGATTGGAAGAGACAAGATGGGGAAAAAAGACACAAAATAGGTTACCCTATAACACTAAAGGCGTCCTTCAACACACTATTTGTCACATGCTGAGCATGAGTGTCACACAGAAATAAGAGTTATGGCTTTAATTTTGCTCGTGGCTTCATCTGAAGCTGTTTGCTGCCTCTCAGCAACAATGAACCTCACAGTGGTTGCCCTGCTCAAGTGGCGTCTCTCTATAGAGGCACATCTGTCCCACTGGATTGGAGCGTTGTATGGCTCGTGCACCGACCTGCACAACCTTCACCGAGCCATATTTAAACATTCGCCAACATTTATGGGCCTGGTTGCTGGATTTATTTACTGTGAAGAAGTACTAAGTTTGAAATATGAACATTTTCACCTCTGTACTTC